>NC_090933.1:944355768-944658799 GCF_040938575.1 Ambystoma mexicanum | reverse complement strand
GTGCTTGACAGCTGTGCGAGAGTTGAGGGTGGCAATATGGAGAAGGTTGCCATTCTTGAAGGACTTCCGGGGAGGGGTACAAATCAGAGGTACCCTCTGCAGAGGTGTAGAAGGAGCCCGGGGGGATGGGAGGGCAGAAGAGGAAGGAGCAGAGGGCAAGGTAGCCAAGGAGGAGGCAGAGGGGGGGGGGGGGCAGGGAAGCTAAAGAAGGGAGAGACGGGACAGCAGGAGAAGAAAGGAAATTGATGAGGCGTGGGAAGCGTCTATAAAAGAGGAGAAGGCTGACCTGAGGGCCTTGGACCATGACAGTGCCATTAAAGAAGACATTAATGATTACCTTAGAGGAGTGGAAGGGGCCCAGAGAAGTGCCTCCCAACGGGTGACACCATTGATGGTTGAGGAAGAGAAGGGAGAGAGCACAGACACCATATGAGGAGTACCAAGGTCTGGTGAAGGAACGACAAAGAGGATGTCGGTCAGGGTCTGTCTAGAGGAGGCGCTGGAGTAGGTGTCAGCGATAGTGAGACCAGAGTTAGAGGCCAAGATATCCTTTTTGAACTTCTTCCTACCAGACTTAGTGAGAAGGGTAGGATAGTCAATGGAGAAACCATTAGAAAAAAATAGGAGAGATATAGGTGTTGTGGAGGAGGGGGAAGAAAAGAGAGAGTAGTGGAGGAGGGTTAGGGGAGACAGGTTGGGGGGAAGGCAGGATGGGGTAGCACAGGGTAGTCACTTGGTGCAGCCAAAGTCAAAAAAGCAGAAAATGATACTAATAGCTAACTTTAAAATAGCAGCAAATGGTACTAACAGCTAACTTTGACGTAGCAACAGATGGTACTAACAGCTAACTTCAGAGTATCAGCAAATGGTACTAATAGCTAACTTTGAGGTAGCAACAGGTGGTACTAACAGCTAACTTCAGAATAGCAGCAAATGGTACTAACAGCTAACTTCAGAGGAGTAGCAGCAAATGGTACTAATAGCTAACTTAGAAATAGCAGCATATGGTACTAGTAGATAACACCGAAGTAGCAACAGGTGGTACTAACAGTTAACTTTAAAACAGCAGCAAAAGCTAGTAATAGCTAACTTTAAAATAGTAGCAAATGGTACAAACAGCTAACTTTAAAATAGCAGCAAATGATATTGGGCCATCTGAACCTCCGCTGGCCGCTTCTTGGTCTGTGTTTCCTACTTTCTCTGTTCTGGAGGTGACCACTGCTGTTACTAAGCTCAGGTCATCATCCCCTCTTGATCCTATTCCTCTTCATCTTATTAAGGACACCCTTCCTCACATTGCTCATTTGTTGACAGAAGCAGTTAATACATCCCTCTCTGCAGGAGTGATCCCGGCCTCCCTTAAAGTGGCCACTGTGATCCCATTGTTGTAGAAACCCTTGTTGGAACCACTGATCCCTTGTAACTTCCGTCCTATCTCTCTTTTACCTTTCCGGAAGAAACTTCTTGAATCCCTGTCTGTCCACTACTCTCAACTTTTCTTGAGGAATCCTCTTTCTTTCACCCCTCACAATCAGGGTTTCGCCCAGGACGTGGGACTGAGAGTTTTCTGGTCTCTGTCATGGACGACTTGGCGCAGAGTCATGACAGGGGCAGTGTCAGTGTTCTGATTCTATTGGACCCGTCAGACTCCTTTGACACCATCGATCATGGAGTCCTGCTAGGCCGCCTGGCAGGTGCCAGCCTCTCGGGCACCGTCCTTGATTGGTTCTCTTCCTTCCTCTCCGACCACTGTCAAATTCTGTCACTCCCTCCTTTTTTTCTGCGGCTATGGCTAGATCCTGTGGGGATCCTCAAGGGTCTGCCGTCTCCCCGGTCGTATTTAACGTCTATGTCCAGTCTTTGACCAAACTGATATTCTCTCACGGCTTCCTGTGTTGTTTCTACACCGACGACACGCAGATACTGGTTTGTCTGGATCCCTCCAGTCCTGAGTCAGCTTCCAGATTTGGTGCCTGTCTGGAGGCCATGGGAGAATGGATGAATTCCAACTGGCTTGAGCTTAACGGTGATAAAACTGAGGTTTTGGTGGGCACCCCCCCCAGCTGTTACTCTTTGGATGCCAGCTTTCAGGCCTGCCTCCCTGGCCTCCTTTCCTCAGCCAGTCTCAATGGTCAAGGATCTTGGGGTTAAACCCACTGCATCCTTGTCCATGGGGTCACGAGTCAGCTCTGTGTGCCAGCGAGGCACTTTTCAGCTGAGGCTCTTGTGTTGGGTCATCCCTTATATCCCAGAGCATCTACGTGTCGTTGTCATTTCTGCTCTGGTTATGTCCTCATTGGACTACTGCAACTCTCTGTACTTTGGCCAACCTGCTTACATACTTCATCGCCTGCAAGTCCTCCAGAATGCTGCTGCGCGATTGGTGACTTCTACTCCTCGTGGCGGTCACATCTCCCCTGTTCTCTGCAAACTCCATTGGCTGCCGGTGGCCAAACATATTCAATTCAAGGCCCTTTGCCTGGTCCACGAGCTTTATATGGCATGGGGATGGAAAACCTCTTGCCCTACATCCCGAGCCAAGCTCTTCGGTCAGCTAATGCTTGCTTGCTGACTGTTCGATTGGTCATGTATAGTTGCATTGGTGGCTGCGCTTTCTTAGTGGCTTCGGCTGTTCTCTGGAATTCGCTACCTCTTTCTCTCACAGCTACCCCGATTCGTCTGGCTTTTCGCAAAGCTCTGAACATTTTTCTTTTCTAGGCTATCTCTTTCACTTCTCTGAGGGAGCACCAAGATGCCCTCAGGCAAATGTTGCGCTTTACAAAATCTATTCCATTCCATCTATTCCATACCTTTAATTTTAAAAGAAATAGTGTGTTCCAACTCCTTCCAGAGTTCTTTGTTAGAACCACAGTTTAACACTCATCAACTACTACCTGGTTTTCACTCATGCCAGGCCTTCTACTTCAGCAACTTGCCACACAGCGTTACTCGCCTGCCCGTCTAATACTTCACAAAAGAACAAAGTGTGCTTCAGTGGTAACTTCCAACTAAGAACAACAACTCCACCTCCACAAAGTTTAGTTAGCATTAAACATTAGACCATTTTTGGTGAAACAAGGAATCACATTAGTGCTCTTTAGGATTCCTCTGTAACTATGCTTCTCTCCCTCTGGATAATCTTCTTCAGATGGGCAGCCTGGTCGCCACCTTTGTTTCCCCTCTACACCAACAATCAAATAGTGACCAGAAAGTGGTCTTACACTATTTCTGTCTTGGCCTTGGCAATGTGTGTTATTTGTATCTAGTGATCTGTGTTTCACAACACATAAACTGAAGGTCTTACAACTCTTGGGGTTCCCAATATTCCCCTCTTGCCTTGATAGGTTATTTGATATGATAGGTTATTTATAACACGCTTAATACCCAGAGGTGTCTAAGCGAGGACCCGGGATCAAACCTGTGATGCTCCGTGTCATCTTGCTTGCAAGGCAAGCACGTTGCCCCAGAGCTATTCTCCAGAGACCTTGAGCAATTTCTGTTGTATTGGGATTGCTGGGTTTATTAATACTCTTGGCTTGGCATTGTTTGTACGCTTTTGTTTGGTCTAAAGCTCCCCCACAGGGATTTTGGGCCTTCCACCAACTCACATGCTTGCTTGCACAGCCACTTTGGTTTAGTAAGTAAAACATTTGTTGGTTTCGTACAGTTCGGTATTCAGAATTGTAATCACTGCTTCTCTCACTCACATTCGTGTGAAACTGCCTGTCGTGGATAGCTTTAGAGCACACCGGAGTCACTTGCAAGCGGTGAACTCACCAGGTAAGTCGCTCGATCTATTTTTGCTTGGTGTTTGCAGTTCTTCTGATATTGTGGTTCCTCGCTGTCAGGCGAACAGACTCAGCTGGTCCACCTCCGCTCACGCCACTCGAAATTGGAGCTTCATCTGCTCGGTAGAGGCTCAGGTGCGACCCAGCCACCTGAAGTCTTTAACAAGGGTACACTTCCCTCGCTACTTCCGTTTCCTGCTGCGCAACCTCTGCACACCGAGCCTTCAATGGGCAAGCGTCCCGTTCTTACGCTTCCCGCTGCGCAACCCATGCAACAGGAATAGCTCGAGGCAAACACCCTCTCAGGACTTGACACCGCTCTTGGCTGCACAATGGTCCCGGCGTCTTCTCTCGCGCCAGCTTCACTTTTCTACTTTCTCCTCACCTGCTGCACCTGCTGTTCATGCTCTCCCTCCTCCTGCACCTAAGGGGCCTTTTTAAGCCTCTCAGTCTCCCTCAGGCGTAGGTTTCTTACACTAATTAGCTGACTGCTCCCACAGCAGTATTCCTCTGCATACTTCATCCTCGTCCCAGTACTCTAGGAATTATGGCACTTGAAGTTCCTGCCAAGCAAGTTAGTTTTCCTAACTTCTTCTACCTTACAATAAGCATTCCAAGATTGGGGTTTCGGAGGAAAATTAAACAAGTGAGTTTCACCTTCCTCCTGGCCTGTTCCCATCCCCGTGTGATCCTCCCGCAGAACAACACCCCCAGGGTTGGGATCAGGAAGTGTCTGCCTTCCCCTGGCCACATGAGAAGGTTCCCAGGTCAGGATTCTGGGGGGAATCACTAATTATTCATCATAATATATGCACATCCATCTCTACTGCTGCTGTAAAATCCTTTCCCAGGTTCTTCTTGTCTCCTACAAGGAATCACTCCCCATACTCTGTTACACCCTGCACTCTGCCACATCACACTGCTACACCAACCTCATCTCTTCTCCCCATTTTTACTGTCACAAACTATCCAGGACCATCAGTTTTTACCCTTCTGCCCCTGACCACTCTTCATTCTTTTGTCTCTCACTGCAAAAGGCTTAAAATCTCTGATCTCACTAGCCTCTTTTCCCTCCCACCCCTCAGTACCTTCTCTCCACTATCCCACATTCTCATCACCCATTCGCACAGATTTTTTCCACACTTCACATCCTCTGCTCTGCCAACCCTTCCTGTGCTCCCACAGACCCCTTCGTACCCCAGACTGTTAAAGGTCTGAAATCGCTAAACTCCACCTCCTTATTCCCTTGTTTATCCCATTCCTTTCATTAGATGGACACTGTCATACCCCTCTTAAATACCCATATGGCTGAGCCCAACAACCCAAAAACCATACCAACCACTCGGACAGGCTGCCATGACCCATCGGACACGCCCCTTCTGGGCCTCCTGGTCCCTGTCACGCCGGGGATTGCTCTCTGTTGTACTACCAACATGGCCGCAAACACTGAACACTGCCTACCAGTCTTCACGTTCATTGCAGCACGCTCAATAAAATAGCCATACCCCCGAGCATCTCAACGCTACTGTTAGCTGTGGCTAGACATGTGCTCCGTAGTTCGCTTTCACTGAACTTTGTTGCTTTCCTGGTTCCCAGACCCTTGCTCCATTCTATCTCTTCTTCTTACCCAACCTTCTCCCTGTTATTTACTAGCTGTAACTAGTTTCCTCTTCTGGAAAGACTACACAGGCAAACTAGCCGACAAAACAATAAAACAAAGCCTACCTTGTCTTTGATCTGAACGAAGAATGGAGAAGTCCACCTGGAACTACCTTCCAACGCCTTCAAGCTCAGGCGCTGAGAGGAAGCTCCCGGGAAACCCTCTTGGGGGAAAAAACCCGCTGAGTGAGGAACTGGATCAGCTTCTCCCAGGTCTTGTGTGGTGACGCTTCCTGCCGGTAGGTATGTGGGTTCTTAAGGAGTACTGGTCTCGGGGTGAACTGAGAACAAGAAATAAAAGGGTTAAACGGGGTATTGTATTGACTTTCCGATGAGTTTTTGGAGGAGGATATTTGTACCTGAGTGGCAGTCACGGAGGAGCTATTGGGAGGAGCTTAATTGTAGAAGCAGGTTCCCCTTCTTATAGATAGAATAAATAGAAAGATGTTTGTTAATGAGATTTAGGAATAAGGTCAGACTGAGGAAAGATGTGAAACATATTCCTACCAAGGTTTGTGTGCGTGTGAAGCTCTGAGATGGGTTCCGGTTCCGGTGAAAGTATGAATTGGAACTCAGAAATGAAACAGGATCGGGGCCTGAAGAGATGGTAATGAACGTAGGTAAGGAGAAATGTCACGCTTGATGTCCGAAGGAACTCGGCAGCGCAAGTGTAGATGGTAGGAGAGGTGGAGCTTCCCTGCACGATAGTGTAAACAAAGAAGAAAATAAGAGTTAGTATTTAGAAGTAAGTCAGCAAGAGCAACGTAGTGCTACCGATGACAACTCATGGAGCGAAGCCTCTGTAATCAGTAGCAACGCATCGTTCTTTGGGAGTCGTGGGTCTTTGTACTGCTTCCGGGTGGGGAGGCAGAGTCTCTCTCCCGTCTCTCGATCCAAAAACTAGACTGTTCACTCCGTTCACGGGCGCCCTGTTGGAAGCACAAAGTGTAATCCGCGGCTGGAGCCGCCCACATTGCCATAACGATCTGCGCCGGAGGCCAGTCGTAACACTCCCGGAATCCCTGCACCCACCTCTGAGTGCTTCTTCCCCTTATTTTTTCCTGGATTTCCTGGAGTTTACCATTGATCCCGGACAAGAAGTTGAAAGAAAACTGGAAGGCGAAGACGGCCGAGCGGGCTTGTACAAGACCCGAGCCATAAGGAAGAAAACTTCTACAATGGAACCCATCAAGCAGCGAAAACAGGTGAGAAAGGGGGAAACCTGTGACAGATTGAGACGCCACCTGACCAAAGTCAATACAGACATGGAGGCGGCCGTTCAGGATCTTATGCGCAGCATGCAGGAACTAACGACCGAAGTACAAAACCTAAAGGCAGAGAATGCCGCGCTAAAGCAATTGGTTTTATCCCGCGATTCTGCCACGAAGGAGAGCGTACTATTGGGTGGCATTGTTGACAAATACAATGGGTCAGCAAAGAACCTTTGTGGATTCCTAGATTCCTGTTTGGTCCACTTTACTTTTAAGCCCTATTATTCCTCCACCCCCAGGGCTAAAGTGGGCTTTATTATTTCACAAGTTACCGGGAATGCATTAACCTGGGCCACACCATTAGTTAATGCCGGAGATACCCTCCTGGATGATTATGACAGATTCATTTGAGCACTTAAGACCATGTTTGACTGCCCAGATCAGGTCTATAGTGCTCAGGAACGCCTTCTCGATTTACAGCAGGGCTCCCAGGATATGCTCACATATGTTACACGATTTAAGCAATTTGCTAAAGAAACAGACTGATCCTCTGAAGCCTGTTTCACTCTCTTTCGAAGAGGGTTGAAGACATCAAGGATGGACTGGCCAGGGTGACACGTCCAAGTTCATACCAGGCCCTTATGGATCTTGCTCTACAGATTGACTTTCGCATACAGGAAAGGAAGGCAGAGAAAAAGAAAACCAAGTCACCCTTCCAGAAGAATCCCATAGAGACCCCCACGAAATTCGAAGACAGCTCTGCCCCCATTAACCAACCTGAACCCATGCAATGAGGGGCCTTCTGTAGACCAACATCACCCCAAGAAATATTACGAAGGATCCATACCGGCTTATGCATGTATTGCGCATCGGACAAACATTTAGTAAGAGAGTGTCCTATAGCTCCTCCACGGCGTTCGGGAAAAGCCAGCTCCCATTCCTAGATGGAGCACAGTTTTGGGAGAGAGATGTTGGCTCCACATCTATACCATCCTTGAACCCTGCTGGACAGAACAATATGGTAATTTTACAGGCCTTTCTATCGCCATCCAAGAAGAATACCTACCCCATTCTGGCATTAGTGGACTGTGGGGCCATGGGAATATTCATAGACCAAGAATGGGTCCTTAAACCCATATTCCCTACGAATCCCGGAATGTCATGCAACCTGTAGAAGCAATTGATGGGAGACCCCTTTCTTCCGGACCAATAACCCTGCAGACTAAGGAAATCGAGCCAGCAATAAACCACCATCGAGAGAAGATAAGGTTTGACATCATAAAGTCTGCCCATTACCCATTGGTTTTGGGAATGCCCTGGCTACAAAGACACAATCCATACATCAATTGGGCAGCAGGTTCCTTGTTCCTGGGTTCCGAACATTGCATGTCTCATTGCCTACCCCTGGACCCTGCTCCGACACCAGCGGAAGGACTTTCAGCAAACCATCTAGGTCCACTCTCGGTCTCAAACATCATCCAGGTTCCTAAAGTCTATCAGGAATACTCTGATGTGTTTTCTTCTGCTATTGTTCAAGCCTTACCTCCTCATAGACCAGAAGACTGTGCTATTGGAACCGAACCTTCAGCTGTGATCCCTTTTGGGAGGATGTTCATTTTATCCGAACCCGAGAAAAAGGCCCTCCTTGAATACCTAGATACTAACCTTGAAAATGGCACCATACGACCATCTAAATCTCCAGCAGGAGCATCACTGTTTTTTGTTCCAAAGAAAGACACCAATGAGCTCAGACCTTGCCTTGATTATCGAGGCCTAAATCAGTGCACCCTAAAGGATCGGTATCCGTTGCCCTTGATCTCAGACATCCTGGAAGCAGTAAGAGGAGCCGTAGTATTCACCAAATCGGATCTTAGAGGTGCCTACCATCTGATCCGTATTAGAGAAGGTGACGAATGGAACGCAGCCTTCAGGACACCCTTTGGTCATTATGAATACTTGGCCATGCCTTTCGGACTTGCTAACGCCCTGGCGGTCTTCCAACTTTTCATGGATCGGGTGTTTTCGGATATGCTATTCCTTTTCGTCATTGTGTATCTGGATGATATCTTAATATTCTCGAAGGACCCACTCAAGCATGAGGAACATGTTAAGGCAGTGTTACAAAGGTTACGTGAACACAAGCTCCTGGCAAAACCCGAGAAGTGCCTCTTTCATGTCCCTGCTGTCCACTATCTAGGATTTGCTCTTAGCCCAGAAGGTATTGGAATGGATCAATCCATGGTAAAGGCTATACAATCCTGGCCAAGTCTGACACCATGAAACAGATCCAGTCCTTCCTGGGCTTAGCTAATTTCTATAGGAAATGTATACCTTCCTTTTCCGAGATAGTCCAACTGGTTATTGCCTTGTTGAAGAAAGACGCTCCCTTTCATTGGGCAACAGCTCAGGAGGAAGCCTTCCAACGCTTGAAATCAGAGTTCACTCAAGCTCCCATCCTGGCTCAACCTGATATCAATCGGCCCTTCTTAGTGGAAACAGATGCCTCTAACCACCATTGGAGCAGTTCTGAAACAAGAATTCGACGACAGACTGGCACATCCTATTGCTTACCTTTCACAGACCTTAACTCCCAATGAAACCTACTACTCTGTATTAGAAAAGGAACTGTTAGCCATCTGTCAAGCCTTTACCGAGTGGCGTTGTGTACTCCTAGGAGCAAAACATCAGGTCCAGGTTCGCATGGACCATCGAAATCTTCAAGTATTACAGGCCTTGGAATGTAGAAATAGCCGTCAAGCCCGTTGGGCCTTCCTGTTTGCCCGATACCAGTTCCAGATTCACCATGTCCCTGGAACGTAGAATATAATTCTCGACGTCCTGATTACGAACCTCCTGAAGACCGGACGTTCCCTAAGATGTTTCCCCATACGATATTTGTAGCTCACACAATCAGCCTCCTGGAAGAAATTTGCTTACAAACCCAGTCCTCTGAATTCTGGAAGAACATTTCAAGGAAGAATCAATGCTATCTGAAAACCAAGGACGGATATTTGTTCAAAGATAATGCTTTAGTCATTCCCACACAGAAACTACAACAAAGGATAATAAACCTTTGCCACGATACACTTCACTCTGGACATCGTGGCATTACCAATACCCTCTGTCTCATATAAAGGCAATTCTGGTGGCCTAGAATGAAGACTGATGTAAAGCTGTACGCCCAAGCCTGTTCTGTCTGTAGTCAGAACAAACATGATAACAAGAGACCGGCGGGTCTCCTACTGCAGCCTACACTACCAACACGGCCCTGGGAATTTATCACTACAGACTTCATTGTGGAATTGCCACCTTCCAGGCGATACACGACTATCATGATCACCATTGACTTGTTCACTCATTTGGCTCTTTGTACACCCCTGTATAAACTACCATCCTCATCAGAACTTGCTGGAATTTTCCTGGAACACATATTCTGGCTTCATGGTCTCCCTTCCAAGATAATATCGGACAGAGGACCCCAATACATTTCTCAGTTTTGGAAACACCTTTGTCGAATACTAGGAATTTGACGTGCTCTCTCCTCAGGCTATCATCCCCAAACCAACGGAGCTAGTGAACCTGTGAATCAAACCTTAGAACAATATCTTCGATGTTTTGCTACCAAGGTCCAGGATGATTGGTCCCTTTTAATACCTGTGGCTGAATTCCCCTATAATAACTCGGATCACTCGGCTGTTAAAACCAGCCCTTTTTTCTGTAGCCAGGGGTTCCACCCTTCGGTTCTACTTTCTGTCCTCCCCCATCCTACACCGGTTCCTACAGTCAACTCCTGGATTGAAACACTTATCAATGTACAAAGAGAAGCCAAAGAACAGCTAGAAAGAGCCCGGAATCAGACCAAACATTATGCAGACTCAAAGGGAAGACCAGGGCCCTCCTGCGCAATAGGCGATAAAGTATGGTTCTCCTTGAAACTACTGCCTCAACATCTACGGCCAAATAAACTGGCTCCCCGATATTATGGGCCTTTTCCTATAAAAGAAATCATCAACCCAGTGGCCTTTTGCCTCAAATTGCCAGATTCCTGGAAGAAGATCCACCCAGTTTTTCATACATATTTAATAAAGCCATGCATCCAGACCTCTCGGACTAACCTCAGACCTAGCCCTGTCCTTGTCAATGACCAACTGGAATATGAAGTCTCCCGAATATGTGACTCCAGATATAAACTTGGTCAGCTCCAGTACCTGGTGGAATGGAAAGGATATCCACCCAGTGAACGCACTTGGCACTTGGGAACCCGTCTCCAATTTGAATACCCCCAGGTTACTCCAAAGGTTCCATCTCATACACCCGGGCAAACCTGGCGGGACGGGTTTTCGGAGGAGGCATGCTGTCATGACCCATCAGAAACACCCCTTCTGGGCCTCCTGGTCCCTGTCACGCCGGGGCTTGCACTCTGTTGTACTACCAACATGGCCGCAAACACTGAACGCTGCCTACCAGTCTCCACGTTCATTGCAGCATGCTTGATAAAATAGCCACACCCCTGCGCTTCAGCACGTCTCAATGCTACTGTTAGCTATGGCTAGATGTGTGCTCCGTAGTTCGCTTTCACAGAACTTTGTTGCTTTCCTGGTTCCCGGACCCTTGCTCCATTCTATCCCTTCTCCTTCTTACCCAACCTTCTCCCGGAATCCGTGCACCCGCCTCCGAGTGCTTCTTCCTCTTATTTTTTCCTGGATTTCCTGGAGTTTACCATCGATCCCGGACAAGAAGTTGAACGAACACTGGAAGCCGAAGACGGCCGAGCGGGCTTGTACAAGACCCGAACCATAAGGAAGAAAACTTCTACAATGGAATCCATCAAGCAGCAAAAACAGGTGAGAAAGGGGGAAACATGTGACACAGACCTGGTATACTCTCCTGCCAGGTACTATCACAAATAGGCGTTTTCTTGAGGTTGGCATTTGTCTGAGTATCCTCTCTTTTATACCTTTGAAATATTTAGGATGACTTTCCTGCTTTACAACATTCTCATCGTTCTTTCAACCCTTTGTACTCTCCATGATGTATTTGCGTGAGTTATCAAATCTGTATCACGTATAATGCCACTGGTATCCCCTTGTGCCCTTCGGAATATCTTTGCATGATTTACAAAGTTTGTATCAAATATAGTACAATTTGCATCCCTGTGTGCTCTTTGGGATATGCCTGCATGGGTTTTCAGCTGTTCTAGCTCCTTTAATGCCCTCGCCACCCAACCCTTTCTCTACCTTTGGGAAGCGTCTGGGTGGTCTAAGGTCTCATCAGGTGGCGGAGTGGAGTTGGTCTGCTGCAGCTGCGCTTGGCATTCTCTTTCCCACGGTTCCACAGCTCTGGATTCTTGTGTCTCTGGCTGCCCGTGTCTTCGTTCTCGGTCTGCTTTCGGCAGTTTGGCTTCCTTTCTCCTTGCCACTGGCCAGGTTCGCTTTGCTTGGACCTCTCTCCTTGCTACATGCCTCTGCGTCTCAGCTTTCAGCCTTTGTTTTCTCTGTCATAGAACAAACGTCTTATTCCTTGCTCCTCCAGGGTGGATTCCACAGACCGTTGAGTCGTTCTTCCCTTTTTATGATTGGGATTGCTTCTTGACAACTGTACCGTGTGTGCTGGTTTCCCTCCCCATTGCAATCCACCCGCTGAGTACCACCCCCAGAGGGACTATCAGGTAGCGGCCACACCTCCCTGGCCTCATGGGAAATAGTGTGGTATTTGTCACAACATGCATAGACTACCTCTGCACTGTTACCACTGTTACAGTTGTTACAGTAGTATTTGATATAAGAGGTGAAATGTTTCACTTCTTTTGCATTATGTTAAGTGGGTACTTAAGTGATGTCACAGGGAGGCCAAGCAGGGGTAGGTATCTTCTTTGCTTAGATTCAAGTTTCCAGGATATCAGGTAGCAGGTAAGTACAAAAGGATCTTCAAGTACAGAAAAACATAGGAGACATCCACCGGCACCCACTCAATCCAGCAGCCCACTCCCAACTGCCTCCCAAGGAACACACACACACACAAACACTCAACATTCCACAGGCAGGCTTTCTACAAGCATTCCACAGCGCCCAGGGTCACAGCATAGGAACAGGGGAGAAAGCAAGACATAACACATTGTTAAGATGGATTTCTGAACTCTGTCCTGGAGGGGCAGGGGTTCAGAAGGCCAGCCTAGTTTCTTGGAACAGGGTAACCTCTGGACAAGCCAGACCAATCAGGGTAGCGATGGCGGCGGTCAAGACTAGGTCTCAAGAGGGGTGAGGGTGACTGAAAGCCCGCAATGAGCACACAAAGCAAGGACGCTTACAAATTACTCCAGGCAGGTGTTATATTAAAAATATAGACACATTTATTACAAGGCCTTTGTAACATCGACCATAGTAAAGCATCACGATAAAACTCCAGTAAACCAACACATCACAATCAATACAATATATATACAAGACCAAGGGGTCTAAGGAATTAGAAGCACGAAATATGCAGACCACCTAGATGGGGGGAAAACAGGCAGTGCAGTTAATCGTTAGACCTAGTTCGACATCGGAGGCCACCTAACTAGAAGGAAGTCCGAGCCCTACGAAGAGTGGAGCCTTGTGCTCAAAAGTACCTGCACACACAGGTGCCAACGGGCAAAGGAGAGTCTCTTCAGGGAAATCAGGCATTTCAGAGAGGTGAACGAAACGATGGTGAACAGGTCCCCGCTGCTCAAGCAAGGCCTCCACTTGTGGGCAGAAGCAGGACGTGAGCGCGGGAAAGGGCTGCGGTTTACACCAGTGATGGAAAGCCACAGGCTCCTGCGGGAGAGCGACCGGTTTAGGGTATGGACTACTCACCGGTCCCAGATGCAGGCAGATCCAGGATTCTCCGGTTCAGTTTCGGTACTGGCATGTTCAGATGCGATCGGAAAGGATGTCTCGACGCCGTGTAGATTCTGCGATAGCAGGAGTCAGGGTCGAGGGTGTCCCAAATGCAGCGAACACGCAGAGATTGTTACCACAGCAGGGCAACTCGGCAGCCGCGTGTATTCTGGTCCCAATGCACACGTCTCACTTCAGACCTGGGAACGCCAAGTGTACGAATCGTGTGAGAGTGGACTCCCAATTTAGCAGCAGCCAGACGGCGGTGACAGAACAAGATTCCTGTGTAGGCTGGTTAGTCCACTGGATGGCCCAGGGACGCTTCTGAAGGCTTACGTACAGGATTTGGTGAAGATGCCAAGAATAGTTGTTCCACTATTCTAAAGGGTCTAAGAGCCTTTGCAGACCTTCTTGTACGATCAGAGGCCGAGAGGTCTCGCAGGACGACAGCAGTGCAGGGTGCCAAACCTTTAGCGGGAGCGGGTCACCAGTGATTCCTCGACTCAGCTTCTTAGATGCAGGATACTTGGCGCCTTATCCTTCGTTCGTGAGAACTCAGGAGATCGACATGGTAGTGGGGTTTTCAGCCTCCTCTTGTCCAGAGTTCCCTTTGCGCCAAAACGGAGAGGGCCCAATGGGAGATCTGCTCGTAAACACTCACACCATATGTGGACCTATCACGGACCATGGTGGTCCCAGGCATTTAGGACACTCTAGACTCTCTGGCACCCAGGATGTGCATTGGGACCAGACATCCCAGCCACATCCTGGAGGCACACACAAGGCATGCAGAAGCCTGCGAAAGCATTGTGTTTCGTGGGAAAGTGCATGACCAAATAAGGACTGCCCGGGTCGGCTCAACCTGGGGGAAGGTGAAGGGGCAAGACGGTCAGCGGACAGGACAAAGAACCTCGTGGCATGGCCATTTTGGAGGCCAGGCCACCCATTTGGACCAAACGCGGGAAGCGCGGTTAACATGGCAAAAGGGGGTTCAAAACACAAAGAAATGGTAGCTGCCACCAGTCCCGTCCGTGACACACTTGCACAGTTCGTTATAGATCCATCAAGAGTTTCTAGGGCCTTTGGAATGACTAGAGACCCAAGAGTGCAGTAAATTAGGTTACAGTGCCCTCTTTTGACATGTTGCACAAAAGCGGCAACATGAGGAAAGAACTACGGAAAACGGCGTCTCCTGGTACTGACTGTCTTAAGGGCATGTACGTTTCCCCTTAAGAATAGAGCGAAAGCCCAGAGGAGTGCGGCGTAAGGCTCTGCTTCTCTGGCAAAGTCTAGATCAGGGTGTAAAACAACAGCAAAAAGTTTGGGGGTTGCCATATGGAAGGAAAATTACCTACAATTATGAAATCTTTCCTAACACACATCGCCCTCCGTAAAACCAACAAGAGTAAGGGAACGGAACAGAGAGACAAAAGTACAAATCACAAAAACACAACCATCTCCAAGTGACCCATGACAGGCCCAATATTCAGTCACTATAAAACTTGCTCAGAACACAGAAACCTGCCACTCAAACCATTCCAAGCGTCAAGCGGGCTAACAGACTTAGAAAATCCTTCCCAGTCCTCTCAGCCAAACTTTGGAATTCTCTCCCCCTGGCCTTGAGAGAAACACAAAACAATACAAGATTCCGATGACAACTACAAACCTTTCTTTTTAAGTAATGCTCCCTTTGACATGACCCAACTTTCCTGACTTCTGTCCCGTCTTTCTGTATGTCTTTTGGTGTTGATGTTACCTGGCGCCCCGATGCCTGCGAGCTTTCGGCACCATATATAAATAATTTAATTAAATTAAATTAAAATAAATAAAATCCCCTCAACCGTCCTACCAATGAAATGCTAGAAAAATATCACAACCCAAAACACGTCACCATCCACACTGTTGACCGGCCTCACACACCTCGGAACGACT
This sequence comes from Ambystoma mexicanum, assembly GCF_040938575.1. Taxonomy (NCBI): domain Eukaryota; kingdom Metazoa; phylum Chordata; class Amphibia; order Caudata; family Ambystomatidae; genus Ambystoma; species Ambystoma mexicanum. Next base: position 944,643,352 of record NC_090933.1, on the reverse strand, counting down.
ACCGACCTCAACCAAACAAAACCACTTTATCACCTAACCAAACCAACACTGAGGCTGCTCGACAGACAAGCAATACTACACCACTGAAAATAGATGGCGCATGAAAATGCACCACCAGTGCCCCAACAAGGAGCACCCCAACCACAAGAACACCACATAGGTTGAGACCACCACATCCAAGGTGTGGGAGCGACACACCCACAAAGGGTACTGGGGTCCTCCCATCACGCAATGGCAAAGCACACTTGACCAAATGGCAAACAAAACATGCGAGGGAGGGGTCCACCTCCACAGAAACAAACTAATGATGTAAACTACACTCAACAACATTTCTCCAACCACAACTATGAACCCAAATGACACGTGCACATAACACCTCCCCAAAGGGCTGGGTGCTGGCAGCTAGCAGCCCAGGTAGCTGACACTACCCTGCCACCCAAAACACAAACAAAACTGTCTAACCCCACTAGGTGGTTTGCTAGGCCACCCAGTAAGCATAACACACACCACATACACAAGTAACCCCCCCCCCGTAAGTCAATGACCTATTCTCAAGGCAATATTCTGACAGACCTGTGGCGGCAAAAGTTAAATCAACATGCGAGAGCAAACCAAATTTCAACTTCCTTCATCTACCAGAGGCGACGTCTTTACCAAAACCCACCAGACACATCCCAGATCCACCACAATCCACAACATACCAATGCACAACTTACATCCAAACAGGGTTCACTTCACATAACACTGTTGATCAATATTCACGGTTGAGCATGGACAGCTCCCTGAAAAATACAAAGTCCTGATCTAGCACATGGAAAACTGCCATATATTGACTTCTTGGATCACCCAGGGCAGTCCCACAACCACAGCAAAAACCCCAGAGCTCTTCCCAGCGAACAGTCAAGTCCTGCTTTTCATAGGTGCAGTCCGGATGCACCATAGTGCCATCCACACCATACCTGGAGCAGCTGTCAAGCTGGTAACTGTGACCCTGACCCCAACACACGCTGGGACCAACCTCTATCACTACCAACTTGACTGTTTCAGGTACCAGCTGTTCACTGAGATGACTGTGCCCACACGGCTCTCCAAAGCAGCACCCAGATGTTCACACACGGCCCTCCTGAAACAACTCAAGCTCCGGCTCGGATAGCATTCCGTGCTGGGCACCCGCACTAGATGTTACCTGCCACTTTTTCTTTTCAGCAGCATTACCATCAGGACACACCTCCTCCTCTGAGACTCTCTTCAAACCCTTAGTGGCGTGCACCGGCAAACCACTGTACAGTGCGTGATGCTGTCCGTGCCCCTCAGCACACAGGCTCACAACACAGGAACAGGGGAGAAAGCAAGACATAACATATTACACAGAGAAAACAATAAAACTGCTTTCTTCATGGTGCAATCTAGGTTTCTCCTAAAAAGAGATGATCTGTCTGATTTTAAAGGGCCCCTTCTTAGGCATTCATGCTTCCTTGTTTGCATGAAATGTGTTTATAAGCTGCTGAGCCACCTTGAAGACCTTTTGTGATCCTTGCTGTGTCACATACAAGGCTGGGCCCTGTCCACTCGAAGACCTATTTCCAAGTAGTGAAAAGGCAGGGTGGTCCTACATTTGTCAAAGTTACTGCAGCAGAGCTTTTCAATAAGAAATGTTCTGGTCAGCATGTAGAAATCCATTGTTGCACTCTTTTGCTCAAGGCTTGCAGACAGAAAGAAAACATAAATCTGACCTGTATCTAAAGTAAAGGTGATCAGCACAGACAAGATGAAGCTGCAATATTTAAGGGAAGAAGAAACATGTGAAATGCTACCACTTCCTGAAACAAGGATATGGAAGTGATAAAGGAAAACCTGACTATGAACAAAACTAAACGGTTGCTGCCCGCCCTAGTGTTGACTAAGGTGTAGTCACCCTCTAGTAATATTTCGAGTTTACTTATTTGCTGCCTTTTTACTGCAGACGATTTTGGGCAGTAATGGGTTAATGACAGCACATTGTTCAACCTTCCCCATTTCAAAAATGATCTTCATGTGTGTTTGCATCATTTTCAGTTGTGTTTTGCTGCCGTTTTATATATTAGGGTACCGTTCCGGGTACTTTTTCGTGTGAAAATTTAGATTCTGGGCAGCAATGGTTATGACAGCACATTGTTCAACCTTCCCCATTTACAAAATGTTCTTCATATGTGGTGGCATCATTTTCAAGTGATTTTCCAGGTACCGTTCCGTGTGAAAATGTAGATTTTGGGCAGTAGTGGGTTATGACAGCACATTGTTCAACCATCCCCATTTCCAAAATATTCTTTATGTGTGTTTGCATCATTTTCAGGTCAGTTTTGCTGCCGTTTTATATATTAGGGTACTGTTCTGCCCCGTTCCAGATACTTTTTCATGTGAAAATGTAGATTTTGGGCAGTAATGGATTATGACAGCACATTGTTCAACCTTCCCCATTTCCAAAATATTCTTCATGTGTGTTTGCATCATTTTCAGGTCAGTTTTGCTGCCGTTTTATATATTAGGGTACTGTTCTGCCCCGTTCCAGATACTTTTTCATGTGAAAATGTAGATTTTGGGCAGTAATGGATTATGACAGCACATTGTTCAACCTTCCCCATTTCCAAAATATTCTTCATGTGTGTTTGCATCATTTTCAGGTCAGTTTTGCTGCCGTTTTATATATTAGGGTACTGTTCTGCCCCGTTCTGGGTACTTTTTTGTGTGAAAATGTAGAGTTTGATATGATATGATATGATATGGTATTTGTAACGCGCCTATACACAAGTGTTTCAAGGCGCGACGAGGCAGGGAGGGAGGAAACAAGGGGAAGACAGACAAACGATCCTACTAGGCCAGGTGTCATTCAGATTGCGCAAGTGCAGAGGTAAGGGGAAAAAGGAGAAAGTGCAGGGGGAGGAGGTGGGGGGGTAAGTGCAGTAAAAGGTAAGTGGCGTAATAAAATAATAAATAATAAATAATAAATAAAAAGGGCCAGCTGGTGGCAAGTGCGAGGTAAGTGCAGAGCAAGTGCTGGGAAGGGGGCTGTAGGGATACAGTGACAGTCCCACAGTGCAGGGGGAGCCAGGGAGGCAGTGCAAGTGGAGAGTGGCTGGGCCCTGGACCGAGGTCGCTGAGAGTGGCCCAGATGCAGGTTAGGTGCAGAATTCAGTGGGGAGTTAAGCAGGTTTAGCAGGGGAGAGGGAGAGAGAAGGCAGAAGCGAAGAGGAAGGTTTTGAGGTGCTTCCGGAACCGGAGATGGTTCTCCTCAAGTTTCAGGGAGGCAGGCAGGCTGTTCCAGAGGGAGGCCCCTGCTGCGGAGAGAGATCTACCCCCAGCTCGTTGCTTCGAGAAGCGGCTGACCATGAGGGAGTTGGGGACGGATGAGCGAAGGGCTCGTGAAGGAAGATATTTAGGAAGAGAGAGTTGAAGGTATTTAGGCCCCAGGCCCCAGAAGGCCTTGTGGACAATGCAGAGGGTTTTGAACTTAATCCTCGCAGCCACTGGGAGCCAGTGAAGAGATTTCAGTCCTGGAGAGATACGGTCCCTGGGCTTGAGGCCAAGGACAAGTCTCGCAGTTCTGTTCTGGATAAGTTGCAGAGGGCGGAGAGTGGAGGCAGGGAGATTAAGATAGAGGCTGTTACAGTAGTCCAGCCTTGAGAGAACCAGGGCTCGGGAGACAGTGAGCTTCTGGGGGAAGGAGAGGAAGGGAAGAATACCTCTGAGGAGGTGCAGCTGGTAGTGTGATTTCTTAGAGACATCAGATATATGAGGAGAGAAGGAGAGTGTGGAGTCGAAGATGACCCCAAGGTTTTTAGCCTTGCAGGTAGGGGCAGGAAGGGGGCCAAGGGAGGCCGGCCAGAGAGCTGCAGGGAAGGAGGGAGTGGGTGTACCGATGAGTAGAATCTCAGTCTTACTGGCGTTAAGGCAGAGGTCATTGGCGGCACACCATTCCTGGATAGCAGACAGACAGTCGGAGATGAGGGAAGGAGAGGGCAGTAATGGTTATGACAGCACATTGTTCAACCTTCCCCATTTCCAAAATGTTCTTCATATGTGTTTGCATAATTTTTAGGTGATTTTTGCTGCCGCTTTATATATATTAGGGTACCGTTCTGGGTACTTTTTCATGTGAAAATTTAGATTTTGGGCAGTAATTGGTTTTAACAGCACATTGTTCAACCTTCCCCATTTCCAAAATGTTCTGAAGGTGTGTTTGCATCATTTTCAGGTCAGTTTTGGTGCTGTATAATATATATTAGGGTACCGTTCTGGGTTTTACACTGTTCCCAAAAGTTGTTAGCAACTCTTTGTTCGGGTTTCCTGTGGTACTCGAAACTCAACCTAACTATAGAGCGGTGATCGCCACACTATAATGTATGGGTCACCAGGCAGACTATGGCACACAGTTATTAGCTAAATCTATGGGCAACCTTAGACATGATGGCAAGGAGGAAACAAAGGAATTAAATATCTGTCGTTTCTGTAAGATTCCTATCCAAAAGGAAACTTGGAACACTGTTTGGTCCATTGTTCTCATCTAGACTCTTTGCGGAAAATTCATTTTTAAAACTTTTTTGAAGAATGAAATCCGCTTTTTCAGTCTGATTTGTGGCCAAAAATCTTTTCTTCACCTACGTTGGCCATAAAAGTGGCAATTGTTCATTTCCTGGATGCCATACTTCCACAAATCTAACTTGAGAATGCAATCCATCCTGGAAACATATATCTTACCTTATTAAGTCAAATCAGGAATACTAGATATTTTGCATAAATCCAATCAATTGTTATTTTTTCAGTTTAGGCTGAAGTACAATTATTCTTCTTATGAGTTTACACAATGTTAAATCATGTAATTATATTTTTATAGTTGCTGAATTGATTTCTTACGCTATGGTGCTAAATTTGTTTATTCCTTTTATTTATTAGATTGAGATCTGTTAAAAGTTGTCTTAATTCTGTGTCTAATGTATCGTTGCTTGAAGATCTGTATTTTTAAAAATCTTTGTTTTATCTGAATTGAAACATATTGTTTTGTAAATTTGTACGTACTGCTTTGCCGTGTGTTCTGGACTTCGTTGCATCTGCTGGATCAAAGAGGACTTCACAAGTTCAGCTTTCATACACAACAGGTGATTGAACTTTGCAGCTGGACTATACTATGCTGTAGTTGATTTCAGTGCTGATGACTGTTTTCTACAGCGTTTTCTACAGCGTTCATTGACTGTTTTCTGTGATTGACATCACATTTAAAAAAAATGCCCCCAGCAGGGGATTGGTTGTTGCTCCTTACCCAAGCTCCCTTGCTATATCAGCCCGGTCGCCCGCGCAGAGCGCGCGCGCACACGAGCAAGTACTCGTAAGTACCGCTTTGCCGAGCCGCGGTACTAGCACTGCAGGGTCAACCCAAGTGGCAGGCCAGGAAACCCTGTGAATAGGTATGGCATTTTCTATGTATAACTTAAAATCCCAAATGCCCCCTGCATTAGTAGGAGTAAACTTATGTACTCCACCTCCTATTAAAGCAAGCCATGCTCCACAAGAGGCCCTGCCTGCGCCGAGGTCTCAGCGTGTTTTTCAAACAAACATGGGCACGGCAGGGCCTCAGATTGAAACCAATGACATTGTGAGCTACAGCATCCAAGGGGTTGTTAATTGTGTGTTGGAGTCTACTACCATGCCGAGGCATAAGCCCCAGGGGATCTCTGACCAGACCATACTTAAGTCACTTAAAGCGTATGGGGTTCATGCCAAATGTAATAGATTACTGCCACTATCCCCAATTCCCTACCTGATTGATTGTGATGATCGCTCTGGCATCTCTATCTATGCCAGTCAGTGCGATTCGCCAATCTCAATCGTAGATGAAATAGCAGCTATAAATGTATCTGCTCAACAGCCTGTCTGCCCATCATCCGCTCCCTCTTCTTCTAGCTCTGACTTACCTTCCTTTGCTATGCCTACACCACGCACTAACAACAAGGTCAACACACAGTTAAGCGCTGTCCCTCCTCCATGCTGCTCCCATGGATACAAAGCTGAAGTGGCGCTAACAGCCATTAACTCTTCAGTGATTACCTTGATAAAACTTTTTGAGGTACTTGACCATAGAATAGCGACCCAATTGTTGAATCTGGCTAAATTGTCAGGACAAATTGAGGGAAATCATGCTTTGATTCTTGAACGACTGGATAAAAATAGCTCAGCACAAAATCAACCCAATTATGTTCCGATGCTTCCAATGTTTGAGGATGTCATATCTTCTGTCATAGCACCTCCAATGTCCACAGAGAGCTTTAAAGGGAAAGATATATCATATGTTGATCTTACAGTTAATTCAGAGGATAATGATGTGGTAGAGGTAGTGACAACAGAGGGAAATGTGGTGACAAATGCACCAGTGCCACCATGCCATAAGATTAAAAATGCTAAAAATAAGATCAAAGGCCTGAGAGTGATAGGGAAAAAAACAAAAAACATGACAAATCTCAAAAGACCCAAAAACACCCTCACTGCATTTTTTCAGGCACTTGGAGGCACAGCTTCCTTGGCAGTCATACAACCGAAAACAACAAAGCCCATTATTGTAAATGACGACAAGGGAGAACAAACTCCACCTATCACAGAAACAAATCCTGATGCCCCACTTGTATCTGAGGCTCTAGCGGAACCAAATGTATTGGTAATGCCTTTGGTGCACTCCCCTTTTGAATCAATTTATAGACACAATCAATCAGGTGGGAATGTCTAATGAAAACAGGAGTTTAACAGAGACCTGTCTTGTGCCATCCCCCAAGTGCCAAATTCAGATGGGAATTCTCAGAATACTCCAAAAAAAAAACAAAAACAGTTTCTTTTGGTACAATACAAGAAACAACATTGATCATTCCACACAAAGATACTGCTTCTCACGATCCATCTGAAGTCAGTAGAAGCATGATTGAAAAGTATCTTCAAGAACGTGATAACCCAAGAGATACATTTACACCAAAGGTACATAACACAGAATATAGCCAATCAGAATCAAAAAACACTCCAGTACCCAGGACATTGCCCAGTTACTCAGAGATTTTAAGGCAAGAACTAACAGAAGGAATGCCTCGTCAGTATAATTAGTCACCTGGAAATGATGTTGGCCACTCTGATAATGCACCCTTTGGTGCAAAAAAAATGTTGCAATCAAGGAACAGCAAATATTAATTTATTCTTAAATGCAGGGAAAACGGACATACAAATTACAATCTAAACCGTCAAAGTGTTTTAAATATCTTTAGTGATGTCCATTCTTTGCGTGATATTGCCTCCCAAGATATTGAACAAATTGAGTTCATAGCTGAAAAAAATAGATCAATAGTTCGCCTTTGGATACCATCAGGAGTAGTAGCCAACTTAATTTGGCAGGCAAAGATGGATCTGTTTGAAATGGGTTTCCTGTTAGCTGAAGATAGAACAAGAATGGGAAACACACATGTGATTTTTCATAAACCAAACATCTACCAACGTATTCATGGCTCTGATGCCAGAGAGGTAAATATGCAATCGCAACAACATCAGTAACCATTAGCGTTAGCATTGCCCAAAGATTTACACATTGCCAGCTGGAACTCTAGGGGCAATGCACATTTGAAAACTGCAATAGCCATGTTCCCATATATGTTTCAGATAATTGCATTGCAGGAGACGTGTTTAAGAAGTATACCAATTTGGGATGGCTATGAAATTGTACTTTTACCTGCAAGAGTGACTGGAGTTAGACCTGCTTCTGGCTTGTTGGTGGCGGTGGAGTTAAAAGCAGGCCTCACCATAGAAAAGTGGAGTGTTGAAGAAGACCATATTTTACTAGTAAAAATCAAATGTGGTATACAAACCTTCGCTTTGATAAACGTATATCGGAATCCTGCAGCATTTAATGATGACATCTTCTATGCAGGATTAAGTCACATAATGCATCCGATACATCTCTCAGATGAAATTACATACACCATCCTAGTGGGTGACATCAACTTGGATTGTTTTAATACAAAACGCCACCAGCAGCAAGCTCAGATATGGTCTGCCTTTATGGAAGAAAGGCAATATATAATGGTAAATGGAGCCATTCAAGGTGACATTCCCCCAAGTACGACATGGTTTCGAATTAATTTGACATCTACAATCGATTATACGTATGTTGATCGGGTTTTGTTTAAATACCTGCAAATGTTACAGATTGTTGCTCTTCCATTCAGTGATCATAAAATGTTGGCCTTAACAATCTTGACCACATTTCCATCTCCTAGAGTGAATATCCCTTGCCAGAAATTAATTTTGAACAAAGCTAAAAACAGGATTAAATGGACAGTACTAAAACGTATTTCATATAGTAATAGTTTGAAAGGAAATGTGCATTTGACATCCCCTAAATCCTATGATGACCTATTAGATTGTTACACCAATACTTTGACAGTAATGAATCATGGCCGTCCGAGACATAAGCACACATTTGATACAGTAATTGCCTCTAAAAAAAACAGCCTACCGCAAGCTACGAAGAAGCATATTAGTTGCATGCTTGCCAAATTGCAAAGAAGCTCTCAACAATGCAAAATGTATATATAAAAACTGGTTACAGTCGCATAAACACCTCATGTTTCAGAACGATGGTGAACGCATGGCACAGGCAATGGCAAACAAAAACTCTACCGAAATGTGGCAATTGCTTAATAACCAAATATCTGACATACAGGTAGATGCACAATTAAATGTGATCAGTGAAGATAAGTGGGTCAAACACTTCAGTGAACTGTATGACGATCCAAAGTTTTGTCCATCATTGAATCAACCCAATAAAAACCATCAGTGGAAGATAACTTTGACATATCCGATATAGAAGAGTTAATCACACGGGCCAGAACATCCAGAGCTGCAGGCCCAGATGGTTTGTCAAACCATATGTTCAAAGAAAATCCAACTGAATGGGCCCAAATTTGATTTCAGATTTTTCAACAAATAATAAAGCATCAGCAAATCCCAAAATCATGGAAAACTTCAATAATTCTACCAATATTCAAAAAAGGTGATTGTATGTCACCTCAGAATTATCACCCGATTGCGCTTTTGGACGCACCGGGGAAACTTTTCACAAAATTACTGTTAAAAGACTTTAATGCCTGGACAAGTGAGAACAATTTGCAAGACCCTAATCAAACTGGGTTTGTGAAAGGAATGGGGACACAGGTCAATCTAACATGCATAAATGCAATAAAGGCTCAGTGTAACCACATCAAACAACCGCTATTTCTTGCTTCGTGGATTTACACTCTGCCTTCGACTCAATTTCAAGGGTCAAATTGTTTGAGATGCTGAATAGAGACAAGTGTCCGCACACCATAAGCACAATAATCCAAGAATAACACACAAATACATCCGTCCGGGTTAGATCATCTCTGGTTGGTACATTATCGAAAGAGATTCATGCAGCCCGAGGTTTGAAACAGGGGTGCTCGTTAGCGTCCTCTGTATTTAATTATTGCATTCACGATCTTTAATATGCCTTAAGGGAGATACAATCTGACTCACCCAAAATTGCGAAAATGGCTATAAAACATCTTTTATTTGTGGACGACTTGGTCTTGCTCTCAAAGACACAAATAGGATTGCAAAAACTGCTCACAGCTTTCCAAGAATATATAAGTCAGAATGAGCTGAGAGTAAACTATGAGAAGACCCAAGTCATAGCCTGCTTACCTTCCAGAGCTGTCCAGACACAATTCAATTGGGCTGTGAACCAAATACAATTAAAAAGAGTCTCAGTGTACACTTATTTGGGAACTTGTTTCGAGGGGGCTCCAAATAATAAACAGCAGATAAAGATCACCGAAAATAAAATTAACACCGCAATATCACAAACAAATATAATAATGCATCGGTATGGCAAGTTTTCCATTAAACCTGCATGGTCGTATTGGAAACAAAAAGCGGTCCCTGCAATTCTATATGGTTTAGAATCTTTTCAAGTGTCAGCAGATTTCCAGTTCAGTAAATGGGAAGCATGAAACTGGAGACGAATATTGCATTTACCCAACTGTATCCCACATGTATGGATAAGATATGGATTGGGGTTAGTCTCACTGCAAGCCCTATACAACTAGAGGTGTTGTGCAATGTTCAGAAAGTGCTTAATATCAACCAATGCTAACAGTGTATTGAAACTTCTATCAACGGATATGTTTTCCTCTGGTCATCCTTTCTTGGTGAATTAGACTGAACATGTATGTAAAATACTAACAAATATAGATGTGAGCATTGATTTACTGGTATCAAACCCTGACAAAGTAAAAAGGAATCTCTACAATCTAGATTGGATCAACACATGTGACAAGTGTGTACAATATAAAGAAGGGACCTGTAGTAAATTTCCACCCAAAAAATGGGGCACACTCTCATCTGCAATACAGTGAATGTTGGACAATAATTATGAGCACTGGTTTTCCAGTGTTGCAGATTGTAACAGTACATTTTTTGAATAGTCTGCAACTATCATCTACTATGGAAAGCACATTCAACTTAACTGAAAGTGAATTGTCAATTGATCGTGAGTCCTCAATGAAATATATGGGTTGAGATGCATGATACGAAATGTAAAGGAAAAATGTAATACTTTGGAACAGTATAATTATTAATATGACTAAACTGACAGTTAATTTATCACTTGTAAAGTATCACAACTGCAGAATCCTTTATTTTATTTTATTTCTGTATTTTAATTTTGTGTTTCATTGGTCTGTTTTTCTTTTATCACTGTGTGAAGTATTTTAATGATGTTTTAAGTGAAACAATTTTGTATGATCAAAGTGGAAACATTGAAAGGTTGATTAATTTCAACTTAAACAATTCATTAAAAAAATGAAAGGTTGATTTTTATCAACTAACCAAATAAAAAAATGATTAGCTATTTTATCAGTGGAGCAATGTGCTGTCAATGTGTTCCATTACCTGTAGGAATGCACATGACCATTGAACCTGTCCTGTGCCAGTGCTGAACTGTTACCAACATTATTTTAGGAAATAAAAATAAACAACCCAGGGTTTTCACTCCCGCACAGGTGGCAATCCGTCACAACAGCAGCATGGTATAGCTTTCCCGGGCTTCACTGCAGCCCGACTTTTGATCCAATGGACAAAGTCCAAAAATATCTTTTAGTGGATTTCTTTTGACGTTCAGGCTGTTTTCCCACCCGTTGGCGTCATTATGTGGGGGCTGGGCCTAGTTCAGGCTTTAATTCTAGTAGACTTGCGCCCGCAGTGGGATTTTCTCCTAGGGACATTGTGCTTGTATTTTACGTCAGACCTGGCTGGCAGCACAGAGCCTCTTTCCTCCTCTGCTGCTCTAGTGTGTGTACACTGCTCATTTTGCCCCTGTGTGTGTGACCGTAGCACCTTCCCACTGAGCAGCCGCTCACGATCTTATGGCCAGAGCAGCCATCTATATTTCTCCTTTGGGATCCCTCCGCACGCTTTAAAAATTCCGCCAAAAAAGAGAAGACGATTTTCCAAATCCTTTTGGCCGTTTTCTCACGTAAGTAACGGCGGGTCCTTGGCTATGGGTGGTTGGCTGGTTTGGTTGTGGGCAAATAACGTAAATATGGCGGCGTGAAGAATGAGCAGGAAGCCGAGCGTTGTATCTTGTGTGTCGGGGAGATGGGGTGGGTCTTTACTGTGGCTCAGTGCTGTCTCCATAGCTGCCTCCTGCGGGTGCCGTTGCCTATGTGAAGCGCATGGCGCCCAGTGTCGGGGACCCCTGTGTGATCAGCAGTAGTGTCTCAGCCCGCATGAGTGGGACGCCTGCTAAGGCTGAGATCAGTCACGTCTGCTACTGGCCGGTGGAGCGGTCATATATAGTCTCTTTCTCCTGTCGCTGTGATGGGCACCGAGCCCTTGTATGTACCAACGTGTGTACCGTGACACACGTCCGTCCGTGGTCTGAGATAGCAACTTAAGGTCTCATAGACGGCATCCCTCCTGTCAGCCGAGACTGCAGCTCAGAGTGGCCGCGAGCCCCGTCACTCACGCTCGGTGGCAGCCCTCACTGGAGTTAGCTGCCGGAAGCCACGGGGGCTCGCGGCAGTTTGTCTCTGCGCACTTCTGGTACTATGATTCCCTGACCACAGCGGAGCATAGTGGCCCCCGCGAGAGTGTGTGCCGGACAGGTGGCAGCAGTGCCCCGTCATGGCGGGGCTCCCGGCCGCTAGCCGTGGATCCGGGCGGCAGCGTACAGGTGGGTATGAAACGAGTCTTCCTGGCACTGGGTACACCGTAGCTTTGGCACGCATGTGATGACCTGTGCCGGCTACCCCCTGACGTTATCTGTGCGGCTGGCCACCCCACAAGGTAAGGTAGCTCGGGGTCACCGGTGTGGTCCGGAGTCGGTGGGACCGTGGGAAAGTCCTTGGCGTGAGGCTGTTGGCGCCGCAGATACACAGCGTTCAGGGACAGACAGCTCGGCTCCATCCAGTCTGATCCGGCGTGTGACTTTTGAATGGCGGGTGTTGTCGGCGCTACTCGAGGGAGGGGTTTTCCGCCCTGCTCCGGTCCAGGCCGGTTTGTTTCTTCCTGTCGGAACAATGCTACGGGCTGTGCATCCCAGGACCGGGAGCTCTTCTAACGTCTGCTCTCTCCGTAATATTGACAAGTGAATCCGGCTACTTACCGACATTGATTTATGTCTGCGCTTGTTGCGGCAGTAACATGTCTCGGGTTCTGACGAAGTTTAACCTCCGTATTAATTTGTAAACTCAGTGCGACCCTGTCTTATCTAACTTTCATAAAGCATCATTAAGGGAATGGGACCGAATCTGCATAATGGATAACGCTAACGTGCACCAAATATTTGAGCTGGTCTCGAATGAGTACTGTTGGAAGGAACTAATTTTCGCTCTTTTCTTGTTGGCCATCTTTTATTAATTCTTGTCTCCCATGTCACTTGTTTCTAAAATATGTCCAAATGTCTAGGATTGGATCCTTTAACCATTAGTTTAAATTCAGGTTGCTTACCTCTCAAGTTTTCAGTTGGGTAAAGGGCAGGGTATTTGCTTATAACGCGCCTATCCCGATGAAGTATAATGGTATTTAGTTCCATTTTAGAGTCCTTGATATTGTTTATATATTTGTTTTCAGTTTTAATGCTCGAAATGCGAGGGCAGTACCAATATCGGACAGTTCAGCATAAACAAGAATTGTTGATGGTGCCAACATAGTAGTCTATAGTTTTACAGGGTTGAGTTACCTTTTACCATTAGTTGTCCTCTCCCAGCCCTCCAAGTTTAATTTTTTTTTAGGTATTGAACAAGATTGCAGGGATCAATTGAGTTTTTGGTGAACCGCACCGCCTCCTCCCACCAGTAGAGATCAATGATCACAATGCGTACAAGCAGGCAAACACAAATGACAGATATGAAACTTAATACAGTCTTTAGAGGTTGTAAATGAAGTGAGTTAATTTTTGTTTGCTAATTGTCCGTTTTGCATTGAAATCGTCTCACCAATCACGTGTGGTAACTTGGTTTTTTTTCCCCTGATTTTTCAGTTTTACTGCAAATGTTTCAATATTTGTGTAGTAGCGGTCTCGTAGTTTATTATTTAATGTTAATATAACGCTATGTACACCACTAAATTGTCCTAAGGCATTGTTGCCAGGCGCTGTGGCAATAATGATGAAAGGTCTTTCGGTAGAATGTATCTACTGGAGGGGTCAGCAAATTCAGCATAACCAAGATTTGAGCAGTTTAATGAACTGAACAATAGAGTTGGATTGGTTAATTAAATGTATGGTAGATTGTATCTGCCCCACTTCTGGGAACAATCCTGTCACCTCTGCTGTGGTACTATGGTGATGTATGAACGTTTCGTTCATTTGTAAATTATGCAAAGAAGCTTGATGGACCTGGAGCCAGTGGAGTTCTCAAAAAGGGGGAGTTGAGTAGATGCTTTGGAAGGCTTTTGATGAGCTGGCCATCTGCATTTGAGATGTCATTTAATTTGATACTTGGGTGTTGTAAATGGCATAGAATAAGTCAACATCGGGCATGAAATGAGGACCGGCAATGTGATTAACTTGAGGAAGAAGGGCAGGATTTTCTTTCGGAACCAGAGATGGTAGAAGCAAGATTTCAAAACTGCTTTGATTGATGGTTCATGCGGAGAGCGCAATACCAAGCCTTTTTGGATTTTGTGGAAATGATGACCAGGGATTTTAGCTATTGGAGTTGTATAGAGAGATTTCTGTTGACGTAGATTTACATCAATCTCCAAGTGGTAGCCCTCTTGACATGTCGTGCTAGAGATTATCGTTGCTTGTTTTCTCCGACATCTGCTTAGTAGTGGAGATTGATGTTATGAAGAAGGTTCTTGATGGGCTCAATATAGATATTAAATAAAAGGTGAGGGGAGTGAGCCCTGTGTAACAATGTGGGTGACATGGTGCAAGGGGACGCATAGTGTGGCTTGTTGGCCATTATCCAGGAAATCTTTGATCCAGACACTGCGAGGTGAGACTGGAAACGCAATCAATCTGTTTCGGTAGGTGTGAGTGGTTAATGGTGTCAAAAGCAACAGCAGATCGAGCAGGATTTTATAGCGATGGAATAATTGTTTAATGCTAGGATGTCATTACAGACACTTCAGAGTTGTTCAGTATCCGGATGTTTCAAAATGCACCTACATGAAGCTGTGTAGTGACGGATTATTTGAGGATTTTAGCAAGCTATGGAAGTACAGCAGTGGGACAGTAGTTTTAGTTTGAGGGGAGACAAAGGACGTAGGGAATTTTTTTTTTTTTTTTAGTGTTGGCATGTTACACAGCCAGAGCTTCAGGACCAATGTCATTTGTCTAGTGGCTGTGACTTTGAATAAGTGGTAGGATAGCTTCCGGGAGGATCCTTCTGAAGCAGAATGTGGGTCCAAAGTTTGCTGCCAGATGGTAACCTCTCTGATGATTTTGGCCACCTTGTTGCAGAAGAAGGAATGTATACTTTTGTGAGTTCGATCAGTCATTGAAGTCAGTCATCAGTCAGTCCATTGAAGTTTCCCTAGGCAGATGTTGAAAGATTCAAGTAAGTTATTGGCCAATTAGCACTACTAACTTTTTTAGCTTTACAGCTAATCCATGTCCTTAGACAGGGAAAAGAGAATATATGCATCGATCGAAATAAGGATTAATTGGTTGTGAGCTAAATGCAGCTCCTGGGTATCCGACATCACCCGATAAGCAGGAGCTACCTCTTGGGAACGGGAAGCTAATAATTTGCGTGTAGGAAACTTCCATATGTGAGGCAAAATGTAATGTTTTGGCCATTATAAATGACCCAGGCTGGTTTAAATGTGTTCTAGATGTGTCCTAATGCTTCTTTTGAGACATTCCCAAACACTCATTGAAAATGTCATGTAGTTATGTTTGTATAGCACCAGTTTGCCCAAGGATTTAAGTCGCTCCTAGAAGCTGATGGTGTCAAGCCAACCCAGCTCTTCTATGCTACAAGCAGGAACTTATGAGCTCCCACTTCCTGTCAAATTCGAACTCTTTATATGATAAATAGAATTATTTAAAAACATATTTTATTAAAGTTTTTATGATGACACAATCCAACAATAAGCCCCTTTTCCAGCTCAGGCCCCGTATATTGATCCCCTAGTATTCCCAGCCCCTACCCAATGAACCCTCCCTTCCTTTTTACAGACCCTCTTGTGTGTTGCGTCCATATGGTCCAACTCCTGTGTTCCGTGAGAAATACCTAATGGATATACGGTCCCATCATGTGCAGCCTAGCAACCTGACTGCTCCTCTCTCTCTCCTCCTCCCTCTCTGGTCACCTGGGCTCCTATCTTCGGCCCTGCTCTGTCTTGACCCTCTTCAAGGAGGAAGGTCATCTGGGGAGGTTCGCAATTCATGGAGTAGGATATTCCATGCCAGGCCTTTATTTTTGTTCCCCTCTTTCTTCCCCAGTGCCTGCACTATCCCTTGTTCTGCCGCCACTCATCTCTGTGCATCTTCCACCCAATGAGCTAGATCTGGGCCTTCGGGACATTTCCACGAAATTGCCAGTCTCTTTCACGCAAGGAGCAACAAAAGGGCAGCCATTCTGTTCCGACTCCCTCCCTGCTCCACTCACAGCTGACATCTTAGGTGTGCAATCCATCTGACAGTCCAGTAATGCATTAACATTTAACATTACCCCTATCCAGTACCCTGTGATAACTGAACAGGTCCATGTCATATGCCAAAAGTCGACCGCATGTTGCCCACACCTCGGCATTGGTGCAAGTGTTCTGGGTGTATTTCATGCCGTTTTTGTGGAGTATAAGGGAGCCATGGTATCCCGAGTATGACCCTGACAGGAAAGTTACCATTTGTAAAACCTTTCATTGAAGTTTTAATGGGGTTGGAGAAACTCCTATTTTGACCTATAGCTAAGATGGGAGTAGTCTTGACCATCAAATAATAAATAACTGTCCTAGTTGAGTCCGTCAAATCAAAATGACATATACTAACAAAAACCTAATGCCTGCCTTATATCTTGTACAAAAAGTGGGAAAAGGAGAATATGTATGCAAAGGAAAGTCAGTGTTCAAATGGAAGGAATAAATGTGACTGAGTCAGCTCTCCTCCCCACGTTGGACAGCACAGAGTAAGGTGGTCCCCGTAGGCGAGATGACACACTCTTGCTCAGGCTCTTAACACAAAGGCAGTTTAAGAGTGGATCAAGGCCTACCCGTCGTTCCACGTTAAAGTCTTACTGTCCAAGTTCAAAAACACAGTTCACCAAAAAGTTCACGTTGGTCCCCTTGAGGCTTGGACCACATAAAGCAAAACATAACACTTGCAGGGGTTCCTTTCCCCCCAAGCTTAATTCAACTCCTTTAGGGGTTCCTGCCAACTAACTTATTACACCATTGGTCTCCCTTAGTCAGGTTCAGACCGTTTCCGGATGTGGAGACTTTCAAATGTGCGTGGCTTTTTTCTACAGACCTATGCAGGACCACTTTGACATTCCTTTACGGGTTCCAAAATGTACACTATTACATCCACAAGCCCTTCTTCCGACTGCTTGAGACAAGAGTGCGAGAGTTCTTATGGGGGAAAGGCAGACACAGGATAGCGCTGTCGTCGTAAGTTTTACCATACAAACAAGGTGGAATTCAACTTCCGAATCTGGAAAAATACTATCTGGCAGCACATCTTAGTTTTGTGACCAAATGGCTAGCTGATGAACCCACATCAGAAACGCCATCGCTGCAAGCCATGATCCCTCTGTTCCAACTGAAGGAACTGGTCTGGGCACCTTCACAACTACTGGGAACCATACCCTTTCTGGCTGACCTGAGGAGAAAAATCTGGCGCAGAGTGAAAATGCTTACCCACTCGCGGAGCCCCTATGCCCTGGAAGTACCACTGATCACAGACCTATGCACAACAAATTCAGACTTGAAAGAAATCCGACTATGGGAGAGGGAGGGGCACTACACCTGGGGAGACCTGTACGATGAGGGCACTTTTAAAGAGTTCACTTCACTACAGGAGAAGGAAGGTATCCACACCGGCCAATTTCTGTGGTATCAAAGACTCCGTACCATAGCTCGACACAAGTGGGACACATGGCCTGAAGAACCAGACACAGACCCATTCCTAACACTGCTGTACAATTTAGGAGAGGGCTACAGACCAATATCTCAAATATACGGCCATCTGAGCGATACACCTAATCTCCGGAGCATGAAAATGAAAAACAAATGGGAAGTGGACATAGGCAGAGAAATGACAGAGAGAAGTGGAATAGAGCTCTTATATTCCCCAAAGAGATATCCAGGAATCATAGATTCAGACAGATTCAGCTAAATGTACTACACAGAACTTACCTGACCCCATGCCGAATAGCTAAATTTAATCAGCAGGCACAACCAACCTGCACCTGGTGCTTGGGGGGGGGGGGGAGCAGATTTGATCCATATGCTGTGGGAATGCCCCAAAACAGGGTCTTTGTGGGACAAAGTGAAACAGACTTGTGAAAAAGCAGGCTTGAACAAATACAAATGGACATCCGAGGAGTGCCTCCTAGGAACCTACCCCAGACAAGCTAAGCTTAAACATGCGGTAAGACTCATGGACATATCGTGCATACTGGCCAAAAGAACTATCGCAATGGCTTGGAAAAAACCTGCGGGACCACAATACAAGCTATGGCACAATGAGACGGAGCGATGGGTGCTAGCTGAGACCAAGGCATGGGAGGAATGCGTTGCCAGGTCCACTGATGACTCCAGTACGGCGCTTGAGGCATGGAAGGAACTCACCAGACACATGTTTCACCCTTCTGATAAGCCCCCTGAATCAAGAACTCAAGCTATGCCCGCTCACAGCTCAGCCAAGGCCAGCTAAGGTAGAGGAGCTGTGGAAGATGGAGGCCCTCTGGGAAACCCCCCACTCCCCTCTCTGATGTTGCCAGATAGTTCCCCCTCGCACCCCCTCCCCCCGGGACAAGTGACACTATAAGATGTGAATTAAACAAGGAGACAGTTAATGTTGTTTGTATAATGTTAATGTTAAGTTTAAAATACATTGATATTGCTATATGTGTAAGGCATATCTGAACATCATGGATCTGATACTAATGAAAATGCCAATAAACAAATTTAAAAATAAATAGTGTAATGTTTATCACGATCTACTTTTGTTAGCAAGTCCGAAGTTCCATAGACCTGTAATTCGATTGTTTTTCCATTGGCCATGCTTACAGCCTCTCGATATCTTTCCCATGTTTGTATCTTCAGGGTGGTGAGTCATCTACAGTCATTAAGGAGCATACCCCAGTCCAACTCAAAGCCACTCGCTTCTCTATTTGTCCCTTCCTGAAGCATTAGTTTCTCTGCTGCCACCCACTTCTTTAAAGTCTGGCAATCACTGCCACACCACGGGGCCCTTTGGGCATTTCCAAGAAATCGACATTGTGTCGTGCTAGTAACAATAAGACAAGAAACCTTTCTTTTACGCCTCCCCCTCTTCCCTCCTGGTATCGTCCCTAATAAGCAAACCTTAGGACAGCATGTCAGTTGGACCACTATGAGGTCGTTAACTTTGGTAATTACCATACAGCAAAAGTCTTGTATCGTAGCACTCCTAAACCATATGACAAAAGCCTGCTGAGGAATGACCCCATCTGGGACATTTGTGTGCATTATTAGGATTCATCCTGTGTAGCCTTTCGGTGTCATGTAGACTCGGTGCAGTTTATTGAATTGTATCAACTTCAATCTTGCGTTCCTAGAGACTTTACTGATTTGAGTGCATATTTTGGACCATGTTTTCTCTTCAATCAATTCTACCAGGTCTCTCTCCCACTCCTTTCACATTTAATGGGATTGAGGTCATCGTAGTTTGTAGGACCACGTATAGTTTCAATTTATTGTATGCTTCTCACTGCCTATGGGTAGTAAGGTTTGGAGAATTTATGTGGTTACTTCTTTGGGTATGGAGTGCCATTTAGTTGCAAATAATTTGGCCAGTCGTGTGAAATTCAGGACCTGTCTGTCAGGCATTCAGAATTTCTCCTACCATTCCTTGACTAGGTCTCGCCCCTTCTGATAGATCGTCCACTGTTGGACACTGTGCAGTAGCGCATCTGGTGTCCCCATTCCTCACTAATGCGGCCATCTTAGTATCTGCACTTGGAGGTATATCTAGGGTATAGCTTTCACCAATACCCAATTTTGCACATGCTCTCTTCACACCTGTAGGACCCCTTTTTATGATGCTGGTTCCTGCATCTGTCATTCCTCTCCAGAGTAATTCCATCGGTGTATAGTATCTCGTGGGTCTCCCTATTAGTATCCTATCTGTACCCTCTTCTCTGGTATCCTATTTGACTGCGTGTTGTAGTTGTGCTACTAAACAATTGGAAGTCGGAGAGAGAGCTAGTCCTCCTCCCCCCCCCTTCCTGGTGGGCCCTTCTCAGCGCTACCCTGCTGCTTCCTCCTGTCCATAATTGCTGTCAATTTAATATCTAGTATCTTGAAGAAAGGTGGTCTTATCGTGTATGGCATATTGGCGCATAAATGGAGATGTCTAGGTAGGAAAATCATTTTACATATCGCTATCCTGCCCATTAACGATGGGATAGAATTCTGGAAGAAACCCCACCTATCTTTCATACTAGTGAGTGCTCTTTCCGTGTTGTATTGTAATGTGTCCACTGCCTCATGGTGTATCTGTGTACCTATTTGAAGGTTCCAGTCTCCCATTTCAATCCCGTCTCTGGCAGTTCCTTTTCAGGTATCTTGCTCGGTGTTCCCAATGGAAAGATTGCAGTTTTATCCTTATTTATTTGAAACCCTGAGTGTTTCCATAGCTGATGTAGTACTTATAGCATATAAGGGATATATTTAGTCATAGCATGTAAGGGATATATTTGGTCGTGGATTCTGCACATACAAGAGAGCATCACCTGCGTATAAGGATATCCCATGCTTTTTCCATTCTATTGTAAGGCTTGCATCTTTAAATTGTGTCTGCCAGAGGTTCCAGTGCTGGCGCAAATAGAATAGGGGGAAGAGGGCAGTCCCACCTTGTACCTCTCTCGTGGTTTTTATCCTATCCCACGGTTCTTTGTACAGCAATGTTATCCATTGCATCGTGTTTGGACCCAAGCCATATGTTTTGTATGGCGCACAAGGAGAACAGACATTTCCTTCTCCTGTCTTGACCCTTTCTATTATGTAATGAGATCTTCGTAAGTTCGTGGTTGTCTTTCGCCCCCATATAAACCTGCACTGATTGTGATGCATTAGATGTGTTCTCTCTCAACAGTCTATTGGCTATGACTTTGCCCAGTATTTTTATGTCTAGATTCAGTAGCTAGATTGTTTGATATGACTCAGTGTCGCAGCTCTTTTTCCAGGTTTCAATGTCACCACTATTATTGGTTCTCTCATAGATTGCGTGAGGTACACTCTTTGGAAGGCATAGCCAAAGAGCTGTTTTAAAGTTGGGGTTAGAACTCCCGAATAAGTTTTTTATACAATTCCACCGGGAGGCCATCTCCTCCCATTGTTTTCCAATTCCTGAGGGAATCTATTGCTACTTTGGTCTCCTTTTCCATTATTGGCCTGTCCATCATTTCTCTTGCTGACTTGCTTAATTTTGGCAGAGTTACCTGTTCCAATACCTCTCATCATGTCTACCGTATTGGGGGGTGGGGGGGTCTTTGCTTTTCTATAACTTTGTTAGTCATGAAAATCATTTTGTAAGCCTTCTTGTGTTGTAATATACCCTATTCAGATTCTATTTGGGTTATGATGTTTCACGGTTCTTCCCTTTTGAGGAGCCTTGCTAGAAGGTGACCAGCTTTGTCTCCCTCCCCATGGACGGTCACAGTATATCTTATATAGTTATTCTTCCCCCAAGTCTTGTACTTGCCGGCAAAGGATGCGTTCTCTTGAGTTCAGCCCTACACCGGTTTCCTTTCGTTGTCTCGCTTTCCAGGGTCACTACCAGTTTCTCTGACCCAAGGTGGCTTGGGGTGTGGAGTGGGCCTCCATAGGTATTGGCTATTTATTGTCCCCTAATGTTGACTTTTAAACACCTCCCAGACTATAGCATAGTAGTCTACCAATCCTTAATTCTTGTCAACTTAGTCAGTTAATTGCTTGTTGAAACTCGCTTGCATAAAGTGTTTTTTAATGCCTCTGCTCTTAGTCGCCAGCTTGTTAGAGATCTGCCCATTATCTCCCAGGTCATGGTTGCCCTCATTGGCGAGTGGTGTTATATTGACCGTCCCAGATATTCAACCTCTTAAATTGTAATATTGATCTTGTCCTCTTGAGTAATAGAGGGAATATCCCCTCGATTGGACAGAACGCGTGATGATACTTCAAGGGTGTTTTATTAAACTGTTTGTGCAGGTTGGAAAAACGCATTATCTAAACCTAAATATAAGATGGGAGCAAACTACGACCATCAAATAATAAGGCAGTCCTAGTGGTGCCTTGTCAAATGAAAAGGGCCTATACTAAAAAAAAAACCTATTGCCAATCCTTTCAACTAATACAAAGAGTGTGGGATCGTATTCACAGAGGATGTTGTAGCCGGGGGTCTCCCTTCCTCACATTTTGAGCATGTGACAAGGCGGGACTCCTGAGCACAACACATGCTGAAGCTTTCGAAGCACGAGACGACAGTTCCAGCTTCAGCTATCGGGGACCTTCAGTGGTTAGTCTCTTTTCTCCAAAAAGTCTCTTGCCTCCGAGGGCCTGATATGGTCAAAAAAACAAACCAAATTCCTTTGCGTATGCACGTTGGGTGATGACTTTTCACCCTTGAATCTCCCTCTTTCAGGCTCAGATCCACAAACAGCTTTCGGTTTCAGGAGCTTTGTTGGTTAACTCTCTTGCTCCCGATGGCCTGATGGGTACAAAATAACAAACAAAAGTTCCTTTTGGATTGCACTTGATGATGATTCTTCACCTGTGGTTCCCCCTCTTCTGGGCTCAGACCCTTTTTGAATGTTTGCCTCCCTCTGTCGGGTTCACTATGGCTTTTGTCACTCAATTCTACTTATGGCAAATCTTAATGTCTTTTTGAACAGTTCACTGTGGACATCCCTCTGTCGGGTTCACACTTGCCAACACACTGTCCCTTGGGACTTCCGACATCGCCCCTTTTCATCGACATCCCTCCTTTGTGTTCACTCTTGCCAACTTTTGCCAATCACACAATTTCTTCTACTTTCTTGCAGTGTGGAATTTGCGGCCCTTTTAGGTTTACAATCCTCTGCTGGTCAAAGACTTTTGACTGTACAGAGTTTTGCTACACCCCTGTATGACCACTTTGTGACCCCTTCTTTGCACCTTCCCAAGGCCTTCTGGTAACGTAGTTTAATCTCCCAGAGTTCTCGAGTGAGCACCCACATGGTGCCTGACCCCTGTGTCGCTGGTTTTCCCCTCTCAAATTTAACGGTTCTTTGCATTTTCTTCAATTAGCCTCTTGCTACTTTTTGTTCAACAAAGTTCATTTTCTTATCGGCTCTCCCCTCCACTCAACGGCTGTGACGAACTGCTTGGCTTTTCTTGTCTCTGGCGTCGAGGACTATACCACGGTAGCAGGCGTCTCTCCCTGGCTTGTTCATCAACAGAGGAGGGCCCAGTGTACCGCTGACATCTGCTGCAACACACGCTGGCTATTGTTACGTGGTCTTACGATTCCTTCCACAGAGGCTTTGCAGGCTTGGGTCGGCAAGGGCAAGGTCGATTCTCTCCTCGTCACCCTTTCGGTTCTCGCCGCCTTTCTCCTCCTCTTGAACTGCCATACTTGGATAGCTGAGTCTTTGTGTGGTCTGCCTTGCTCGTATTGCGCTCCACCTTTTATCCTTGTGGGGAAAGGAAAGGGCTGTCGGGTGTGTGTGATTCTGGTCAATTGCCTGACTGTACCTGACCCTTGTGTTGGGGTATGTCAGGTAAACAGTTTGGCATTAGTTTTGTCACAATGTAAAAAAGTGTTCATGTCGGAAAGCGAGGGGAGTAGAGTTTCTAGATCTCCTACGGGGTAGCATGGGGAGAAGATGTCATAAGGAAGGGAGTGGTTGGTCAACTTAGAAAGGTGAACTATATAGGGTCTGTGAAATGAATACGGGGATTGTGGGAATGGTAGTGTTTTATAAACTTGGGAGTTTGCGTAGGGAACAGGGATTCTGGGAGATATGGTTTTCGAGTGCAACAGGGTTTGTAAAGAATTTACCAGATGTGAATGGGATGTCTAGTTGGTACAGCCTATAAAAGCCTCAAGGACCTAGTCTTTCTGGTCCCTTTCTCTGGTATAATACCATGCCTCACCTGGGGAATTTCCCAGAGCATAAACCCTGGGTTCCCCCACCCAGGTGATCCTCCCTGTCCACCCCCAGGGTTGGGATCTGAGAGTGCCAGCCCTTCCCTGGCCACCCGAATAAGGGATTCACGAAGTCTCATCGAGAGAATACCCTCTGGTTTCTCACAGCTCCCTTCATAGGTCTACCAGGTCCAGATCTATAATGGCTCTGTTCAGTGTTTTCGATGCATGCTGTTTTGATACCAGTTTGGTGCTTGACCTGTCTAGCTGTTGGTTAAGTATCCAGTTGAAGTCTCCTCCCTTATAGCCAGTCTATGTAGCCACCTATAATTTGAAACACTCCTGGGAAATTCATGTCATTGTCTATATTGGGGGCATATGAATTGACTAAACACACTTACCTTCCATGTAGCACCCCAATCAGTATCAATGTTCTGCCTTGCTCATCTTGAATAATTTTAGTGATGTGAAATGGTGTTCACTTGCTATCCAGATAGGTACTCCCCTTGAGTAGGATGAATATATTGTGCCATATACTTCTCCTCCCCATCTAGAGTTACTTTCCTGAGTTCACCCTCTGAGATGTGCCTCTTGGAGAAGCGCTAACTGGATTCCCCCATCTCTTCAAAAATTTGCTTTCATTTTAGCTGCTCGTCCCATTCCTGTCACATTCCAGGTTATCAATGTAAAACGCCACGTTTTGTTTTCACCCCTTCAACCATTTCCGTTCTTTCAGTTTCAGGTCTGTGTATTTGTTCAGGCTTAGCCCATACATCCATTTTGAGGACCTCCGTGTTATTTGGTTACACATGCTCTGTGCTTTCTCCCTCAAAGGGCTCCTAGGCGTGGGTTGGGTCGAGTCAAGCGTGCTTAGGGACCTGACTGTTGCTCTCACTTAGTCCCCATCACTCAGGTCCTCCCTGGTTTTTCCCTCCTGTAGACCCTGATCCAGTGTGTTAAGTTGAAGCCCCTTCCGTGCATTGACGTGGGTCTGCTTTTCTGGTGCGTGTCGGCTCAGTGGCCTTCTTCTGTATATGCCCAACCATTGAGGCTGGTAGGTTCTTCTCCTCGCTGAACCGCAGGGTGTCGGCCATACCCTGCTTTCAGCCCCTTCACCTGTCGCTTTGTGCTTCTCCAGCGATCCTGCAGCGCCTCTTTTCCATTGGGGTGACTCTTCTTTCTCTACCTTGTTCCATCACCTCTGCCCGCTGCATCTGCCTTGCAACGTGAACATTCTTTGTCTGCTTATTATTGCCTCAGCACTATACTCTTTTCGAGCCTCCCAAGTGGATTTAGAGACTGCAGGCCACGTGTGCCCGTTCAGCTGGGTCCCTTGGGGCAGTTTATTGCTGCCGTGTACCCCCACCTTCATTCGGACCTGGCTCCAGAAGATCGAGCCTGCTTTTTCTGATGACCGAACAGTGCCTTCCCTTCCTCCTTGCACCGCTCAGTCTCCGGGGCTGTGGCACTTACTTTCAGTGCATGTGTACTGTGGCCATTTTGTTTCTGGGTTGCATCTATTCCTTCCTTGGATCTTCCAAGGGCTGCCGGTCACTTTTGCCTGGAATGGCGGGAGGCCTCCCCTAGCTCTTTGGGGCTGCGTTCTGGATCATGGTTTGTAGGTAGGCTTGTTTTGGATTTCTGACAGGAGGTCATGGGAGCTCAGAGTTGAGGTGGTGGGGGGGATTCATCAGTTGCTTGCTGGGCATGCCCCCGAACCTGCGTTCTAACTCCCAACAGTATGAACCATTGAAATCTCTATGGTCAGACTCAATAAGGAATGAGGATTCTTATTATGTAGAATATTTTAAACTTTAGCTGTCGCAAAAAGAATTGGATACAAATATATAGTTCAAAATAGTGACATTTATGATTGCTCCAAGTGTAATGCGCTGAAATGTGATTTGGATATTACCATTCAAGAGAAAAGTCCCATATATTCTGCATGATCTTACCACGATCAATAGTCTTAAAATGGAGTAGGACCAAGAAAGTTGCTATAAAAGTCACTTTCCCAACAGACACAATTAAAATCTCCTATGATAATTATGTGCCCAGAGGTTTTTAAATGCCAATCTGCCAGAATGTCTGAGTACATTTGAGAGAAATGGTGCAGATAACTTTCTAGGGTTCGAATACAAATTAAGTAACTATTTTTTTATTTTAGTACCAGTCATACCTGCTTTAATGGCCATAATGTCTTGTGATTCAATCTTTCATTTTTCTGTTTAGTCCTAAGTAATTTATAGCAATAATTAGACCCGATAGGACCTACCTACCAGGCCCCTTTATGCACATACATGGAAGGTAGTAAAATCGTCCATAGTTGGGTCATCCGGTAGCCAAGTTGCTAGTAGGCTGATAACTATCATTGGAATTAAAGGTGTGAGGTGAAATTACCAAAAGATGGGCGTGCCCTCGGGTTTTACAAGATGTAATACCCGAACCTCATTCTTCTCACCTATTCGACTATTTTCCATGCTGGATTGTAGTATGGTTGATCAATTGCTTGTTTTAATTGGACATTTGTTTATGCGTGTGATCGAGACCTGTCTTTTCAAGGACACATCTTGATTTACTTGAATTTTAAACATATCCTTATTAGCAAATGTGCCGTTTTCCATATGTGACAGTAACAAATGTGCTTTTTAGGATTCCAATATCATTAGTACTTTTATAAATGTTGTAAAAAAAAAAGATGGATCCCCTTCTAATAAAATGTTGAACAAATTTGACCTAAAATGTAAAATCACCAAATCAATACAAATGAACTTGCAACAAATTGACCTAAATAATCAAACACAAACTAAGAATTTTATAAAGAAGGGATAACGCATTTTGTCTCTTTTAGGGACACCCGATTTTTTCCAAAGATCTGTACGCACATAAAAGGATTTGGTGCTCAGCCCCTTCTAGCGTCTTTCTTGTATGATATTTTGTAGGAGCTGATCTTCCTTTTGAGTTGGCATACTACTAGTTCCTTCCTGTATTGGTGCAACCCTTCCCTGGGCTTCTAATAATGCCTGTGGCCATAGTATTCTTTCGAACCTGTTGGTTAACAGGGATTTGTTTGAATTCGAATGTGAAAAGATTGGTAAACTTCAAAGTTAGTCCTGCAGGCAAAGGATCCGTAACTGAAAATCAGATGAACCCTCCTGACTTTTTCATGAAAGACAGTCTTTTAGATTCGAGAGTCTGGAACGTAGGTGATGAAGACAGAGCTTTCACACTACTTAGTCCATACAATCCAATAGTAGGTTTGGAGAGTGGAGTCTTGGAGCAAACTGATGGATGGCTCATTAATATTGGACTTGTTGACGAAATTGAGGTCTTGATCCACATCCTCCCTCTTCGTAGGAATGTTCTGTAAAAAGTCTTTTTGTTCTCAAGTGGAGATAATTACAGCATGCTTCAGAAAATGTTATATTTCTGTAGTTTACTGGTTAGTTTAGATCTTTTTTTCCTTCTTTCCTGATTTCCATTTTCCTCACTAACGGACAGTTCATTTTGTTCTTCAATCATAGCGTTTTTTGATTGTATTATAGTAGAATCTTTGTCTGCAGAGACTGTTAAATCTTCTGGGTCATTTTCGAGATCCTTTTGATTCAACAAGGCTTTTTTTGACTTTTCGTTATATAAATTCTTGTTGATTAATCAGGTTTAAAAGAATCTGATGTCATAATGGAGCTATTTGTACCTCCTGTATTGCCCGTTTTCTTCTCGGACAATTACTGGTTCAGTTGGTACTCTTACCTCCTTGTTTATTTCAACATCCCCCAAATCCAGAGGAATTGTGCCAGTTAGAACCACATTGTCTGATAAAGGAATGGATGAAAGGTGGTTTTGTGGGTCATTAGTGTGAGGAGTCAAATGAAAGTCGGACACAAAGTTGCTATGTTTTTGGTCCAAGACTATTAACAAAAATGGGTGGGAAAAAGCATCTCTGACCCTGCTCCAAGACGATTTTCCCTACCTAAAACCAAAATCTAAGGATCTGTCTTTCTGGATGTCAACATCAAAACTGGCCTTGTGCCCAAAAGTTCTATCCTGACCCTCACACTACTAACCAAAGGGAAATGTGATGGCAAAAAGAGTTCATAAAGGAAAAATAGAAGGGCTCCAATATAAAGGCTTTCCAAGGTAATAGAACCTTGGTACCAGAAGATGATTCCCTTCCACTGGATTGTCCAACACCATGCCAATGATTCTTGCTTTAAAAATTCTTTCTTTCTTGGCCCATAACAATACTTTTTGTTACAAAGTTCCTTAGCCTTGTAGTTAATTCTCCTTGTTTGATTTAACAAACAGTCCGTTCTTAGGTCTTCTTGTAGGTTAGCAGCTGCCTGGTTTACTTGCCTGACGGGTCTTCTCGCATTCATAGGTAAACAGTTTCTCTTTTAATTCCACAATTGCATATATCTTCTTAGGTTCTGTATATCTGGTTGTTTCAACATTCACTCTTTTCCCGCAAAAATGTGCATTCCATATTCCTCGTATATGGATGGGGCTGGTATTTGAAATATCCCTTCGTGGTTTGCAAACAATCTCTTTAATTTCTGTGACTTTAGTTTACAAATGCTGTTTGGCGGGCTCACCGAACGCCACTGGGTGCCCACTTTGCCTGGGTTGAGTCACCGGCTCTGTGTGGCGCCTTTGTTCCCATTTGCGCTTATGCAGCAAAGCTTTGCTGCCCGCTTTCCACTGCTTTCATGTCATTTCCGGTTCCTCTCGCAGCTTTCCATCAGCTTGCATGCCTTTCTTTAGGTTCCAGTAAGTGAAACATGCTTTTTTTTTTTTTTTTTTTTTCCTTTTGGGTAACATTTATTTTTCCTGTTGTGATCTAGCCGAAGAATCTACTTTTCACAGTACAAACAAATATGATGCATAAAACCTATTCACATACTAAAAGAAACTCATGTAAAATTCATACTTACCCTCAATCTCCCCAAATTAATTCAACAATACTAACTTTCAGTTTGACATTTTAGTTCATGGCATATACATCAATTCCTGAAATATTAATTCCTAGATGAAACAGCTGTATTTAAACAAAACCATACTCCTGCAACACTTTTAGGCGTAGTAAGGAAGACTTCTTTACCAGCTATCAAACGCTCCCAAAACATTTTGACTCCCAAACTCTCAATCCTACCCACGAACCATCCCAGAAAGGACACCCTCATTTTCCAGGTGCCTCTACAATTGATCATTGTGTTTGAGGGTTTGTTTACCCACATATAAACACAAAGAACAACTGTTCGGTCTGGAAGAACTCTTATCACGTGCAGAAACAATTTCTCCCGCATTAAGTTCTGCTTTGAGTTTGGGATGTGTCTTCGATACCATGGAAGGAAGCCACATGGTTTATCAAAGTTTGATAGCGATTTGGCCAGGACCAGCTTTCTCATAGCTTCAATGGTGCGAATCCAATCCAATCTACCCAGGGCCTTCTTGACACCCATTGGATTCTAAAATTAAATCCTCCAATGTGCATTTGCATGCTGTCAATATTGCATGTGCATATACTTTAAAGTCTTAGTAAACGATTGAATTCTCCATCCAACACGGCACCAATATCTTGGTTCAACAACTTATGGTGAAAATATAATCCATTTAAACGTGTAGATCATCCGCCATTTCACCTGCATCTGCAGTGGTTCGGTCATTTTCTAAACGCAATTTCGTCAAACATTTATGTTGCTGAAATATTTTTTTTCAAATTCATTTTTATTTATATATTTTTGGGGGTTTTTTAGTAAAAAAAGTGTTTTAAAAAAAATAAAAACCAGGGGATTGGCGGGAACCCCCGTTAAAAAAAAAATAAAAACAAAAATAAAAAAGGACAATCGCATTTTTTTTTTCTCTCGAGGAAAAAGGCATTTGAAAATAAGCCATTTAAAAAAACTCACTATAAACCATCTGCAGGTAATGTAGACCTTATTCATATCTTGTACTGGACACAGGGAAGCTCTGCGGGATAGACAAGACCTTTTTACCAAAGTGCCCCCTCTGTTTCCAATCCATCTTCATTGACAACGGCCCTTTGTCAATGCCATAGAGCAGAGTGGGCAAGATTTTCCAAGTATAGTATCTTGTGAGCAGAGTGGGGGAGAATTTGCAATGAAACAGTTTCCTCATTTGATAGGATAACTGTAGCGCCCTGTCCTTTAGATCTGCCAGTATTGTATTGTATTGTATTCCATAGCGGGCTGAGGCAACTGGGCACATTTCCTGGGTACATAAGGTGCATATTTACAGTTACAGGCATGGTAAAACACATAGTTTATAGGCATTATTAACAAGTAATACAGATAGTACACACAGCTTGCAGGCATAGGGAGTACACAACAGCGAATTTATCCAGTATGGAAAATTGAAAACCAGAATATTTACTACAGATAAGCAGCGTTTGGAGATTGGCTATGAGGTAGGTTAATTTTCGTTCAGACAGAGCCAGGATTTGGCCTTGCGGCGGAATTTATGGATGGATTGTTCTAACCTGATGTTGGGAGGTAGTGCATTCCAAGTTTTAGCTGCTAGGACTAGGAAGCTTTTGCCCCCTGCCTTTTGCAGTTTGAACTTTGGTATGTTGAGGTAGTTGGATGATCTCATTTGTCTTAATAAAGGTTGGAGTTTGAATTTGTCAGAGGTATTTGGTGCCCGATTATGTTTACATTTGTGTATGAGGGAGAGAGTTTTGAATTTAATTTTTGGTTGATTGAGAGCCAGTGAACACTGCGTCTTAACTCTGAGATGTGCAGTTGTCTAGGGAAGTTGGTGGCAGCTCTTAGAGCATTGTTTTGATCTGTAATTTATTTAGATTGTGCTGACTAGTTCCTAGGTAAAGGGCATTGCAGTAGTGTAGCTTGGTTAGTACAAGCGCCCTGGCCAGAGTGATGCAATTTTCAGTCGTCAGGAAGGCTCTGCAGGCGTTGATGAGCTTGCATGTGTAAGCAGTCGTAGAGGCAGTAGCATTAATTTGCTTGCCGAGAGAGATGGTGGATTCAATGTACTTTTGTCTTTGGGTTCTTTGTTATTGCCGTCCATATTGAAGGTGTCAATTTTGAGTCTGGCTTGGGTACCCACAAGGAGAAGCTCGGTCTTGGTCATCGTTAAGGCAGAGCCTGTTGTGCCATCCAGGCTTGGATGATCAGATGGATGTGGTTGTGAGTCTGTGTCGTGGTTTCCTGTGATGTGTATGAGGACTTGAGTGTCGTCAGTGTAGTTGGTGTAAGAGATGTGCAGTTGGTCGAGTTTGTCAGAGAGCTTTTGTGAATATGTTGTAGAGTGTGGGGGAGATACAGGAGCCTTGTGGAACTCTGCATGTGGCAGTCAAAGGGGGTGCAGAGGCAGAGGGTGCGAACACTCTGTTAAGAATAGACTGGATGCAGGTGATTGCTTCGTTGGAAAAGTGGGCTGCTGAGGTGAGATGATTACAGAGGGTTTTATGGTCTACCAAGACAAACGCTGCTGATGGATCTAGTAAGAGAAGGATGGCAAGATTGCCCGAGTCCTTGATTTTTTTTTTTTTTTTTTTTTTTTTTTTTGGGTTACTAGATCTATTGGGGCTGTTTCGGTTCCATGTCGTGGTCGGAATCCAGATTGGCATAGCCCTAGTAGATTATTGCTTTCAAGGTGGTGGTGGATCTGCAAGTAGGCTGCTCTGTCGATGATCTTCAGAAGGAAGGCCACAGTGGTGATGGGTCTATAGTTGGATGGATTATTGGGGTCGAGGGATGGTTTCTTGAGGAGTGGCTTGATCCACGTGTCCTTGAGGTTTGTGGGGATGGTATTGGATTTGAAGGAGGCATTGATAAGAGAGATATCAACGGGGCAATCTCCTTCGCTGTTTCTTTTCTGATAGGTGCTGGGCAGATGTCACACATGCAACTGGACGGTTTTAGAATTAGTATTATTTCTTCTATGTCTTTGAAGCTAAGTGAAGTGAATTTGAATATGTTGAGTTGGGCGGGGGTGGTATAGTTGTGGTAGGAGCTGGCAGGTTATTTGTTAGCTTTTTTGTTTTCAATCTTTCTTTGTAGGAGCTCAATTTTGTCTGATAGAGCCCTTTGGATGTTCTGACGCCAGGAGGCGTCCTTTGAACAAGTCGTTGGAGGTGTGGGTGATTCTAATTCTTTGAGAATGTTGAACAATTCTTTGGTTGTTACATTTGGCGTTTTGAATACATTCGTTGTTGGAGTCCGCTTTAACTAAGAGAATGGCAGATTTGTAGGTAGTAGATGCTGATGGGACATTTTTTTTTGAGAGCTGATGGGATATATTTCCAGCTGCTCTTTTGTTTTTCCGCAGAGTTCTCAATTGTGTGGTGGGCGCGGGCAGTGCTCCAGATTAGATTTTGAGGTGGGAGTATCGGCCTTTCTCCTTTGCAAGAGTAAAATGTATGTGACATCCAGCCGACGTGTGCAAAAACTGTATGGAAACCATTACTATGCGGC
This sequence comes from Ambystoma mexicanum, assembly GCF_040938575.1. Taxonomy (NCBI): domain Eukaryota; kingdom Metazoa; phylum Chordata; class Amphibia; order Caudata; family Ambystomatidae; genus Ambystoma; species Ambystoma mexicanum. The sequence goes on along the minus strand of NC_090933.1, from coordinate 944,611,051 downwards.
AGCTTTCGACATCATGACAGAATACATCTTTCATTATTTCTGGCCATTTGATCTCTCCTGTACATATTTTAAATGTTGAAATCGCAAAAACCTAGCCAATTATATAGTAAAGCAAACATGAATTGTATTGTGTGTTTTGAGATTCGATAGCAGAATTGTCTTTTGATGCTTAATGAAAGTCCTAATTTCATGGAGCTGTTACTACCTAATTGTATGCCAGTGTTTGAAACAACAGTGCAGAGAGGCAAGGACTCAATACTAAATTCTATATCTAATCTAGTGGTCAAATGGTTTTTTATATAGCTCTTTTGGCATAGCGCTGTACATAGAACATTTTTATCACAGTTACCACCAAACCGAAGTCAGTACTCCTTTATCGACCTCAAATAGATGAAAGGCTGAGTTGGACTTGCCGGGATTCAAACCCGCAACCTACAGATCACGCAAAGATTGCAGCAACAATAGCTCAACCATCCTTCAGAGGTTGGTTAACTGAGTATCGACTGAGGTATAATAATCACAGTACCTAGATGTATGACGAACCATTCATGAAGCGCTACATAAAGTTAAATACCTATCTTGATTATCACAGGGACGGTTTTTGCTGAGTTTCTATTTCAATTACCAATTTAACTTTTCTTTTTTTTTTTTTAACAGCGCTTGCTCTTGCTGGAGAATCAGGTTTTGGATGTTTTAATTGTAGCCCTTTAGATTTGAGGCTAGAACACCTGTGATTGGTCTAATGACAATCACTCACCCTTGAGCAAAGACTCTGCTGCACTGACCATTTATAGTAATGTACCCCATTGACCTCAAGGTTGAAGGATGTAAACTAGACTGTGCATAGTCATCATTTTACACACTGTTTTTATAATTGGTGTGTAAATTAAATTGTACATGTAAAAATGATCTTCCTCCGCATGATTATGCACACAGCACCGTAACTCTGAAAAATACAATTGTGCAATACTAGTTTGCTTTCACTGGGGAAAAAAAGCATAACTTGCTAAATATTCATTCTCAATTGCAACTTAGTTTTCTAATTCATTCTGCAATCCTAAAATTCTAGGAAAACATGCACAGGGCTTCTGAAGCTTTATGGAAAGAAACCATTCCTTTTATCACAGTATGCAGTTTATTTTTTCGAAAGGCGTCGGAGAAATACATTCTGTTTCAAAGGTGGCTTGCAATTACATCCATGTAGATAAAAATCTAAAGAAGCCTTCTGGTTTCTGTCAAGTAACCTGACCTTTACACTTCCCTCTGCTCTAAACCTGTGTGTAAATGTACCCAGGAAAATAATAAAGCAGTCGTAGTTACAAGATTTTCATGTGTAAAAAGGCCTGGTATGCACCTTATCTGGAGGCCTGGGTGTAGGGTTTGGAGGTGCTATTTTGCAGATGGCATTTAGCATGGTAGTGTTGTATAGGTTTACCAAGTGCGTGTCTTCATTTGGCTCGAGGGCTGTGTTTCCCTGTAGGAGCGGTTGTAGAAGTGGCAGTAAATTGAGGGCTGTTATGTTTTGTGTGTTTCTTGCTAGTCTCGGCGAGGGGAGCTGTGGATTTCTCATAGTTAGGGTTGTCTCTTGGCATGGAGAAGAGGATGGCATTGTGGTCTGTCCATGCGAGAGGGTGGTTAGACATGATGGATATGTTGCAGTTGCAATCAGCAATCCAATCTAGTTGTCGCCCTTTGGAGTGTGTTCATTGTGCGAGCCTTTGTTTGAGGTCTATATCTGGTATGCTGTTGCTGATGTCTGATGCATTTTTGTCATTCATGTCATGAAGCCCTAGGTTAAAGTCTCTGAGGAGGAGAGCTTGTGAGCTTGGTTTAGCCTCGTTAGTTAGCAGAAGTGATAGGTCTTCTTCGAAAGAGGAGAGTGGGCCAGGGAAATGAACACAGCTTGAAACCCAAGTAGACGATCTCCTTACCTACGAGGACAGCCGAAGAAAGGGAGCAATTATGCCCTCGCTCCACTGAATCGGGGCTGACAAATGGTCTTGCATATTCAACCTTACACGTATATTAATGCCCTCATGTAAACTTATTATGACGGGTAACGAGGTCCTTGGAATCCCCCACCCATCTAACTTAGCCCCCAGGTGCCCCCTTTTGATCATATCGAGATCAATCCATGCGCCATGTAGGACAAGGACCCCCTTCACCCAGGAGCTTTCACAGTGATTATGAAAAAGACAGCCAGCTAGTAACCAATCTATATAACATCATAGAATCTTGGATGGATCACATCTGGATGTGCTTAAACAGTAAAAAACTGAGCTGATGATTTTTGACCACCATCAGGGGCAAACTTTCACCGCCATACAACTCCTTTAAAATCAAAGAAATCCAGATAGTGAATAAGGTTAAGACCCTAGGCATGACATTAGAAGCTTCTTTAAGCTCTGAGGCTCAGGCATCCTATGTCAACAAAAACTACTCTTACTATCTTAGACTGCTTAGAGCTAATAAACCCTTCCTAAATGAAGTAAATTGCACCATTATCGCAAGAGCAACCATACTGTCCCACCTCGATTATGGAAATGCATTACTGCTTGGAGCCAACAAACCATGCATGGCCATAATACCAGCCAATCCAAAACAATCCTGTTAGACTAATTAAACGGAAGCGGAGGGCGGAGCATTTTAGCGAAGCAAGGAGGCAGCTACATTGGTTGAAGGTAGAAGACAGAGTCCTGTTTAAATCTGACACTAGCCTATAAGTGTCTGTACGGGAAAGCTCTGGCCTACCTGAAATAGAAGATTGTTCAATATATGCCAGCATGTACGCTTGGGTCTGAAGCACTGGGACGGATCTATGTGATTATTGTGACCCTCACAATTGCAATGGGCGAAAATGTTGACTTTATTTTTTTTAACCCCCTTTACACCACATATATATGCGCGGGAGACCCTCTGCAGTCCCCCATATTATTGGTGTAAGGGGGGGGGGTCTAAAAATAAATATAAAGTTGGCATTTTCGTCCATCGTAATTGTGAGGCGACATTTTGGTACATTTCTCACTGGGATTATTGTGGTTAAACCACATAAGAAAGCAAATGGTTTAGGCAGAGCCTTTCCGGTTTGTGCAGCTACAAATTGGAATGACCGGACCTCTGAACTGAAGATTGGAGACCAACCATCTCTTGTTCAGAAAAAGGCTGAAAACGCATCTGTTCAAATGAGTGAAGCCGCATGACAGTTGGAGGTTAAACTGATTGCGTTCTTGTTGACTTGGCCATCTGTCCTGTTTACACGTGTCGATCTTGTCCATGTCTCTATGTTGGCGCCACTATGCCCACGGGCCTCCGGCGCCTTACAAATAAACAAGATCAAACTCCTAATCAGACTGTTCAAACCAGTTGATACGCCTCTTTAAAAACCTATTTGGTATTTTGACAAGATGTTATTTTCAGCGGCCCAGGCTGCCAAGTTCCGCAGGACTTCCCATGAAAAGATCGGTCATGATTGCCTGTGGTCAGGCCTGCCCCCGTCCCCTAAACTAGACCTCAGTTGATGTTGTGAAAAGTGGACATGCGGTCATTGGTCATGTTCATGCCGATAAGCTTCCCAAGCAGTGTCGTAGTGCTTGACAACAACCTGCCTGGGTCTGTGTGCCTACCATCATGATTAAACAAATACAGCCAGGAATGTGTGAATTTATTAGATTCAAAGAGAATCATGCACTTGACACTCAGGGATTTTGGTTAATATTTTGAATATTGAATATCGTACAATCTTCTACAGGCTATAATTTGCATTGCACCTGCCAAAACAGAAGCAAATATAAAATAACCTATCCTCACACCTATGAACAAAACTGCTATGAGCGAAGAGCATGGTTGCTTTAATGGAAAACAGAACAAGTGGTAACTTTAGGTGAACAGCTTGAGTGACCTGGGAGCTATCCTCTGTTGTGCTATGTTACACGCCTTTTAGTCTCAAATGCACCCAGCAAGTCCCCACATTTAACTCAGAGCAGAATGTGCTGCACTTGAACCAACGCTTTCCAAGTTACCATGGGTCCTTTTCAGCTGGGCCTGGCTTTCTCTCTTGCCTCTGCTCTGGATTCTTTGGCAGACCTCTCCCCAGCCCCTCCGGCCTGTATGAAGGTGCTGCTCGATGGGCCAACTTTCTCCCCTAGTTCAGCTTGTGCTTTATATCTAAGAAGGGACCTGGTCTGTCTAACCATGTGTCATTTCCGCTACCTGGCACGTTAAGGCCTAAAGCTTCAGTGTGTCTCTTTCCTTTTTGACAATACAGTCTTCTATGTGCCAACTATTAGTGTTTGTATATCTTCAGTGACTGTCTCCATTACATTAAATGGGCTTTGGTTCAGCGAAGGGATAAGACATGTCATTTGCTTCTACAAAGCCTTCTCAAGCATGTACGTGCTATTCGCGTATTGGCGTTTCTTGTCCCTGCCTCCTTATCAGATGTAACAAGCAAAATGGTGTGAAGGCATCTCTTGCACCTGCTGCGTGCAGTTAAGACAGGAAGTTACCTCTTGGTTTGGTTGTCTGCTACAACATGAAGACAATATTTCCTGGCCTTTTGCGTAAGGCTAAATATTTTTTCTGAAGTGTCTGCATCTGCTCCCTGACCGTAACCCTGTTTAGCAACTTGCCATCTGCAATTACTTTCTCCCTTGTTTCACTTGCAAGTCGCCTGATGTGTGAACAAAGCTGTCTTAGCAGGCTCGTTACCTCATAAGAGATCTTACTCTCCACGCTAAGAAGAGCTATCAGCGATAGTTGGCAGGATCTCCCCGATCACCCTTCTTGTAAATGGGAATCACTATAGCTGACTTCCACGAAACAGGACTATCTCTGGTCTGCAGAACTTATTCATCAAACTTAAACGAGATCCCTGACCAAGGGGCTATGAGTTGGAGCCATTTGGTCCAGCTCCCCTAGAGGAGGAGCCTATTATGAGGACATAGAGGCTTTCCTGAACAAAGTTTATCAGCCACAGTGTTGTAGACAGTGGGATATGGTGATGCCTTGCTGGTTTACCATATAAAGTCATGAAGTGATCGAACCATATAGATTCAGCCACTGTGTTGGCTTCCATACTAACTTGGGATTCCTGCTGGTTTTATTACTGACCAAAGGTTTCGTGAGGACTTGTCCTGCAAAGCCTCTAACATCACCTCACTGTCTCCCTGGAAGCTTAGATGCCTATCTGATCTGGACCAATTCCTATACTCTCTCCTCAAGGAGTTGAACATGCTTTGAGAGTGCTCGGTTTTAAATAACTTTGTTGACCCGTCTAAAAGCTTTCCTTAATTTTCTTTTCCTACTCTCATACTTTCTCATCAAAATAGTGTTGGCGACTTCTCCGCCTTGGAGCAGCCAGAGGTTGAGGCGTGTCCAACTGCCACAAGAAGTCCAAAAAGTTATTTGGACCACAAGTTCTTGTTCTTGAAGTGTGCCCTCTCTGGCTGCCGAACTCCCAGAGGTCTTCTCTCTGTTCCTGGTGTGTCTGTGGCACATCCGGTTTGTGCAGCGTTTCTCCACCTCCTTTCTGATAAGCGTCTTGGCTCCGCCACAGCATTGCTTCGAGGGACAACATGTCTCAGAGAGTTATTACTTCTTCCAAATCAGCAGCAGCCTCTTGCAATTGGTTTTCCATCTTTAAATGTCCATGTAGGTGCATTGTAAAAAGAATTAGCAAGCTCCATTTAGCTTGAGGCCGTTTCCGCTCTGTATTGCTGCAGTCTTCCTTCTCGTCCTAGTACTTGAATAATTGTGGGAGATGAAGTGCATTGATGTTGACGGATGCACATTACTTGCAATCTTTCCAAATGATGAGCCCGTTCTACATGGATGAAAATTAGAACTGGAATAGACAGGCTTGGAGCGTTTACCCTTTTGTCCAGGGATGGAAGTTGATTTAAAAGGGCATTGGGAGAAGGGTTTCTCGTTTTTCTTTTCCCCCTAAAATGGGGCATTGATGCATGGCAATAGGCCATTCGGGTATTAGGTACAAGGGGTAATTTTCTTGGTCAAATGATGAATACCATGTCTCAACCAATGAAGCCCTGACATCTCCCGGAGGCTGTCCCTCCCATATGATCATCCCGCATATAGTTGGCCCAGAACCAGCATGTAGCGGCTGCTGTCCCCTGGCCACATGGGAGGATGGTACTGCCGGGGGATCTGTGATGACTCAATTTGATACATTATATCGGTCTTGGCATATATAAAGCCTACTAAGCATGTGAGCTTTGAGTTACTTTAGGAAAGTTCATTTAGGCAAGAACAGGTTTTTGATCTCTGAAATCTTGATTTTATATTTTCATAAAGTATCGCCAAGTAATTTAAGCAAATTTGCAGAAGGACTTTAGTGCAGCGAGTTGTGAGCGTTGGGCAGTAGTTTTGGGGAATTCAAGGCGCCAGGTGATGGTTAATGAGAAAAAGCAGAGAGTTAAAAAAAATGTTACACCATCAAAGTCATACAAAGATGGCGACCTTGATAATCTATCTTCAGAACCTCTTAATAAAGCAAAGGTCGTGAAGGTGGTCGTGAAGGTCTCTCTAAGTCTCTTGAGACTAGTGTTAAGTTCCATACTAAGAGAACCCCCCTCCCCTTCATAAACTGCCTCTGTGGTGTTATTGTTATGAGCATTTGGGAGAGCCAGAGAGCTCAATAATATGACCTCCGATGTGGAAGGGTAATTGTTAAACATGCAGAACCAAGCACACAGTGACAATTTCTAAATTGGATTTAAATGTTGGTGTATGTGTTCAATTGCAAGTAATAAGAATGTTTTTATGTTTCAAAAAGGTTAGCAATATACATTGCCTTTGAAATATTGTAGTTGCAGGAATCCATGCTCCACTATTTCTCCATTTTTTTATTAAGTCTACTTGGGCAACCGTTTTTTCCCTAAACTTTAAATAAGGTTACGGGGTTGGGTCAGTAATAATGTGGTAAAGGATCTAGTGCCATACAATGTGCGCATCAAATGATGCTCTGGAGTGGAATGTTGGAAAGAAAAACCTAACCAGACAGCAATAAGCAAATTCACCTAATCCCATTCCACAATATAGGATCTCCCACATATCTTCTAATAAGTGCTGTAATTTGTACTTAGGAAAGGCATTGTGCAAGGCATACATTATTTTTAAATTGATTAGCAGAGTTTTCTATTTAAAATATTCTTGATTAGCAAATTATCCCATTTGATTAGAAATGTTGTACTAGTATGGACCTCGCCACAAGTTAATTGTACCCAAGACATAAAATAAGCAACAATACAAGTTTTTGTGGACCGCTGAAGTAAGGCATTAGTGAGAGGAGTCCGGCCTTGCACATTTTAAAGAATTTGCTACACCTGTAGGTCGAGTAACTTGGTTTACCTACTTCACCTAAGAGAAATGCACTTGACCCATGGCAACAGATGACAATAAATTGACATGTGCATTCTGTAAAACGATGCATGTCCGACAAACGCATTTTAGATTTGCTACACTGCTGCCACCCAGAGGCAGGCCGTGCATTGGCCAACGATGCACAGTGAAACTTTTATTTGACATTTACTGCAAACAAAATATATTTTAATTAAAAGTTTCAAGCATCCCTTGCAAATGGTACGCGCCCTTCATTAAGTCTACTTGACTCTGCGAGTGGGCAAAAAGACTTTGTGAACCCTGGATGAGTGTCTGTAAAATGTAAAAGGTTAGCTGCATGAATGGACACAAATAAACCGATATGATCAAGGCTCTGTAAACGGTTTAGCCACCTCTGTCCTGCAGGTGATGATATATAATGCAATCAAAGAGTAACCTGAGCTCTGGAGGCGAACTACAGTGTATGGCAGTGCAGTAGATTAGTGTAAGTACAGATTGGATGGAACTATTGATCACTACTTTGAATCAACATCTAGTTACGGGTTATGCATTAATTAAGAGGAAATAAAAGTAAGTGACTAAGCAGAGTGGTTGGTGTAGCAGGCAGAGAACTGGGTAAACTAGAGGGAACACTGTAGTTTACTGGCCATATCACTTTCAGGGTAACTGGTATAAAGCAACAGGGTCGTAAGAGAATGTCAACGTGTATGGGATCACCTCGTGGGTTGAGCACCAGTTGCACAGATTTATGCAACCAACAAGTTACAGAACTAGGTTTGCCATCAAAAGCATTTGGCTGGGCGATCTGTACATTTGCAAAGTGTTCACTCGCCAATATGATCTTCCCAACAAAATAATCTAGTTGGCACTATGAGATTTGGATACACTATAATTTACTGTAAAGCATGGAGATGATTCAGTGCTTTACGGTATCAATACTGTAATTATGCATTATGTAAAAAATTATATTTTTAGGAATGGAATTTCATGACTGTCAAGTTATACTGGTCTCTGCAAGACAGGATATAGTTAGCTTAATAAAATTATCATCCTGATTATTTCTGGTTTGCAATTATTTGAAAAAAAGTCTTGCCTGGCAGTCCCACAGCGGCTTTTAGCACTTGAAGTGGAGGAGATGATTACTCCTGCACTCTTTCCATTAGTCCCTTTTGAACCTGCAGTGAACAGAGAAAAGAGGATGAAGAGAGCCTTCATGGCAAGAGAGGAATGCAGGACAAGCCATGCCTTCATTTAACAGGGTAACTGAAATACATAGCTTTGCTACACAAGTGACAATTTGAATAGCTACCCTACAGAATTGCATAGCAAATTGCTATGTGCCACTGCTTATTGTATGCCTTGTTGTGCACAATTCCTAAACGGAGGTAGATAGACCCATCAGCAATTAGGTCACAAACTTCTATCAAAATCAATTTACAATTTTATTACAATACAATAGATTTAAAAAACACACAAATGTAGAAAAAATACAATACATACATAAAAAGACAATTAGTCTGCATGACAAAAAACCTTTACAAAAAGGCTGAGTTATACAATTCATTCATTTTATATATCAAAACCTCTTCCACGTAATGATGTTCTGATGTTAAATATCAATCTATTATTTTTATCTGACAGTCCGATAAACAATGGGCTGTCAAAACTCGACATGTTTTAGTCCTCAACTTTTAATCGGGGACTTTCTTCAGGAGTGATGTCACGTTATTAAAAAATCTCAAAGATCAGAAATCTTCGTAAATGAAGTCATTATGTTGTTGTAATCGCCCTAACTGCTGATAGAAAAAGATGGTACTTAATACTAGAATTCCTATGCTTTTTTATTAAGGTATGCTCAGAAAAGGTAAACCATTACCTTTTCCAGCTTGTGGTTTGGGTTCTTCTATGGATGCAAAAAGACCTCTCTTAATCAGGAAATGGCTTGTTTTCAGGTGGATATATTGTGACCCTGTCAATAAATATATCAATTAAACCAAAGAACTCCATATTTTTGACTCCCATGCTGAACATTGACACATTCAGTGCATTAAAACCTCACTTTTGTTACCTGAAAGGGTAAACTTCCTTTTCCAGGTCTTGCTCATGAACCCATCAGAGAAAATATACCATTCAAGATTGTCTTTCAGAAAATTGCCTGTTAAGGAAACCAAATGGTTAACTTGCTAATGTGCCCTTAATTCACACACTAGGCGGTTGTCAGAAGAGGGTCCATGAATTTGAACCCCTAGCTCTAGAGTTACTTCCCCTTACCATTTAACTGGGCTTAAGACTCTTGACCAATCGTGTTGATTAGTGTGAAGAGTATTCCTTGATCACTGGTTAGTGTTGTATAAAGATTCACTTGTTTAGTTCCTGCTTCCCAAAATCAACAATTTTAGCTCTATTCTGAGAAAGAAAAAGAGCAAAAAACACCAACACAGGTTCATTCTCTACTTTCCACTTGGTCAGAGAAGTCATAAAAATATATTTCTTGGTGAGGACTATATAGTTATCCCCGTCAGCTTACCTCTCAATTCGGGTTACGTCCGTGGCTTCAATCAGTATACATACTAAACTGTCGTAAAAAGGAAATCCAATTCCTCTCTCGCATTCACGGGAAGTATGCGCATACAGCTGTTTCTAGTTTTCCAAAAGAAACAGGCTTATAACTCCATCTAATGACAAGAAGCAAAAGGGGGAAAAAACACAGGTTCACACTCACTTCCGTGTATTGCGACGAGGCATATATCTCAGCCGGTAATATATTATATCTACACATCTGTTTACCTCTTGGTTTGAATTAAATTCAGTAGCTGCTGGTGGTCTGGACACTGCCCAGTCCATCCGTGCCGGAAAACTCAAGCGTTTGTTTACACAAGCGTAAAGAACAATCATCATAACTTCCTCGGCATCTGAGAAAAAGCGGCTCAGAGTCCTCTTACTATTTTTACTCCCCGGCTGATGTAAATTAATAGACACAAACAAGGGACTTGGTCTAACGCTTCTTTGCAGTGTGTATAAATCGTTGACAATCTCAAAGGCGCATTTACAAAATACTATTTCCTCTAGCTCTTAATTGACCGTGCAGTTCTTGTGCTAGAAAAAAACAATCAGTTATTATGGAAGAGTCCTCAATTTGAAAACTATCATAATGTGTAAACCCTCTGCTCCTTACCTGCTGAGCACTAGACACTAAAAAGGGACTCTTATGAACCTTTATTGTACCTTATGCCAGTTCTAGATTGGCCCGAACTCCTATTAGAATCATCTTAAGTTGTAAGAGCCCAATATTAGTGGGCAATATCCCACTGTTTCTACAGATACCGTTGATATTAGCTAGTTCCACAGAGACTTGACCAATTTATGTAATACCCTGATAATGGGACTTTTTCAGTTTGCCATTTGATGGCTTCATTCAGACCCTTCTCATCGCTTTTAGTAAGGAAAATTAATTTCTGCTCTTGTGTCAAAAGAATTCTGTTTTTGACATTCTGGTTCACACCTTGCACAGTCATCAACATTGTCCACAAAATTGTCAGCCTCTTTTCTTTTCCCTGTTTGTATCTGTACATTTGGGATCCCCTTCCCTGGGTTGCGTCGTGTTCCGGGCGACCTCTCAGGGTTTTGGCATTTCACCCAAGTTGTTGTTGCCCCCACATTTGCAGCCGTTCATACCAGCCAACAAAGCCAAGGCTTTACTCTGCCACCCACCGGCTTACCTGCCAACGCTCTGCATTTGTGTGTTGCCTTACTGGTTGTTTGCCGGTCAGCAGCTTTTCTCATCTGCCAACACCGCTCGCATCCACCTACCTGGACTCTGTCCCCCAACTTGAGGATGCACTCGTCCCATTTCCGCTTAATCCACAGCTTCTTTGCACCAGCTGCGTTGCGGGGCATTTTGTTGTGCACCCTCTCTGGTTACCCACCTTAGTTTGGGTTTGTGCCTCCTTTATATATTCTGTAAATGACTCCCAAAAATCCGCTCTGTTGCGTTCCTTTCGCAGTACTTGTTCTGCTTCGGCTCCTTTTACCACTACACACCCAACACTGGTTCCATCCTTATTCCCTGCTTATTGGTCATCCACCTTGGGAAGAAGAACAAAGACTAGAACGTTGCTTGGACTTTCGGTTTTCATCTGAGACTGGCCCCCTCTTCTTGGTGTATTGTCTATTTGTTGCTGTTTCAGATTTAATACTACACATTGATTTATGTTTTATTGGCCTTGCAAGAAAACCAAACCTATCACCATAAGGTATTTCAGGGTCTAACCCATAAGGTGTTGTGGTAACCCCTCCCACCCCCAAGGTTTTGGGAACACTATTTCTTTGTGTTGGGTCTCGGTCGTTGTACTGGGACTCGTCACATATCAGAGTACATTAGTAATTGAATGCCTGTAATCTGCTTATTTTTGCATGGCCCTCCTTCCAATAGGATGAGATTTAGGGCATAACCACCATGTGTTTGCTAAATCCCCTGCAGTAACTCCAATACATCCAAGAAGATCATTATCGATTGAAGAGGGGCAGATACCATCTAAAGTAGATGTTGTAACTGCATTCTTTTATTTGTTGTGCACCTGGAACATCTATGGACTTTGGTACAAATGTAATCTCAGTATTCAGGTTCCTTTTGTTATCCCTCAATCTTTCACCCATGTTTATAAGGAAGCTCTTTTCTTTTAAGGAATAAACTCGCTAAATAGCCCTTTGAGATGCCATTTTCAAAACAGCTCTTGTTAGTTCTACTGTCTTCGCTGAGGATCAAGAAACCCAATGGCAAATCTGAGTGTTCTGAAATCTTTCTTCACTTCGTAGAAGGCACTTTTGCATTCTCAAACCTCCGTGAAAACGGGAATAAAGTTTTAAGGGCTTTTTTCTTCCAAGCTTTAAAAGCCTTCATACTTAAGTCTGCGCTGCCCAGGACCGAGGATGTAGGGCTCACCCCTCCCCCCTCAGGTTTTCCCTCCCCCTTCCCCCCAGATTGAGCACCCTATGCCAGTAAAGTTAAAAAAAAGCTGGTCTGAGTATATGCAAGGGGAGCCCTAGCTGAAACCCCATCCCAAGAGCCAATGAATGAGCAGTAACCCAGAGAGACTTCAGCCCCTCCTGTTCGATCCTCACCCAATGTGCTGCAAGACCCAGGACTCTTCTAGTCGAAAATGTGATATCTGAGCTGGCCATATATACCTTCTCATGCAAGGTACTGTGGACGGTCGGAAGGATGACAGACTCTTTGAGGACATTTTGAATGAGATTTATTAAAGAACATTGTTTGCAGGAAGTGACTATTAGCACCTAAAACCTGCGGAGCGGAGTTGTGAGCTGAGTTTGAGTAGTCTGCTGCAGTCCTGTGTTCTGACTACATCGTTGTTTGCAGGAAGTGACTATTAGCACCTAAAACCCGTGGAGCGGAGTTGTGAGCTGAGTTGGAGCAGTCTGCTGCAGTCCGCTGCTTACGCGGAGCCGCAGCAGGATGGACCCTGATGTGAGACCGCGCCGAGCTACTCCTACGTGGCTGTCCCCTCCGTGGAAAAAACAAAGAACAAAGTCCGATTCGGCCGCGAAATCGACAAGTGAAGGTGCCAGACAAAAGTGCTTTGGGCAGGTCTTACAACCGTCAGCAGCCCGAGTGCATCTGCCTTCGGAGGGAGAGGGAAAGGTGAGTGATTCTGTCTCCGTTAACCCTCACACTCCACCTGTTTCCATGACCGAAATCTCTGATCTTTGTGCTCCCAATTCTTGGCCGGAGAGGCCACAGCATGGGTCCAGCGAGCATAGAGCCATGATCACACCTGGGGGTAGTTCAAACGGGGTCTCACCCCCCGCCCCCTGGGAAAACTTAAGTCACCCGAGAAAACACAAGCTGACCAAGATGCAGACAAAGAGGTCGACGCGGTCGCTTCTACTCTGCACAGTCCTCAGGGAGACTAAAACTCCCGGACCCAAAGCTCCTTATCTCCGTCGTGAGTTCGGAGTCTGCCGTGAGGCCGGTGGACGCCGCCGAAAAGTGTCTGCAGTTCGCCAGAGATGTGAGGGCAAACGGGGAAAACATGACGGGAGAAAAGGCCCCGCATGCAATCGAGACACATGGTGTGGTGGGGCAAAGGGATACAACCCACCCGAAGGAGGTGACATTGGACCACGAAAGGGGAAACCACCGGGCGAGCACCAGAGAACCAACCCAAGCCAGTGAACCAAGCCAAACCCCGGGGGTCCCCCCCTCATGCAAACACAAGTCGGCTGATCGCCGTTAAAAATCCAGAAAAAGGAGAAAGAGCTAGGGGGGAAAATCAAAATCCCCCGCTCAGCACTCTGCAAAAGGAAGGCCCACTCGGCAGACCCAAGGCTAATCAGGTAATGGCAATGATTCATACAAACCCTAGTGGATTGTCCCCCATCTCAAAACAAGCTAAAAAAGCAATCAAAAGTTCTAAAAGACGATCAAACGAACGCAAGCGCCTCTTGGAGAGGAGCAGCAGCGAAACGGATTCAGACCTAAACATGGACTTTACCAGGGATCAAGAATCTCAGCTGGGATCTGACGAGGGGTCGGATGTGGCAGTGATAGAAGTGGACTCTGACACTGAAACTGCCGAATCGTCGGTCCCGATAAAGAAACCGAAGAACTCGAACGCAGAAAACCTGGAAAAGGGGGGAACTATAAGTCCAACTAACCATACCCTCTTAAATCTAGGAAGAAAGAGGATACTGCAAGACACCAAAAAAACTGCCTACAAAAGAGCGAAGTCCGTCTCAGAGACGATAGACCTAAAGGGTAAAAAAGAAAGATCCAAAAGAGAGGCTCACTCAAAGGGGCTCCCCAACCCCTTAAACCAAAACTCTTTAAAAGCCTTCTTTACACGCCACCAAAAAGGAAAAAGTCAAACAGAAGATGAAATATCGGACGCTGATATGCTGGAAGCTGTAGGGGACTTCCCACAAGCCGCTAATTTGCGCAAACCTGACCTGCATCTAAATCGCATCCAGAGTCCGGAGCAGCTAAACGAAAAAGCAAAAACCCAAAAGATAGGGCAAAGTCACTAAAAATCGATACAACAGAAGAGAGAATGAACAAAGACGAGAGGGGAAACCTGATGGAGCCGCCACTTAGTCACCCCACTTCACCTCGAAAGAAACCTGATCAAGAGATGACAAGCCTTACAGAAGACCCTAGTACGGGTATAGAGGAGAGTAAGGAACCAGAAAAGCAAAATACCAACGACCCAATCCCTGGGAAAAATCAAGAAGTCGACAGGGAGCAGCGGGTGGCCTGGACTCGACCACACTTGACGCTGGTTTCTCCAACCAAACAAGCCCCAGAGATAAGGGACTCGTCCAAAACCCTCTGGGACCAGGTTCTAGCGAACAAAGGGCGAAGAAACCGAACCGCGTTAATCAATAATGGCCACAGTCCGAGCCGAGACTCCCTGTACAGCAACCTCCCGGCAATTACACGAAGAAAAGAACAAATCTTGGCCTCTCCGAAAAAGAGACGCTTAAGTGATATAGCGGCAGCAATGCAGAAGGAGTCGCTGAGCAAAAAGCCCGACATGATTGCGATCATGTCCGCTATGACGATAGTCCTGGCCCCATTTTGCAAACTATACGAGGCGATAAAAGAAGACAACACCGCTATTCTATCTAACATGATGACCAAAATGTCCAACGTCGAAAGCTTTATCTCAGTCATAGAAAACCGTGCCACCTCTCTTCATTGCAACTGCAAAAGTAAAATCATTAGACTTGAGAAAAAGATAGAGATTGTGGAACAAATAAACAACGAGCTGAGGGCTCAAATAAACAGCCAAAAACCACAACCCCAGGTATCACAGCCGTACCAGAAGGGCACAAGAAACTCCATATCAACGCTGTTTCCGTGGAAAGAGCTACCCATCACAAACCATAACGTAGTCAAAAGGCCTGACGAAATCCAATACCAGACAGTGGATCTAAGTAGCCCACCCAAAGAGGCAAGCCTGCCCAGAGCCCTAACAAACATCACAAAAGACAGGGCAAAGCCGCAAGAAAGGGAAATCCGTAATACTCAATATAGATCGGCAAATGAGGCGTCCTCTCCCAAATCACCGCAAACGGCAGATGAATTTATGGCAAACTCTGACCTAATAAACATGTCGGTCTACGAGGAAAACTAGCAAATGGAGAAAAGCAGAGACACAGAGCAGATCGGGCAAACTGCAGGAGTAGACATACACCCACAGGCCCAAAATGGAGACAACAGAAGGGCGGAAAAGGAAAATGGAAGTAAAGACGCCACATCGACACCGCAGCAAAAACGCGTTGTCCGCGACCCAAAGGAGAGACCTCAGACATCTCCAGACAAGGCAAGCATCAAGCCCAAAACACGCAGAGAAAAAAACACCCCTCTGAAACAAAGAGCCCAAAGAGGCGTAAGGGGTGACCAAAAAACAAACAAAGACAAGCTAAGAGTGATCAAGCTAGAGCAAAGAAAGCCAGAGAGCGGCCACCTTATTTTGAATAGATCCACGGTTATGAAGATTATGAAGAAAACAACAACTCTAAACAAAATCAGACCGGAAGAAGTGGTGTTAGTGGAACCATACCACAGGGAGAAAAGGGCTAAATCCTACGTCCACATCAAAGCAATAGGTATAGAGCGGATTGACCAAGTGGCATATGAGGAACTAAAGTCGTTGGGCTTCACTTTGACAGAGATAACAAAATCAAGGGAGTCAGCATCCCCGAGTGAGAAAAAGGCAGATACCGTCGCTATATCAATACACTATAAATCAAGGACGGAAGAGCTGTACCGCCAAACTCGAAGGCAAGAGGCAGCCAAGAATGACGGACGCCGAAGGGCCTACCACGACCATCGTTGGGATAAGGTTTCAAAAAATACCACAAGAAAGATACCACGACTCTCCTGCCGAAACTCGGCAGTGCTACAGAAGAGAACAGCGGGACAGGGTGTATAGTCGTGTAGAGGGTAGCCCGCCACGTGGAAGAAAGATGGAGCAACGGAACGAGGTAGACATCGAGCCAAGGAGGAGAGACGAAAAAAGTAGCCCACAAGAGCTCAGAGATGTCGCTAAAGCTGCTAATCAAGAACTAAGCCCCTGGAAATGGTTCAGCCAAAAATGGAACAAAAACAGAATAGCAACGACCAGGGCCGTTCAGCGTTGGCGATTCAAAACTATGCAGCGACGAGGAGCGGCCAGAAAAGGAGGCCTTCACATTGTGCTCGTGGAGCACAAGAGGGCACGCCCACATGACGAAGATCAGCGAGACAAACCTGGGGATTTATGACATGATCTGTCTCCAAGAGACATGGCTGATGGCCAAACCGGCTTTGGACGGCTATACAGTCGAAATCTCAGCAGCAGTAAGAGGCTTACTAGGCAGACCATCGTCTGGCCTCTTGGTGGCGATTAAATCTGGCCAAGGCCTATCGGCTCCAATCAAATGGAAGGAGGCATACGAAGTACTGGTGGTGCTGACTTCATGGCAAAAGACAAGTAACAGAAGTGAAACCAGGCAAATATAAAAGGTAGCAATTGTCAACTGCTACTGGAACCCTCAACGGATGACCACGAAAATATTCTGTAACAACATGAGAAGCACTATCGACAAACTGTATGAGAACTTTGACCTGATTGATGTTATAATATGCGGCGACTTCAACGCAAAATGCTTTGACCCAAAGTCCCTCGGTTCGGCAAGTGAAAAAGTAACCAGGTTAAAAGAAGCAGCTTTCGAGCGAGATAAAGCCTGGGTACAAGTCATCAAAGCAAGAAATATCCAAGACGTCGCCAATCTTTTTCCTTCACAGGCAAATCTCCCTACATGGGAACGAAATTCGGCAAACGCAACCCTTGACTACATCTTTATCTCAGATTGTCTCATAGCAGACCTCACCAGCTTCAGTCATCAAAACTGAACACAGTGACCATAACCTACTCACCTGTGTATGGCAAGGCAGTACACAACAAAAAGAAACTTATGGTACAGCGCTTGACCTAAACCCCCAAAGAACAAGGCTGAAGATAAGCGAAGTGGACGTCGCCAAAATCAAGCAAGGTTGGGTCGAAAATGTACACACAATGCAGGAGTTAAACCGGATGGAACGGCCTAACTATCTGCCTTTGCTATTGGCCTACGAGATGAAGGCTAAAAAGTCCTCCAAGCCACCGGGGACTGAAAGACATGCCTTTAACAAAGCCTTGGTAGACAAAAGGAAAGAGGTTCGCAATCGAAGAATAGCGAAAAAAACAAACGCTGCTGCCGATTGGGAGATATTAAAGCAAGTATCTAAAGAATACAAAAACTGGTTAAGACAGCAGAGAGCTTACCAACTACAACTAGACGCTGAGCTGATGATGTCCAAATTACAGACAAAAAAATCAAGCGATTTTTGGGGCCTCATAAAAGATATGTCAAACGTCCATGGCTCAGCTCAGACAAACGCGGTCGCCGAATCAAGCTGGATTACATACCTGACAGCGGAATTTAAGAGTCCAGACAGTAAAGTGTTTCCGGAGATCAAACGGTCGAATTCATCTTGGGTTGATGTATCTGATTCCAGCGACATAGAAGCATCAATCAACAAACTTAAAACATCAAGAGCCCCAGGTCCCGATGGCCTCACGAATATGGACCTCAAGCGGTACCCAAAAAAATGGTCAGAACTGATCAGTGAAATTTTCAAAGAGTGCAGCAGAAAAAAGATGATCCCCAAAACATGGAACAACGCGGTCATTGTCCCGGTGTACAAAAAGGAGCCCGCAACGAGCCCGTCAGCTACAGACCCATCGCTCTCCTTGACATTATAGGTAAGATCTTTGCAACGCATCTATTGGCCCACTTCAAATCGTGGGAACAAAACAGCCCGTCGAAAGACTTCCTACAAACAGGCTTTCAAAAAAACGGGAGTACTTAGATCAATATCTTAATCCTCAACATTTTGAAAGCCAAGGTAAAGGAAGGGGCGCCCAGGATCTTTCTAGCCTCCGTGGACCTATCGAAGGCCTTCGATAAGATTGATCGTAACAGGTTATGGTCGAAACTCCATCACTGGCACTGCCCAGACGAGGTGCTGGAGCCAATAAAAGCCCTCCACGAGAAGACGAAAATCAGGGTCAAATTGAATCACCAAGGGACTCTAGCTGAAGAGATTGAAGTTCATAGAGGCGTAAAACAGGGTTGTCCATTGGCCCCCGCCCTATTCATTGCATTTTTGGGAGATTACGGCCAGTCAAAGTAAAATCAGGTCATTCCCCCCTAAAATAGGGAATACAGAGATCCCGCGATTGCTGTACGCAGACGATGTCATACTAATTGACCAAACTCCAGTCGGTCTCCAGCGCAAAATTACAAACCTGGCAAAGTATATCAGCGAAAACAACCTGGAGATCAACGAGTCCAAAACCAAGATTCTGGTCTTCGAAAAAAATAATAAAAGAACTAAACAACACACATGGTTTCTTGAGCACACCGAAATCGAAACTGTTAAAACCTTTAAATACCTAGGTGTTCTGCTGGACTGTTCTGGAGGAGACTTGGCAACTTCAACTATGGGAGAAAACCAAATGGCTGACCGCCCAAGTAAGAGCTGTGGACAGAAAATATGGCCAATTTTCACTCACGCCAGCCATAACCTTCTATAAAACAAAGGTGGTCCCGTCAATAGTATACGGCGCCGAGTCATCTCTGTGCTTACCTCGGCAGCTATGGTCCAAACTAGAGGGTTACGTGTGGAAAACGGTCCTTTACCCAAATCCACCGCCATGCCAGCAATTAGGCGAGAACTGGGCCTAGTTTCCCTGGCGTCCATGGTGGACCAAAGCGCGATGAGGCTATTTAGAAAAATCATCATGTGTGACACCCTGCAAATATATGAAACCCTGACGAAAGAAAAAGAGCAAGGTAAATGTACCGCCTTGACCAACTGGGCGAAGAAAAGGGAAAACGATCTAGCCCAAATAGCCTGCTCTGAACAAGACCTAAAGGAAAATCCAGACCGCATCAAGCGCAAAATGGAAGATTGGGATTGGATCACCACAGTGGAAAAGGCGACTAAAAACAAACTGTTATCCAACCTACCGCCCACGTTTAACAAATTAAAGAAGCCACTAAACTACTGTTTAAAATTCCCTGATAAAAAAAATTGAGAACCTTACTTCTGAAAGCCAGATTGAACCTACTCCCGACACGGGAAATTATGGCCATTCGTGACCCAAAGACCGTCAAGACTTGCCGCCTCTGCAAAGACCAGACTACGATCGAATCTGTCAAACATCTAGTGATCGACTGCCCTACGACCAGGGAAAACAGAATAGCCTACCTTCGCCCTCTGATCGAGAACGCCTGGATCTTGGAGTCCGACGAGTGGTGGGATAGACTAATCTCAGGAGAGAAAACGAGTTGGGCAGTGGCAATGGCCAAGCTAATTGAACTAGCGATGAAAGAAATAAACTCCCAAGGAACTCCAGTGCATCCACAGCAAACGACAGATTCTCTTTCTTCACCCTCCACCGTAAGTCGCAACGCGCGAGAGTTGTCTCCGGAGTAAGCATCCGTTGGAGAATAACCTGCGGTGCCGTTGCGTGAAGCCTTTCCCTCCATAATCGAAGAAAGAGGACAAACTTTCACAACTTTTGATAAAACTCAGTTCCTTAAAAACGGAGTCAATATTTCAATAAAAAAAATAAAGAACAATATGAATGCCTTATCTCTATGGGGTATTCCCTACCTATTTTACTAACTAAGGTGCTTGTCGGCCTTGGAATGTCCAAAAAGAATGTCTTTCGTCCAACAGCTAACATTCTCTGACCCTATCACTTATATGAACAAGAGTTAATTGGCTTAAGGGATTTTTCTGATTAGTTCATGTAGCTCTTTCCTCAGGTTGGGATATTTAACTTTCTTTTTAGAAGTGTCTTTCCTTGACTTGTCATGAAGGCTTTCTTTGTCAGGCTCACAAACCAGAGTTTGTCTTACCTCTGACTTCTGTCGACTTCCGGAGTCGAAGAGTTAGGGTCTGTTTCTGGGGGTGGCCAGGCTGAAAACCCTGATCTAAATGCTGGGTGACCAGCAAGGCCACCACAGAGATCGGATCCAATGATCAGAGAGGAAAGAGAGGAAACCCTGTGGATGAAGGTGATTCTAGATGAACTACTGACGAGATGCGACTTCTTTTCCGAGTAACCATAGCAATCTAAAGATGGAATATGCAGAGGGAGTCCATGAATGAAAGAAAATAGCTTTGAGGGAAGTAAGGTGCAGAACAGGCTAGAAATGGCTAGGGAAGCAAAGAAAGAACAGAACATGTCCAGCAAAAGGATTATGAAAACTGGGAACTTGCATTGTAGCAGCTTACCAGGAAAGTTGTGATTCAGGGAGGCTCGGGCAACAACGGCTGATATCCTGATTCCCCGAGATGTCATTCTGCCAAAAAATGGAAGCGATGCAGCTGCCACAACTCTACGGTCAACTACGCCTTCCAAAGTGAATGGCAGAAGCATGCCTGGTCATGACAGCATGCTCCCTCCTGAGGCAGACATATCCAGGTTTAAAGGGCTTTAGGTCATTAAATCGACGTACCAATATTGGAGCATGAAGATGGTGGGCTGGTTCCCAGGTCCTGTCACAGGTATTAAAGCCCTACCGCTGCTCAAGGTATTTGAAAGCCCCTCGACAATACTGTAAATCCCATATGTTCTCCACCTCATATTCCTGATTTCAATCGACCACCACAAGGGGAGGGCTGGAACTAAATGATCAACAGGACTTTCCTGGTTTGTGTGAAGAAGAGTAATGTGAAAAACCGGTTGGATCTTCTTCCAAGTAGGGAGCAAATCCAATAAATAGGTCACAGAGAGAATGCATTGAAAAATCAGAAGGGGTCCAAAATACCTGGGAGCAAGTTTGGAGGGTACCAGATGTCGTGGTAACATTGTGGAGGCCAGGAAGACCAGATCTAGATTGGGGAATCTTGTCTGTATGTCGGCATACTTTTTCATGGAATTCATAGAAGGGACTAGCTAGTTCAGAGATCTGGATTGTAATTTCAGAGATCCATTGATCTGCAGCAGGTACCCGAGTTTCTGGAACCATTGAATCTGGTAGACACTGTGGATGATGACCATATGCCACAAAAAAAGGAGTCTTCTTAATGGATGTATGATGAACATTGTTGTAGGCATACTCTGCTCAAGGTAACATTATTGCCCAGTTATCAGCAGTGTAACAGGGTAGGTATTGTTCCAAAACTTGATTTGTCTGGCCATTGGATTGAGACTGGTAGCCCGAGGATAAATCCAGATGGATATTTAAGGTGGCACACACATGAGCCAAAAAATGTCAATATGAATTGAGGCACCCTGTCCGAAACCATCGAAGAACACAGTCCATGCAGACAGAAGATCTCATGAACAAATGCCCTAGTCATTTGCATGGCGGTGGCCAACTTGGCCACAGCTGTAAAATGCGACATCTTCGAAAAACCGTCTCCTGTTGCCATCATAGTCGTTTATCCTTCAGATGGTGGTAATTCAGCGATTAAGTCCATGGCCATGACTTCCCACGGTCTTGTAGGGATGGGTAGAGGTTCCAACTTGCCAACAGGTTTTCTGGGTACAATCTTATTCTGAGCTTAAATCGCACACAATTTTACTTGATTTTCACTGTTTTGTCCCCACCTGAGTCACCAGAAATAATACAAGGTGGCCATCTTGGTACAGGTCGATTTCACCTATGGCCATTTACTGGATGATCATGAAACATCTGCAGTACTTGTTTCTGGAGTCTTAGTATGAAGATAAATCTTTTTATCCTTAAAGTGGAAACCTTGTATAAATTAACCTGTTGTGGGAGACGTGACTACTGGGCTAGATCTAGTGTCTGTAAGAACTTGCTGAAAAAAGAAATTGACCACAAAAGACATTGGAAGGCAATAGTTTCTCTGACAGTACTGCTGTTCTGGAGGATTCAGTATTCTTCCGAGACACGCGTCGGCTATGGTGTTTGAGTTTTAAGGTATGTATGTAATTCGGGAATCATATTGGGCAAATAAATACGCCCACCTTGCCCGTCTGCTGTTTCGGCATTCAAGTTTCTGCAAAGCTTGCTGGTTCCAATGATCTGTGTGAAATTCAGCTATGTGACTAGCTCCCATCAACAGGTGTCTCCATTCGATACAAGCTTGTTTTAAAGCCTATAACTCCTTTTTCAACACAGAACAGTTGGTCTCACTAGAATTAAGAGTCTGAGAAAGGTAGGCCACGGGCTATTCGACATTGTCTGGTTGCATTTGTAGTGGAACAGCTTCAATTGCTGTTTCTGAAGCATCTGCTTCTACAATAAATGAGTTGCATCAGTCTGACTGAGTTTTGGTGCTTGTGTAAATGCCCTTTTTAATTCCTTTTTAAAACCTGGGAAATGTTGGAGAAGAGGGCTTTGTTAGCGGTAGTTGGGTCTCTCTGCCAGACAGCTTCAGCACTTTTATTTTGCTGCTGATTGCGCGAAGGTTGGTCCAGAACCAGGCGTCGCAATGCCTAGTGTTTTTTGCTTTCTGGGCTTTGAGAGGGGGCTAGAGAATCCATAGCATTTTCTAAAAGGGAGTTGTAATGATCTACAAGGGCTGAGGTGTCACGGAGAGGGAGAAGAGCAAGATTGAGGAGGGGGGGGGTGAGTTGCGAGCTGGTGAGGTTGCGGGAGCGAGGGTGGAAGGTAATGGGGTGCTGGTTTGACTTTTGTCTGGAATAGGAAATTATATTATATGGTGTGGTAATCTGATCATGGGTAAGGTAGGTTGGCAGTGATGGAGAAATAGTATTTATGATCCAAAAGCCAATCTAGTGTGCAGCCACATGTGTGGGATTGAGGATTTGTTGGGCGCTAACTAGGGCAGTGGTTGATTTTGGCAAGGGCTGATGCACCTGTGTCTAAGGTATCGTTGAATCCTAGATTGAACTCTCCCCGCATGGCCACTGGGGTCCGTGGTTCTAGGTTGGTTGCAATGAGTTGGGAGAGGTCGTTTTCGAATGTAGTGATAGGTCCTGGACTACGGTAGATGAGGCGGAGGGTTATGATGGAATTGGGCAAGCAGGTCATTTTGGCAGTGATGGATTCGCAGTGGGGCAGCTGCGGGGTGGTGAAGGAGCGCAGAGGAATGATGTTCCTATGGATGTGCGCGACCCCACTGCCTTGTGTTTGAGTATGGCATAGTCTGGAGGGCCGGCAATGCGAAGGGAATGGCCGATGGAGGGGGGTGAACCAGGCTTCTGTGATGGCTAGGATGACAAGGTTTTCATTAATGAGGTCTAGGATATGTGGTGCATGTGCCAGTGTGGATCTGGTATTGACTAATGCGCAGCGAAGCGGTGAAGTCTGCAGTGGGCTGGGTGGAGGGGCACTGGTGCTGGTAGCTAAGGGGGAGGCTACTGCATGCGAGGAGGCTTTGGTTGTGGCGTAGGGAACATTCGTGGTGGGATGGTATCCGAGGGTGGTGGTGCGCTGGTGGGTATTGGGAGCAAGAGAAGTAGGGTGAGGATGTGACTGAGTAAGAGCTTACAGTTGGTGTTTGTTCAGAGGTTGGATAGGGCTGGCTGGGTACGGGTAGGTGGCTAGATTCTGTGGGCTGCATACTGGTGATTATTAGCGAAGGCCATGTAGGCGGCAGGTCGTAGGTATAAATCAGCATAAACTAACACAACTGGGCCCAAACTCACATCAACTCCTATCAGTAAGGAGTGCCTATTTTTATCTCAATAGGAACCAGATGTTCCTTAGCCTTAAGTCCATAAACAGCCCTGCTTCACCACATTCGGGTAAGGCTGGAGCCATCTGAGGCTTGATTTGCATTGATCTTCCACTGGACTTCAAGAGCAAAAAGTTTGTATTGTAGGAGGGTGCATGAATTCCAGACGTCATGGTGGAATACTCTGCTACATCCCAACCCGCGCCCCACCAACTAGGGACTGGAAATTGTTTTGCTGACGATGGGTTGGAGCTACTGGACAAACTTTCACAAAATGGTTATTTCTACAATGCATACAAAGGCCCAACAATCTTTCCTGTTTCTTTCTGCATCTGACAATGGACCCATTGCTGTACCAATTTGCATCGGTTTTGGCTCAGTTATTCAATGGTGAAGGATGGAAGTTCCAAGAATTGATGGGCAGATTGCTTTTTGCACTTATCTTTCGTTCTTGCAGCCGATAATCTAGTTGGAACACCAATGTCACTAAATCGGCAAACGTCCAGGGATGAGGTACACAAGCCAATTTGTCTTTGAGTTCTTCGTGTAACCCTCTCCGAAAGAGGGTAGCTCTTGTTTCTTCATGCCATCCCGTTTCATCCGCTAGCTGTTTAAATTAAGTGACATATGCCACCACATCAGACGAGCCTTCTACATAGTTGAGTACATTTCCTTGAGCCGTGTACACTGTCTCTGGCGCCTCAAACATCCCTTTCACCAATGCCAGAAAGGCATCAAAGTTGTTCAAGGCTGGGTTTCGGTAAGTCGCTAGTGGAGTTTCCCATGCCAACACACTGCCTATCATGTTGGTGTCCCGATAACCAACCTTAGATCGATTCGAAAGGAATTGGTGAGGATCGAAAGGTACATTGAATGAAACAACGGGCCAAGTATTCTGTCAGCTTTAGAGGAGAGCCATACAATTTCAAAGCATTTGAATCACCTGTAGGTACAGGTGAACTCCTTCCCTTACGGCCAGAGCTTGTCTAAGAACCTGAACTTGTCTGGGTACGTCATTAATTCCTGCATTTGCGCCATATTAGCATGTTAGGGTTGGCATTGCAAACTGTCTGGACCTCGAACCAGAGTTTCTCTTCCCTCTGTCTTCTGTTGACTGAGTCGAATGGGTAGGGTCTGTCTCTGGGGTTGGCCAGTCTGTCCCCCTTGATCTAAATACAGGGGGATCAGCAAGACCACAGAGGTGTGATTCAATTATCAGAGGGGAACCCTCTAGGGGTAGAAAGCCCCTCTGAAGGTGGTCCTTGATGAACTACTGTTGAGACGTGACCTTCCGAGTAACAATAGCAGTCAAAAGATAGAATACGGAGATGGAGTCCAGGAATGAAGAAAATAGCTTTGATAGAAGTAAGGGTCAGTGCAGGCTAGAAATGGCCAGGACAGCAAAGAGAGAAAAGAACCTGTTCAGCAAAAGGATTATGAAAACTGGGAACTTGCACCGTAGCAGCACACTGGAAAAATTGCGACACAAGGAGGCTCCGGCAACAACAGCTGATAGCCGATTCCCGAGATGTCATTCC
Source organism: Ambystoma mexicanum (assembly GCF_040938575.1). NCBI lineage: Eukaryota > Metazoa > Chordata > Amphibia > Caudata > Ambystomatidae > Ambystoma > Ambystoma mexicanum. The sequence continues at coordinate 944,585,422 of NC_090933.1, read as the reverse complement.
AGAAAAATGGAGGCAATATGGCTGCCACAACTTGACTGTCAACTACGCCTTCCAAAGATGGCGTAACAGGACCTAAGTGAACGGCGGTAGCGTGCAGCTCGCCTGATCTTGACAATCTTGGCTTTCAGATCCTCGTATTCTTTAGTCATAATTTCCACACTTCTACTTTTGACTCTGGATTTGTTTTCCCTTCTTTCCAAGTTAAATGTATACCGGCTTTATCATTATTCCTTGGGATCCTCGCTATGGTTTCTTTTTCCTTTATTGTAAATATTCCAATTTGGTAATGTGATCTCCAAACATTTTTCTTCCATTCCTCTCCCTCTTGGTGAACGTTATTATTCTTTCTCTCTCATTATCACAGTTTGAGTTTAACCACAGTATTTCCCTTTCATTCACTTCCTTTTGAGGGGACCGTATTCTTCTCTCTTTTGGTCACAGTTCAAACCACCTAAGATTGCTATCACATTGGTACTGAGATGAGCTTTCTCAAAAATATAATAGTTTGTTTCTGTACCTGGTTCGACATTAACTTTTTTTTGTGTGTATATCTTTTTAAAAACTTTATTAGTGGTTCGGAAACACAAACACAGTACCAGCAGCGTCGTACAAATTAAAAATCAACATGATACAGAAATAGATATTTTTATTTTTTCAACATTTAAATTCATAAAACCATAATCTAACAATGGGTAGAGGGTGATAGAAGAGAGAATTCATCAGTTAGCAAAAATCCTTGGAGGAAGATCCACAAAGACTAACAGAGGTAAAGACAACAGTAACCATCAACAGCGAAGAGAGAAAAAAAAATACATAATTATGTCATGGGTTCATAAAGTGCCTCATAAGATGCGGTTGAAAAAACATGCTGTGTCTGCAACATGTTCCAAGAATGAGCCCCAAGTCTTCATAAATTTCTGGAGTTTCCCTTCGAGCATGGCTGAGAGCTTCTCTAGGCCCGACATTAACTTTTTTATGATTAGGGACCCTCTCTAGGATCCTCGGGGTTCTTTCTTCAATTCTCCACAGCACCGCTGACACATCTCTCTGCGTCTGTCTGGCATTCTGCACTCGTCCTCTCGGTTAGTCTTCTTTCGAACGTGGAGCCGTGCCGCTTGCTGCCTTCTTCCCGGGGTTTTTATTGCTGCTGTTCTGAGAGCAGACTGCCTACCACGAGACTGTCTGGGTTGCACACCTCCAGCGTTTAAGCTCCACACAAGCCGGCTTGGCTCAGGCTCTTGGTTATGGTGCTGTCTCAGCGTTCCCTTCGCTGCTTCCCAGCAACATCGTATCTTGTGGGCTCCGCCTTCTCCCAGGTTTGCGTTCGCAGGCGATGTCCCCTGCTTTGATGTACCTTCCTCTTGCACTCTTCTCTGCTTCCTGACGAGTCTTTGTTCTTTAATCCACTTCTCTGTGAATGGCTCCTTTTTTAGTTAAAGGAACCGTTTTCTTTCTTCAGGATGATAATGTTGGCATCTTCTTCAGCCCAGTCTTGGTACTTGACATTTAATGTTTGACAGTCCTTGGTTCAGAGAGTTCCTTACAGGAACTGGAGTCCTTATGCAGGGGGGAGACTCTCCTGGTGAGGTCACACTTGTCTCAACCCCTAGGGAGGGTGTTGCAGAGCAGGCTCAACTCCCAGGGAGTGGGGGGGGGGTAAATCTCCCTTGGGGAGAAGAGACTATTACCCACGATTAGTCACATTACCCACAACTCCCAGCCATGCCGGATTCTTGGAACATTTTTTTTTTTTTTAATTTTTTTTTAAATTTTTTTCTTTCTTCCTCCCAGGTAAACCTGCTGAAGAGTGCATCAAGTTTGAGGGAATCCGAATTAGAAGAGCAAATGCTGCATAAAGAAATCTAGAGATTAATGTTAATTATTACTGCAGCAATGTGTTTTAATCATGAGAATTCCAGACCCTATCCTCCTTCCAAGACTTTTGTAAGTTCCTTTAATAGTGTATGGAATCTAGCTCTGTAAAGTTCCCATGTAGAAGGGAGCACTATGCACCCCCAGACAATCTTAAAATGTCTATTTATTGGGTGTTTATAATGTGCCTATACATGTGTTTTGAGGTGCGACAAGAGGGAGGAGGAAAAAGGAGGACAAAACAATCCCACTAGGCTTTGTAACATTCGGATCATGCAAGTGCAGTAGAAAGTGCATGGGGGAGGCAGGTGGGGGCGATGGGGAGGTGCATATCAGGGTGGAAGGTCCAGTGAGAAAGCAAGTGCCAGAGGAGGCCAGGTCGAAAGAGCCAGGGGAAAGCAGGGTCCACGGGAAGGAAGGTCCACGAAGTGTGAGGTGAGGGGCTGGACGGGGCAGGCCCAGCCAGGCTAGTGTGGGGGAGAGGCAAGTGCAGGTTGAGGGGGAGTGATGAGGATTAGGGGAGACCAGTGCAGGGGTAGACTGGACTAGAGGGGTGGTGGTGGTGGGGGGGTGAACTGGTGCCCTGTATGACCGAGGGAACCAGGCTGCCAGTCAAGGGCAGACCGACATTAGCGGGGTAGAGGGATGGAAGAAGAGAAAAGGAAGGTCTTGAGAAGATGCAGGGCGAGAGGATAGGGCCCTGAGAGACACCGCAGGTAGAGAGTGAGATGGTGGAGAGAAAAGGGCCAAGTTCAACCTGGGACAGTCGGTCCGAGTGGAAAGGGGTCAACCAGTCCAGAGCTAGGTCTGTGATGACCAGGGTATCACAGAGCCAATTTATCAGGGTGGCATGATTGACTGTATCAAAGGCAGAGGAAATGTCAAGGAAGATGAGCACAGAATGAGAACTGGAATCGAAATTAGAGAGCAAGTGTTCACAGGTTTTCAGGAGAGCAGTTTCAGTGCCTCTGGCAGCTCGGAGTCGTGAGTCGTGGAGACAACCAACAGATTCAGTGTGGAGGATAAGCTGGGAGATGGCCATCATCTCCAAGAGCTTCCCAGGAAGGGAGTAATGGAGATAGATGGTAGTTTACCGGACAGGAAGGGTTGGCAGAAGACTATGGCCCAGTGGAGGGGCTATAGGCTCTCCATTGAGGCCATGACACTGATAATATCACTAAATCAAGGGACTCCTATCAGAATCCCCCAAAGTTTTGATACTTTCTATTGGACTAACTGAAAATATTGCACTGTACTAGACTAAGATGGCACCAACTTTCCCCATTTAGTAATCTGAAAGACAAAAATCTCAGCCTTTTCCAGATTAACTAAGGATGTGTTTGCAGAGTGCTAGTCATGAGACTTGCTTCTATAAGCCCTTTTGTGGGGGCCCACCCCTCGGCACCCCATCAGATGTCCTATGTCCTCCCTAGCCTTTGAGTGCAGAGTTCCATGGATCATGTGAAAATTAACAGGGTGAGGCTAATGCAGAGCAGGTCCTTCATGATGCTTGTTGCTTGAACTTTTATGAGATTATTTAGATACTTACATTTAAAAGATAAATGGGGTGGTAGGACCTACATTCTGAGGATTCCTTCCCCAGATTTAGAAGCTGTTAACTGTTTCTGCCATGGGCGGTGTCAGGCTGAGACTCTATGAAGGAGGTTAAAATGTTCTTTGAAGGCTTTCACAGCTGTAACTTCAACATTTTATTTAAAATAAAAAGGCTGAGAAGCCACCACTGCCGGATAATTTTCCATTTTGAAGCAAAGACCTAGCTTGATCACACTCTGAAAGTACCAAATCCTTTCCTGTCGCGAAGGGTGTGAGGCAGAAATGCATATTGCCCCCTACACTGCTCCTTGATAAAATACTAAAGGATTACCCCACAGATATCTCGGATGCACCAGTCTTGGAGGGAAGATCAGCATTCTCTTTGTTGCTGATGCAGTTATCTCACAAACCTGTCTGCTCTACTGAGACTATTGAAATGATATGGCATTTACAACGTGCCTATACACAAGTGTTTCAAGGCGCAATGAGGCAAGGGAGAGGGAGCAGGGGGAAGACAGACAATGATCCTACTAGGCCAGGTGTCATTCAGATCGCTCAAGGGCATGGGAGGGGGGAAGGGACAGTGCCGTATATGGGATAATAGAATAAATGAGTATGGTACAGCCAGCTGGTGGCGAGTGCAGGTGTAAGTGGACATCAGGTGGCACGTGCAAGGGTATGCGCAGACATCGGGTGTAAGTGCTGCTATTGGGACTTTAGGGATACAGAAACGGTCCCAAGTGCGGGGGTCGCCAGGAAGGCAGTGCAGGTGTGCGACTGGCAGGGGGGCCAGAGGGGTTGGTGCATGGGCCTGAACAGAGGGTGGGTGGCCAGGTAACCAGTGCAGATTCAGTTTCAGCCAGGTAGTCGGCAGGGGAGAGGGGGAGAAAAAGCAGAAGCAAAGAGAAATGTTTTGAGGTGCTTCCGGAACCAAATCACTTGGTTGGTTTCTGTGACACGTCGAAATCGACGAGAAAACAAAGGTGATGAGTTGTGGTAAGCAGTTACCCACTCAAGGGTTAATCTCAAAATTGGCAATGATAAAATTGAAGAGGTTTTATATTTCGACTATCTAGGGGTTAGGTTTTCTCAGGACGAGAAATGGAACAAACATATTGATAAAATACAGCTCATGAGAGAAAGTGCAATGGTATCCTGAGCTTTTCCAACTGGAAAAAATCTTCTTGCACCAGCTTTGCCAGTATATTATTACCAGGCTACCACAGCTGCAGGGCTTCTGGGGCAGACCTAATGGACACTGAGTAACACCCCCAAAATCTCCCTCTATGTGGAGCTGGGCATTGCATCAACTGCCCAAATAGCCCTTAGACCCCTCCTCTATTGGGTGTGCATTTGAGCGTGTGCTTCTCTTGAAAAAAAAGCGACATTTGCCCTACCATGATTTAAAGGATAGTTCCGGGACTTTTTTTTTATTGTCCCTACGGTTCGGCCATGTGTTTTTAAGCATAAATCGGTAGATCGTAGAAAACTTTCCTATGGACCTTACCCGACTTTTCGTCCATTAACGCACTCGAAATCAGCCGCCATTTTCTGATAATCCTATCATTTCCCCCCATCGACCTGGCTCACCTGCGTTTGCGGCACTAAATCAAATCCCCCGCCCCTGAAACAGACTTTATCAAAACATTCATATTCCCCGCCTCTATCCGTGACGTGACTGTGCTGCGTAGGCAAACGTGCCCAGGCGTCTTCTACGCGACTCTACACAGAACCCGGAAATCAACACAGATCAGCTCACAACACAGCGCGCCACAATTGGGAATATGAAACTGTACTTTTAAATCAAACCGCAAGATTGTAAATTTGGTAAAGTACATTTATTTGACATCAAATGTTTAGAGAATATTCAGCGATTTGCATTTTTCTTTGCTCTCGATCCAAAATAGTTCATCTTGAGGCAAGCAATGTTCGTGTGCAGTACACAGGGTGTTGGTTTACGATAAAATAAGCTCTTCGGTCGCACTGATAATCGCATGGCTGTTCCAACAACGAGGCACTAGGCCACCACAACGGTCTGTATGTTGCATCTAGCTGTTAGTACCGCGTAAGGGCATACTTGTACTTGGCGATCGTCCCATAAAATGGTCAGGGTGGTAACGTTGTTCACGCGGAGAAGCAACTGGCGGTTGAAAAAGCCATCCGCCGGTGTCTGGTACTCCTGACACATACAATAATGAAGGATGTACCTGTTTTAAAAACATAAAAAATGAAATTAGTCTCACCATCAGATCTTTATTAAAATTATTCATTTTATATATTAGGTCGGGAAATTATTTCATAGCTAGGACAGTGCAACTGGGTATTATACGTCAAGGGGGGGCTGTAGGATACTGAGACAGTCCCCCAGTGCAGGGGTTGACGGGGAGGCAGTGCAGGTGGAGAGTGGAAGGGCCCAGGACCGAGGTCGCAGACAGTGGACCAGTTGTAGCAGGGGAGAGGGAGAGAGAAAGCAGAAGCAAAGAGGAAGGTTTTGAGGTGCTTCCGTAAAAGGAGATGGTTCTCCTCTAGATAGTGCGCGGTACAAAACAATATGCCACATAGAACGAACAAGTACAACTTAACCCGTCTTTAAAGCTACTGTATAGTAATTAAATTGCGGTATAAACTCATCTAAAGAGTTACTTACATTATATTTGCATTTTCCATTGTGTCTGTGCGTAGGGCAGCCCCGAAATACCACTCCTTCTATGCCGACGTTATTTCTTCTAATGAACGAACATTAAATGGCTTTCGTTTCTGAAATTATATTCATTATCGTTTCTTACATTATTGCCCCACACCCCCAAAAATAAGTCTTTCGGGATGGTCCCGGCCTGTCAAGGTCAAATAACAATAGAACCTTATACTGAGTCGTGGGCCATTCCGGCACCCGAGAAAAAATCAAAGCAGCTGACCTTCACTTTGAACGAGCACACATTCCTAGTTAGCTACATTCAGTGTAAGGCCATCTCACAGGACTCACAGAGCAATCACTTTTATTTACACAATACATAGCTACACATATTCAATGGGCCTGCGACATGAGACTCGAGAGAACAGACAATCAAATTACAATCATTTAAACCGTGATGTGTATTTCTCAATGAGCTCTTCTTTAGGTGGACATGGAACAGAGGCAATGTTGGGTGGCAATGCAGTTGTCCCCTGCACAGGTTCGTTCGCAACTCCATGTATGTGCCTATCTAGGACATCAACAATAAGTCTCTCAATAAAGTCATATTGCATATCCTCAAACACTGGTTTGATAACCCATTGTTTACTTCTTTTAGTGAAGGCCTTATTGTAGCGAAGCGTCCCTAAAGTTCCGGTCGTCCTACTTTGTTGACGGCCAACATTATGGTTATGTGTCAAGACCGCTAGAAGAGTCCGATTTATCATGCCCTCCATGCCAAAATGCAATCGTTTTGGCCTGTACTTTAGGCACATATTGTGGAACACCTCCAAATCTCCTGTGTGGCAGAATTCCGTGAGTCCCCTCAAATCTCTTGTTATAGTTTTATCAAATACAATCTTTTCAATGGCTTTGTGAGTGGGTGATGAAGGAATCAACCACTTCTTCTTCCGTGCCTCCTCTGTGGACAAATGGCCATGTTCACAATTGTGGAAATGTTGGTTTGTGGTCCAGCGGTGAACGTTGCTACAGTGTAGCATTACTGACCGCCATTTTTCCAGTAGAATTTCCAACGACCCTCCACATGTTTTTGAGCTCCACCAAAGATGGTTGCTGATTGACTTGGACCACTGTGAAATACCTTGCATATCTTTTTTTTTACCTGCAGCCGACATTTTTTTATTGATTGTTTTTGCAAGATGCCAAACGTCAAATTGGTGATTTATATTTTTGTACTCTTCTCTCATTGTCTTGGCAATTGAAACGTGTCTGTCCGTGGCTATCAGGTCGATCACCATTCCCCGCGATTGTAGTTCTTGCAATGATGCTACAAAGCCAACTTTCTCCATGGCCACTGAGGATGTACTTTGTGACACCTGCACGACCACCGAACTCACAATTTTCTTACTTTCCATGTCCTGAAAGTGGTAGGTGCAGTACTTGGCTGAAAATCCTGGGCTGTCGCACTGTCCATCACCGGCTAGCCTGAACCGTTTGCCCGCGAATGTACTATCAATAGACATTTTTTCCATTCTCCAAGCTTCGCTAATGGCTGGAAATAGATAATTGGTTTGGTATTTGTAGAACTGAGTTTTCGCAATGAAATGGATTCCCACAAACTGAAAGAAAGACTCTAACTTTTTAAAACTTGAACCACTAAAAAGTGCAGCCGCTGCACAAAGTAGATTGCCTGCTGGCAGTTGCCCCAGCATGGGTTGTGCAGACCATGAGAAAGGATGATATTTTGTACAGGTGGCATGTATTTTAAGGTTAGTGCCTCGAATTGCACGAGTCACATTAATCAATGGCTCCCCACACACTTCCCCACCAACCGAATGCCCACATTTCATCCGAATAATATCAATCAAACAACTATCGAATACAATGAATTTGGCCTCTTTCCTTATACTGTCACTCTGCATCCCAGCTGGTTCGTCCTGTAATGTTGAGGACATGTCACTCACATGAAAGGTAGAATCTCTGATATCGTCTTCCGCTATGTTCAGTGATATTGATGGTGTTTCATTGTCGTCCACTTCATTCTCTTCCATTGCAACATCTGTTCCTTCTCCGGCGATGGGTGAATAAAACAATTTCTTCAACTTTCTCGCGGTCTTAGTTTTTGCGGGTGTGGATTCTGTAAATTGATCTCCGACTGCATCCGAACTACCAGGAGGACATTCACTATCAATGGCTGGTGGTGGTATAGCTCCGTTGTCAATCACTTCATATTCTTCCCATTGGCACGATGCATCTCCAGTCTCAAGTCCCTGCCAAAAGGTTTGACAAGCAACATCTCTCGTTCGCTTCACTGTCTGTGTAGATCTAGTTCGTACACCCACTCGCAACTAGAGGACAGATTGGAAAAGGGATGTTCAGTTTAAACACAACTTAACAGGATTGAACTATTAACAGTGAAAAACAACATAATATAGTGACCAGGACACTAACCTTCGTTTGCTTTCTTTTCTTTGAAACTTTCTTGCCTCGAACTTCAACATCAGGACGCTGTTGCTCCGACTCGTGTGTGCATGTCTCCACTTCCTCTTGCGCTGCAACGACTATATTTTCAAGAGAAGCACATCCATCAATCCATCAAGCACTGACGCTCCATCGACTCCCTGAAACATAGAACTTCCATTAGTATGTATAATAATATTGAAAACACAAAATGTACTTGGGGACCAATACCCACGTACATCTCAATAGCAAAACACGAATGAACGCTTTGTGTAGAACATTCAAACGACAATTATTCATGCATTGTTGATCTAGTTAGATGGAACTGTCAAGATCCATACCTCGGGCTCCTCATAGACTTCCATTGATATTATTGAAGATGATGCTTCAGTAACTCCCTGAAACACAGTAATTGCATTAGTATGGTTTTCTATTTTGTTAAAAAGAACATAAACTTTGTGCAGGCGTCAACGGCTCATCTAAATAGACCTGCACAAATGATCAGTTGTCTAAAATAAATAATGGATATCTAAATATGATTCGATTTGCTCGATCGTTGGAAGTGTCACCACCCAGAGATCTGCATCAACTACTAGGGGTGATGTTCTTGTAGAAGAAGCTCCGTCATCTCCCTGAAACATAGTACTTGCGTTAATAAAGAAGGAAGTATAGCGGATGTAATGACGTCATATGATTTCGCTTGATCGAACTGTCAGTATCCATACCTCGAAATGCATAAGAACATCAAGGGACGATGTAACTGCGGTGCACACTTCTGCAAGCTGTTGCGCCGACCCGTAACTGCATGCTCCCCCTTCTTCTTGGACTAATGCTCCATCGACTCCCTGAAACATAGGACTTTCATTAGTAATGAACACAATATTGAAAAAAGAAGACACATAGGAGGGCGACGACAGAAGGACATATCAATGGCTAAAAACGAAAGAAACATTGTGTGTAACAATCACGCTACAAGAATGCAAGATCTGATGATCTCCATCGATGGAACTGTCCGGAAACGTACCTCGAGCATCTGAGTGACATCAACGGTTGTCGTCAATACGTTGGACTCCCCAGCATCTCCCTGAAAGACAGTACTTGCATTATTTTGGATAACAATAATTATAACTGAAAACAAAGACTAGAGGACGAGTACAAGGGTGTACCAATAGGTAAAATAATCACACGATAAATTGATTTACATGCCCAAAACAAGTCAGTGGCAGAATAGCTAAGTAAGATTACCCGATAGGCGCTTGAAGTGGCTGATGACTGCAATAACGACACGAATGGAGAATCTTCCGCCTTCATATTGAGTGGATACATAAATGGGGAAATTATTGTTAGCTAATGCTACACACTACCGCAAGGCCGAGAGATAAATACATAAACTTGACTCACCAGTGGAGGGATGTGGACGAATAGAGTGGGAATAGCGGTTGAGAGCAATTTTCGCCTCGCTCGCGGTGTGTTCTTCTTTATTAGCAATGATGTGGAGTACATGTCTGAGCTAAAGTGCCTGCTGCAGATGCAGTATCGATCACCCCTCTTGTCCGCAAAGACTTCTAGGACTCTACTTTCAAGCTCAGACGGTGGATATCCGCAATATCGGACCCATTCTCTTATCTGATCTATTGTCTTAGGGAAAACATGCATTATAGTACCTTCAGATTTATTATGGGTCTTCGAAGGGCAACCGCCAATGGAACAGGCAGGCATTGTGGAAAGTTCTGAAAAGTAAAGATCAACAATTCTCTATGAATACCAATGTGTTAAAAAATTAAATGACACATAAAAGGTTCAATGCAAGGTTCGTTTTGGTTCTTGGAACTATACACGTTATTCACATGCGGATAAGTATTTGAATAACTTAAAAAAAATAGAAAGATAATTTGACTAAACTCAGAACATGTGACTAGTTCCTTGCATGTACTGTCTTGAACGAAAAGAAATTGGACACAAAATGATTATGGTACATGGCCTTACCTTGACGAACAAACAGTTAGATGCAGGGATCAGAGTAGTTTCTTGTCGTAGAACAGGGAGCAGTTCACAGGTTTGCAAACTGACGAGTTTCCTCGAAGTGGTCACGGAAGTTCACAGAGACGAAGAGCAGATAACCAGCACCTTCACGGGTTGACTAGCAAAGCGCAAAGAAGTTCTCATTAGAAATATGAAGTGGGTTATAAAGAATTCGAAACAGGGGTGTGTTTGTGAATGAATGACGTGTATATGTCGTGGCATTATGTGGATTGCAGGGGGCCGTCCAGCGTGAGGGGGGATGCTTGGCAGGAGACACGGGGTCTGGAGGTAGACATGGGAACAACAACCCATGCTCTATAGACCACTTGAAGTGTACATGGTCTTTGGCACCTCTTGGCCTTTATCGCTCCCTGACAGCTCCACTTGCCAGTACAAGTACCCCGGTGCGAACTGCCTTTGATAGGGCGGGGGGGGGGAGGGGTGGATTGGGGCGGTGGTCGTGCAAACAAGCCTCGTTTTCCGCAGGGCCTCACCAAGGAGAGGCCATCTAACTGCATGTAAGAGGCAGGCTGCAGGATCTAGTACATGGAAGGCAGGGGGGTGAGTTTATAAATACCTCACCCTCCGAGGAGAATATATGGGTGCAGTTCACCCTGGAGACCCTGGATGCCTAGGCAGTTAGTCAGCAGCAGGCTGGCCTGTGGTGGCAAGGCGGCACGGGCCAGAGGGGGTCATCTCTGTACCCGGTGCCCAAAAGGATGATTTATTATGATCAACCATATTGATTATTTACCTATAACCATGTTTTGTATCAATAAAATCCAACGGCCTTTTATTGCCAATGCTTGAACAAAGTGGTATGGTAAGTATTTTTGGGGGAGGAGGCAAGGCCGGGAGGCTTGATGCCAACCCGCAAAATAACATATTTATGTCTGCTGCATATGGGTTCAACGGTTATGTGGATTGAAGGTGGGCGGCCAGCGTGAGGGAGGATGCTGGCCGGAGACATGTGGTGTGACAAGACAAGGCACAGGAAGACTATTCAATGGAGACACACTAGATTCATTTAAAAAATCAAAACAACCATTGTTAAAATGTATGTTGGGTTTTATTTTAGATCTTAATTTCAATTGAACATAAATAATAAACATTACACATTGTAAAGTTCCGGTTGCAGCACATCCAGGGAAAATCCGAGGTATTGTCCACTGTCGCTGGGGAAATGTTGTCTAATGGCAAGTACCGCACAGGCAGGTATTACTCTCCGAACGCGGTGTCCGAGCCTCCCGTGAAGCAACGATAGGCCACCGGCCTGTACCACCTGTGAAAAAGAAAGATGCAAACTGTATTAAAATGACAAAACTTTCTTATCAATGTCGATTCAGGTAAAAAATGTCATTCTGCTTTGAAAAAAATTCTATCTAGAAAATGCACAATATGGAACCAATTTACATGCGTTCGAATGATATGTAGATGTAATTTTATATGTGGGAGACGACCATGAAATAGTAGTGGCATCACTGACATCACAACCAGAGTATACTTACTCGTTACTCGGATTACGCGGACGAACAGTGCCGCGAAGTTCGTGCATAAGCACCATCATCATCCTCAACACGGTCCGTGAGAGGCAGGCTTCCCTGAACTCTGACAGCTCGGTGATGCATTGCGGACTTTGCTCGCCTTCCGAAATGTAGGCCAAGCACCCGGAATTTTCATGGCAGCAGCAGTTCTCCTCCTCAGTTGGCATTAGCTCGCACCGATTGCACGTGCACCAGGTGGAGACGCCGTCCATGCGACATGGCCCAGGCTCTTCATCCGTTGACTGGTCCTCCCAACTGCCGTCCGAATCCCCATCGTTTTCGCGTGCTTGCCTTTCCAGTAGTTCCTCCTCGGTGTACTCGGGCTCGTACATATACGGCATTATTGTAGCCATTGTGTGGTAAAGAAAGTAAAATAATTTACAGAGATGGTACAGGTGTTCACAAGGCCTAGAAGCGGCGAAGGTAGCTGACCAGAGCACAGAAACGAGTCACAGAATACTCAAAGTAACACAGAGAGAGTAATGGAATCGAAAATCTGCTGCTGTGTGTTGTGAAACGGTGTGTTTATACTTATTGAGGAAAGAGGCGTCCTGCCATTTCCATGGCGACACTTCATTAGCTGAGGCGCAGCGATTGTTGACACGAAACGTGCTTTGGCGTTGGGAAATGGGCGGTACGAGTCTGCTGATGACAGGCTCAGGGGCGGGGGATTTGATTTAGTGCCGCAAACGCAGGTGAGCCAGGTTGATGGGGGGAAATGATAGGATTATCAGAAAATGGCGGCTGATTTCGAGTGCGTTAATGGACGAAAAGTCGGGTAAGGTCCATAGGAAAGTTTTCTACGATCTACCGATTTATGCTTAAAAACACATGGCCGAACCGTAGGGACAATAAAAAAAAAAGTCCCGGAACTATCCTTTAAACAATGTATTTTTGAAGTTAGTAAACCTAGAAGTACTGGAAAAATCCTGGAAACCTTAACCATGTTGGTAAACAGATAATCATTGATACCTAGGCAGATTTTAACATGAGACAAATGTAACAGTGGCTTTATCCATGGGCTGTAATTATTTGAACATGAAGAATAGCTACTCCCTGGACTACCTATGCATCATCGAAAAACCGATTCAAAGAACATTATACCTCAAAATACGATTGGGCATCCTGCCATTAACCACTGTTAAGGCACAATGAAAAAATGGCAGTGCAGAATTTTGCGCTTTGTGCCTGGACAGAGTTCACTCACTGCAGCATTTCCTTTTTTGGTGCCTGCTTTATGTGAATATATGAGGAAAAAAGTTAAACTCTGCCTCTTACCCAAGGGTATACCTTCCATGACTGCAGCAGAAGTAATTTGTAAGGTGGCCAGCTCAATTGACATCAAGTTGTATTGAGAAGGCATGGCGGAGAAGAGAGAAGCCTTTAAAAAATGCTAGATAACCTAGTCCGCAAATGACGCCTATCTCTATGCAGACTGGCGTTGCTGTAACTTGGCTGCTCCTTAGCCACATATTCTTAGAATCCTTTGGGGTATACTGATTTTGAAATGTTAGAAAAATCTTTTTATCCTGTATGAAATGTTTTCTTTTTATTTTGTTATGAATTTCTTTGCTTTTTATGGTCTAGCCCGAAAAAATGAGTTTATCCATCTTAAGGCCTTGTTGTTGGGAAGAAAAAAAAAAAAATTTAACATGCTGACATACTGTGGGAAATGACGCAGGCACAAATACAAAGATCGCATTTCAAGAAGACAACATGACACAGTACAGAAAGAGATGTCTGTGCATCAGGGAACCTCCAGCCCCTACGGCGTCCCATCCATCCTTAGGAGTACTTTAAAGCCCTTTAACCCAAGAACCCCCTTACAGACCAGTCTCTTTACACCAATGAAAAATGTCTCATCAGTGGGGGTTCCCCACTACCGCTGGGGTTCCAGGCACCCAATTTGTTAGACCTCTCTCCACACAACGCCGTAATTTTGTCTGCCACCAGGACGACCTATATTTTAACCCACCACATCCGGGCCCTTCACAGATTTCCAGTTATGGGTCGATGGCCAACTTAGCCGCTAAGAGAAGATGCCTAAATCAAGGTGGCCATTGGGCCGGATGAGGGGAAATATCAGTTACCCATTTTGCCTAGGAGCACCACTCGTGTACTTGTGGTAATAGATAGCTCTGTGATTTCCCTGATTTTAGACAACTCCTTTCAGAAGGGATCCACCTTCCCACAGGTCCACACCATACGAAAGAGCCCACCACGTTGCAGCCACGCCAGAAGTTTGCATTGTAACCAGGTGACCTGCAGTGAAGCCTCTCTGGCGTGAGGTACCACCTGTGACAGAATTTGTAAGAGCTTTCCCTGTCAGTAACACATCCTGGATGATTCATGCATTCTCGCCCATATCTGCAAGTCATGTTTATATTACCCCCCCTCCCCCCCCCACTCCCCCAGATCCTTCTCCCATTTCCTCCTGTATCGCAATCGCACCCCCAGGTCACCTGTGTTCAACAACCTATTGCTGTGAGGCCCGACCCTGAGAACCCCCCCCCCCCCATGGATCAGCTCAAGGGCCTTTTGTGGCCTAGTAACCCCACGCTTTGTGGGTGGATGAGGCCCGATGTCACAGCTCAGCATACAGAAATCACTCAGTTTTGGGCAGGGTAAAGGCTTCCTTGCATTCCTGAAAGGTCAGTGGGTGCCCGTCCCTGTATAATTGCTGCAGAGTCATCAAACCACCAGACTTCCACGCTGCAAAGCTCTTGCAGTCACACCTTGGTTGAAAGCCCAGCTTAGTCCAAATAGCTGTAAATGGCCCCACTTGCGAAGCCCCGTCCCTGTATAATACAGTATATTCCTAGTCGTTGCCAAGAGCGGGAAACTGCAGTTCGGCTTCATGGACCTCATGTCTACATACTGTAGGTGAATCGGCTTTACCGCCAAATGAGCTTGTTAGATTGTTTGCCATTTTGGCTAACTAGCGGTGTTGCACCATGCCAACACGTGTGAGACCTGTGCCGCTAAGTTGTAGCGGAAACCATCAGGGGCCACAATAGTACCCTCTTAGATTCTTGCCTGCTTGTTCCCCCAAAATAAGTTGAAGTTGAGAAACCTCCCTTGCAGCAAAAGAAGCTCAGCATCGGGGATCCAAACTGGCAATGCCGTACAGAGTTGGGGATAAGAAGTTTGACTGCTGCAATCCTATCAAACCAGAATATTTCCTGTCGACCCCCCCACTCACCCCCCATCTAATGAGATCAGAGAATTCTTGAAACGGGGGTGGGAAATTACATCGGAAGGCCTCTGACATCCTGCTGGGGATCTGAACACCTAGATGAGGGCTATGATCCTGGGACCACCGTATCTGGGCTAGACCTCCAATCGTGGCCCTGTCCTGGTGACTCAGGGAAACATCCAGCCCATACGATTTGTCAAAATAAATTTTAAAGCTGAATATTCGGTACCAATCCACCAGTTCCTGTAATAGGTGAGCCAATGAAGTGTGGGGGGGGGGTGGTGGGGTTTGCAGAGTGAGCAGGATATCCTCTGTATAGAGAACCTTGTAAAGTACCCCCCGCCCCCCAACTTCAATCTCCTGCATGTCTTTGTTAACTCTAATGCAGCAGGCTAGCGGCTCCATTCTTGGTGCAAACATCGTGGGGGATAGCAGGCTGCCCTCCCTCTGGTGATGGGCAACCTGGCAGACACCCGCTGCTTAACACGAAGGGAGGTCGACTGGTAGATGGCCATAGACCATTTGAGAAACCTCGGGCCAAGTCCAAAGCATTCTAAAACCCCTCGAATATACCCCCAACCCACTCTATCAAAAGCTTTATGTGCATTGGCGCATTCACTCCCATGCCAGCCCCCGAGCGCTGTCTTACCTCTGGGAGATCTAAAACCCACCTCACGTTCTCGTGAGTGCTGCGACTTGTAATAAATCATGCCTGATCACCATTAATAATCCTGGAGAGAATCTTGATTATGCGACAGGCCAGGGTTTTAGACAAAAGCTTTGAGACTATATTAGTAAGTGTGGTGGGGCAGGAGGAATCGCAAAGCGACAAATCCTTCCCTGGTTTGGTAATCAGTAATGTTGTAGAAGCACTCGGAGGGGGCCACCCTTCCAGACACCCAAAAAAGATCCACCAGTGGGGAAACCAGGAGAGGACAACCTTTTCTTTAAGGGAGCCAAAAACCCCATCTAGACCAGGGGCCTTATTCTTCAACATCTTAATAGCCCATTCAACCTCCCCATATACAATTGGAACTTCCAGAGCCTCATGCTCCTCCGCCATTAGCTGCGGAAAATCTGTCCCTAAAGTATTAGGCCTGAACAACCGTCTGAACATTCTCCCCTTAGAACACCTCCCGAAAGGGAGATTCGAATATACCCCACTTCTCAGCCTCGCCCCGCTGCAACAGTACCTGCTCATGCCACAAGGCCAATACTGCATTTCGAGACTGAGGTTTCTTTAATTTGGATACTAGCAGGCGATTGTCCTGATTCCTATTAGCATAGTAAAACTGTTCAGTTTTGAACCGCTTCTGGGCTGTCCTATTAGCGAGCTGTTAAGTTTCTTACGTGCTACCCTCGGTTCACGCCACGCCCTTCGCGATCCTCATGTTCCTGTTCAGCCTTTTCAAACCCCCTCTCAAGGCTCATCCGAATTAGGTGTTGCTCCCTGGTGTATGTTGCAGATTTACTGATCAGTCCCCCGCCCCCCCCCCTCGCCCCCCCAACACCCTCAAATGTACGCCTTCATAGCGTCCCATACAATCGCTGAGTAGGGATCCCCTGAATTATCGTTTTTCCCTAAAATAGTGGCCTATTACCTCTCAACACCAGAAGCCCCTCTGCACTACCCCAAATCCCTCATTACCGCCATGGGCGTCGTGGTTTCTCAGGCTTTTCCACAAGGGACACAGTGTGACACCAGGGCATGATCAGATAGCGTCCGGGTGCCAATACCCACCCCACAAACGCAGGGGTTTAGTGCACTAGGAAACAGCAAGAGATCCAATCTAGAGAAGCCTCCATAGACCGAGTGAAAAGAACAGTCCTTCTCACCATGGAATAATCTCCAGGCATCCACCATCCCCAATTCACGGAGCAGAGACCCAAAGGCTAGCACATGCTTGTAATCTAGCTTGGTAGCAGGCAGTGTGTTGTCCACCAGGAGAGTAGGCACCAGGTTGAAATCGCTGCCTATTAATAACTTCCCCTCTGCAAAAGGAAGCACCCGAAGGAGGAAGCCGTCTAGAGTCAGTCTGGTGCAGTATTAGGGGCATGTAGAGAAACAAGGGTGAACAGGCTCTCTCATAGCCAGACAGACACCAACATTCTCAAATTCACTGCAAAATGAGTCCACCTTTTTAACCGGGCCCTTCAGCCTCCTCCTCCTGCCCTCCTTTATCCATTTTTGTGAGGTGTCTGGTCTACCTGCCACCCACTACCCTCAGTCTCTTTCAGCATCTTGATGGTCAATTGCCGCTCCTGGTAAGCTTAGGGAACCCCTCCTGTAGGACACTTCTTTGCTACGCAGCTCCTTCAGTCAGTGGTGAGAGCGCCCTCCGCTTTGCCAAAGTCATGGATGTCAAATCCGGGTATAAGGAGAGTGACATGTTAGGAAAGGAGATGATCGGCAAGGGCCGGGCCACAGCTGTTATGCGCTCCTTCACTCTGACGTAGTGGACATGTGAAAGTACATACAGGGCCTGTACTGTATTGAAGAGGCCCTACTTCTGGCACGATGTGTCCTATCCAGTTCAATAAATGAGACATCGGGTAGCTTCAGGAGGAATCGAAAAAGGTCTGCCACAAACTTATGAGTTCTTCGTCCTGCATCGCTGAAGAGATTTTTTTAAAAAATGTATTTTTATTTCAACAAACAATACAAACCAAACTTGCAGTGCATACAATACATTATAACCTTTAGTACATATAGTTATTCATGTGTGGGTCATAATGTTGGGTCACACAGTGTGTTTTAAACAAGCTGTCTTAACTATGTTTTATCAATGTTGAATATACAAATTAAAATGATTTAATGTATCAATTTATGTGACACACCAAGTCCATTATTTCAGGACTAATAGGTAGGGGTCATTATTAATCATTTTCATTCAGACAGATGAATAACTATATGAACTAAAGGTTGTTTACCTTTTCTCCTTTTTTGTACATACAATTAAGGTTGGCCTCAAGACCGTGGAGTTAGGTTTTGAGCGGGGTTTTATTGATCTTTTGTATAATGATACAATACATTATAAACCTACATCACTTCAAGATGTCCACTGCTTCTCCCCCCCCCTTACAAGCCTATTCCTTTCCATGTTCTGTTTCTGCATCTTGTGATAAGGATTCATCCTCCATGTTTTCCATTGGGTCTCGTGGTAACCCAAATAACTCTGCTATTAATTGTTTCCAGGCTATCAGGGTCTCGGACTCCCCCCAACCCCCCACCCCCCAACATTTTCGTCCTACATTTTTGAATTTGGCTATTCTCTGGGGGTTCCTATACGCCCTATGGGTTACATACTGTTGGATCTGATACAGTCTTGCATTCGTCCACACTTTTTGTGGTACCCTTGGGCTCGTTCCCACATCCCATCACTCATTGGGGCTCCCACTTCCTCTTCCCAGTCCCGTCTCAGTTGTGCCACTTCCTTCCCCACCTTGGAGATCATCAGCTCATATATTCTGGATATCTTGTGTCTCCCCCCCCCCCCCCCAACCCTCCCTTCTGCGATGTCGTATATTGTGCCTATGGTTATGTCCGGTTCTTCTGCTAGTGCTAGTTCGGACCATGTCTCCTTGATTTTCCGCACCACCCTGTGGTATGTAATATACTGGCCCGTATGTAACCCAGTTTCTTCCTCTAATACCGCAAAGTTCCTTATGCCCCCCTCCTGCCATATATCGCCCATGGTTGCTATCCCCACCAGTTCCCAGTGTTTCCTAATCCTCATTCTTAATTGCTTGTCTTTGCCGGCCAACGGCACTAGTGGCACCTGCGGGGAGCACGGGAATGTATTCACCATCAGCTGGCAGGCCCTGCGCTATATCTTCCACCCTAGTATCATCCTTGGGCGCCCTTCCATGTCTGCCTTAGGCAGCCACATCATTTCCTTTAGGAAGTATGGGGCATAGTTCTGTCGGAACAGCCTGGACTCCGAGGTTGACTCTTCAGAGGGCCATTTAGCTACATATTGCAGCTGGCTTGCTATGTAGTAAATTTCGTAGTTTGGCAGTTTTATGCTCCCTTTTACATACTAGTTTTGTAGTTTCCAAAGGCCTACTCTATTCCTCGTCCCATGCCAAAGGAAATCCCTGCACATGCTTTCTAACTTAGCAAAGGTCCGCCTTGTTATAAGGTATGGAATATTTCCAAAATAATGCAAGAGTCTCGGTAGGACCACCATTTTCAACATTGCCCCTGACCCCATCATCGCTAGGGGTAGTTTCACCCAAAACTTCATACTATTTCCAATTTTCCTGATCGCCTCCTCTGTGTTATACTGGTGTTCCTCTTCTACCGTATGGTATATATCTATTCCAAGATATCGGAACGTGCGCACCTCCCATGGTATCTGTAGAACCAGTAGCTGTTCTAGCGGGGTCCCTTTGTACCTGCCCAGTGGAAATATACTAGATTTATGAGGGTTCACAGCTATGCCAGAGATCTTTGCCTATCTCTCTATCACTTCCAGAATGTACTGGAGATTTTCTTCCGGGTGCCTTAAGTACAACATGTCATCCACATACAAATAGATTGGGTGTGTTTCCCCTCCTTACAGCAATGCCTATCGGGTCATACTGTTGCCTCAGCTATATGGCCAAGGGTTCCAGGGCAAGAATATTCAACATAGGAGACCACGGGCACCCTTGCCTAGTACCTCTTCGAAGTTGCCACCTCTCTGATATCACCGCCCCTGTTTTAACTCTAGCCAACGGTGCGCTATATAGCATTTTGGCCCACTGTAAGTACCCAGGCCCTATTCCATAGCCAGCCAGGGCCGCCATCAGCCACGGCCATTTGACCGAATCAAAGGCCTTTTTATTGGGTCTAGAGATGCTATTGCCAGTTCGCCTTCGTCCTCATTTGCGTGCTCAACGACTTGGAGTCGCCTGAGATTGTTGGATATGTTCCTGTTTGGAACATAGCCAGTCTGGTTGGGATGTATTAGTTTAGCAATAACTCTCCTCATTCTGTTTGCCAAAACAGCTGTCAATATTTTACTGTCTTGATTGAGCATTGACCGGGGTCTGTATAATCCACAGTTATGACCGGTCTTATTGGGTTTGGGCAACGGTATGATTGTTGCTTCTCTAAGGGACTCTGGCAGCCTACCCACTTCATACGCTTCGTTGAGCATTTCTAAAAGCAGAGGAAGCACTTCATCCTTATGTTTTATAAAATTCACTTGGGAGGCCGTCAGTCCCCGGAGTTTTGCTAGTAGGCAATTGTCTCACTACTTCTTCCAACTCCTCTAAGGTAATCGGGGCATCCAGCTCCTCCCGCTCTTCGGCACTGTTTCTACTATTTCTGTGCAGTCACTGTCCTCATCTCCATACAGGAGTCGATAATACTCCACAAATTCTTGGTTAACTCCCTCTTGGATGTCCACTAAGCTCCCATCCTCTCTCGTTATTATTCTGATTGTGGGCCTGGCGGGGGGAGGGACTCACTCTTGTATAGCCATGCCAGGAACCTCCCTGGTTTATCCCCCCCACATGCTGTCTCGCCATATACTTCTAATAGTTAAGATTGCACAATCTCTCCTAGTGCCCCGCACATTTCTGCAGAATCTTGTATTACTTCATTATCTTCCTTGGTGTTACCTCCCTCCCTTAGTGCCCTTTCTAGTTCCCTCTCTGTATCTTGCAGTTCAGCCTGGATCCCTCCTTGTAGCCCTTTGGACTTAGCTATAGCTATCCCCCTCATGACTACTTTAAAGGCCTCCCAAAGCATACCCGCAGTCGCTACACTGCCACTATTTATCTCAAAGTAGTTTATTATTTCCTCTCTCATGTCCTCCTGGCAGATGGTGTCTGTCAGCGCCTCTGCTCTGAGGCGCCATGTCGGGATCTTTGCTTTCGGCAGTCGGTATTGCCATCTCAGGATTAGTGGTCTGAGGGGACACTCGCTTTTATATTTGTTTCTGTTATCTCAATCATTAACTTTTGTGTGGCAAACATATAATCCAATCTAGTATGCACGTTTTGTGGGGCTGAGTAGTATGAATACTGTCTCTCCTGGGGGTGGTGTGACCTCCATACATCCACAAACCCGAAATCATCCAACAGCGTATGCAGTGCTCTAGCGGCTGGGTGGGTCTATCCATTTTACCATCTGACCTATCTACCACAGGGTTTAACACGCAGTTGAAATCTCCTCCCCAGATCACCGCCCCTCCCAAGTACATACTGTTTGTTGCATAAGGTTCTAAAATATGCTGCCGTGTTTTGGTTAGGGGCGTACATGTTTATGATGCTCATCTCCCTGTTTTCCACCAGCCCTCTCATCATGACAATCCTCCCGTCTGCCTCCACCGTGGATTGTAACAGTTGGAACGGGACATGTGACGCCACCCAAATGATCACTCCCTTGGCATAGGCCGAATATGATGCCCCCACCACCGTCCCCCTCCATTTCTTCCGGATCATCTCCATCTTGTCTTGTGTAAGATGGGTCTCCTGCAGCAGGGCTATGTCTACTTTCTGTCTCTGTAGGTATAGCATGACCTTATTCCTCTTTAAATAACTATTGAGCTCTCTGACATTCCAAGTAATTATTTTAAGATCCCCCATGGCATATCAGGGTCCCTCTTCTCCCATCACAAGTGCAGTCCATGACCAAATAAATTCCCATTCTATGCGGGCTAGTTTCCCAACATAAACTTCCCCAAACAACAAACACCCCAAACTTCCCTGCCTCCCGCCTCCCTTCCCTGCCCCAACTCACTCCCCTCCAGTTCCTCCCGTCCCAACACCCTACCCAACTGTTGCCCAGCTCCATCCCTGGATCTCAGGCACCCCCGCATCTAGCCCCTTTCTGGCAATTGCCTTTACTCCCGGCTCAGCAGGGTGAAGTCGCCCTAATGGCGGCCCTACTACTCTAACTCCTGGGGGTAGGTCCTTTCCATCTTGCCACTCCCGTTTGCTTCCATGTGAGCGCGCTTGGTGCTACCCAATTTACATTCACATTTTATATTCTAGTCCAACAAGTCCAAATGTCTTATTGCAATTTTCAATGTTATCTGTCCTCGCCCCGCCCCTGTTACCCATGGGACAATCCTTTTATTTTTCACCAGGACCCCCCCATTCTCCGTTCTTGCATTCTACATAATGTGACCCCCTCACTTATCGTGATCCTCGTGATCTTGCTTCTCGCCTTGTTCCGGACAACCCTGCATATCCAACCATGCCGCCGCATCCTGTGGGGTGTCAAAAAAGTATGCCTTACTTTTGTGCAGGCCCTTGAGCTTTGCGGGATACAAAAGCATGTACTTGATTCCAGCCGTACGCAATCTCCTCTTGATCGCCACATAGTTATAACGCTGTCTCTGTACCAACATGGTGTAGTCTGGGTATGCTGTAATGGTTGCAGATGCCCTTTCGATCCACCTTTGCGAAAGTACTCCAGGATCTTCTCTCTAACTTTATAGTTCAAGATCTTTGCTATTATCGCCCAAGGGGGCGGAGGGGGTTGGGGGGGGGTGGGGGTGGGGGGGGGGGTGGGGTGAGCCTCCAGGTCATGGTTTCCTCATCAGTTCCCTGTGCACCCGTTCGACAGCAAATCCTTGTGAAAGTTTGTCAGCTCCTATTTCTTGCAGGAGCAAATTATCCACGTAGTCCATGGGGTCCTGACCTTCCTCTCCCTCCGGTAGGCCGACCACCCGTATGTTCCGTCTCGCTCTCCCTTCAGCCTCCTCCACACGGTTCTCAAAGTTGGTGACCTGTTGCTTCAGAATGTGGTCTTCTTTGCGTTGCTTGTGCTGGTTTCCATATTGGATTTCACCACACTCTAGGCTGCTTGTTCTTTCAGCCAGCGCTCTTACATCTTGTCGCAGCAGGTTGACCTCTAGCACAACCGCATCTATTGGTTTCCAAAGCAGTTCTTGGGTCCGCCATCTGTACCCCACGAGGCTTTCAACTCCGTAATGGCTGTTGGGATCAAGTGATCCTCTTTTGTCGGGGATATTTCTGCAGGCGCGGCCACCGCACCCTGTACCGGGTCCATAGTGGGCTGCTTACTCTTGGTCTTACCTCCTCTCACCGACATTGTGCAGTCGTGCCTGTGTACCGGGGCCCAGCTTTTCTGTAGCGTGCGGGCCCTGCTTCCCCGTTCCTCCTTCTCTGTGGTTATAGCGCACTGTGGCACCGCCAGGCCTGTGTCTCTCTTGTGCCTTATCCCAGTCCACTTTCTGGGGGGCTACACCTCTCGCGGGCAGTGCGTTGCAGCTCACGCGCGCCGTGAGCAGCTCGTGCACTGTGTTGTGGTCCGCTTCTAGCAAACCCTTTCTATATCCCCAGTGCAGTTCTCTCAGCTGCAGTTGCTTCCCACTTCACATTCCACCCACTGCGCTCTCCTTGCCAACCTTCGTCCGCCGTGGGGCTGCTGGGCCTACCTCAGCCTCCTTTGTTCTAGCGCGCCAGCCATTTTGTCTGGGGTGTCGCACGGCGGCCACAAACTTTCAGTTGATCCTGCCAATCTTCCTGTAGTCATCGAGAACTCAGCTCTCCATCAAACTTGTCCCACGCCTTTACACATCAAATAGAGTAATTCTGAGCACGATCATGCCTTTTTTAGCTTATTTTCACGCAGGATCATATCGGATCGTCGGGAGCAGCTCGGAAGACACGTCCTACTCCATGGCCCTCTAGCCACTCCCCTGCATCGCTGAAGAGATGCTGCAAATCTGAATGTTATTTCTGCAGGATTTATTTTCCCCATCTTCCGGCTGATCTTCCAGTGCATTTCATCTACCTTGTAGGACCGTTCACATAAAGTATCCTCCACTTCTGAAACCCTGTTGCTCCGCTTCCGAGACCCTTTCATCTAGCACCAAAATCTTGTGGAGGGTTCCTGCGTGCTCTTGTGGATGTCCATGGGGATATCCGCCAGCAGGTCTGATTTGGTGGACATTTGTGTAAGCATAGCTGGGAGCGGCCCCATGGACCTGGGCCGTCACCACCTCAATATGCCATAATTGAGCAGGTTGCAGCATTGTTGCGATGCCTGCTTTGGTGGTTTGGCATTCATGGCCACAGGAGGCACGAGGTTCTGATAGCGGCCCCACCCAAGTTATACCGCAGTAGGGCTTGCCCCCTATGCAGGCTAAGGACCGCACACCCCAGCACCCACTCTTGAGGGCCACACACTGTGAGGCTTTGGCTGCAACAGTTAGCACATCAAGGGGCTCGGCCTCTTAAACCCCCCCCCCCCCACACTGCCACCAGCTTCCGAACTGCGTCACTAGCAATCACCCATACACTGCTGCAGGTTGGGGTGGTGTACAGTAGAGGAACCGAAAAAAGCATATACTGCCATCCCACTGCAGCAGGGCTGGGAGATGCCTCATCTTTGGGTAAATAAATCCTTCATTATGGTTTCATTTGTTTGCTTGTGAGGCACTTATAGCAAGTACAATACAGTTTTAAGGCGCCCACAAGGTGAGTGGTGGCATCAAGGGAGTGAAATAAATTACAAAACACAATATTTAATAAGAGCAGAGGGGGGGAAAAGGAGGAAGGACGAACCTACTATGCCTTGAGTATTCAGAACGACCAAGTGCAGTAAGGAAGAGGGCAGAGGGCGTAAGTGCTGGGGAGACCGGGCTCATCGGCAAGCCACAGATTAAGTGCTTGGGTTGTTGAGTGCTACATGGCCAGGGGCAACGTTGGGTGTAATTACGAACCTCCAGTGTGGAGGGTGTGCCAAGGCAAGTGCTGAGGGTAGACCCGAGCTGCGCCGACTGGGTGTGAGAGGTCAGGGGCCCTGAGGATGCAGAAGGGCCCCGTACCCCAATCACATTAACTGGGATTAGCAGAGAAGAGAAGAGAAGAAGGGAAGGAGGAGGTAAAGGGGAAAGTCTTGAGGAGCTTCCGCAATTTGAGAAAGTCCTGCTCAAAACGCAGAGGCAGGGGTAGGCTGTTCCATAGGAGGGAGCCAGCTGAGGAAAGCCATCGACCACCTACCCTCTGTTTAGCAAAACGCTTTACACACAAGGAGTTGGTGCCAGAGGAACATAGTGGTCTAGAGGGAGAGTATTTTGTAAGATAAAGTTGAAGATAGTGTGGTCCCCGGGCCCAGACAGCCTTGTTGATGCAGAGTGATTTGAATTTAATCCCTGCAGCAACCGGGAGCCAATGAAGACTTTTTAGGGCAGGAAAGATTCAGTCCCGGAGCTTAAGGCCAAGGATAAGTCTTGCTGCCCTATTCTGGATTAGCTGGAGGGCGGGGGGGACGCAGAGTGGAAGAAGGTGGATTCAAGGGGAGGCTATTGTAATAGTCAAGCCTAGAGGGAACCAGGAGAGGTGTGTGGGGGGGAGAGGGTGAGGAAAGGGAGAATTCCTTTGAGAAGGAAGAGCTGAAAGTGGGACTTCTTGGCAACGTCCTTAGTGTGAGGGAGGAAGGAGAGAGGGGAGTTGAATATGACTCCAAGGGTTCTGGCTTCAGAAGGAGCAGGCGGATAGCCCAAGGAGGAAGGCCAGTGTCCAGTTGCCACACCACTCATGAGAGGAGCCCCTCCCATCTCCTGAAGGCCACAGATCATGAAAATCCTGATTGCCCTGCAAAAGGGCACTCCCTGCAAAGTGCCCACGAGGTGCAACAGGGTGGGTCACTGCTGGTGCAGGGGCTGAAGAAACCCCAATTCCGCTCTGTGGAGAAGTCCACATCCAGCCAATGTAGCATGCAGGCAGGCCACCAAGTCCAATAATCTGCCGCAGCAGGGAAGCCCCCCCCTCCCGAGCTCAGAGTAGTGCGCCAAGCTATCAGTGCTGTGTTGGCAGGAGCCACAAAGATGCAATCAGCCCTAACCAGACTATGATTATGATATAGCATTTGGCACTTTGCAGATAATGTCGGCTGCATCCAAGGGGGACGTCGTATGCCCCACCTAGCTCCCATACTTTCTTATCCTCACTGATTAATTGGCTCGGGACTTCTGGGAGACAGGGTGCTTGGTGTCGGTCGACACCGCTGCGTGTCCTCGCAGCTGTCCACAATGCCCCTCTGGCCCCTCCACATCTGCAGCCACGTGCGCCCAGTCCCCTCACTGAGAACCCGAAGCGATTAGCTGTTATTTCGCATGCTGTTCTGACTATAGGCACCAGTTGGGTGTGAGATGAGATCTCGCGTTTCGCCATATTGCGGCGAGATGGGCCGACCACCATCAGGCCCGATCAGCAGAATGACGGACCTCAGGAAAACGCACAGCCACAGCACTCGGGAAGGTCAGTTATTGTGCAGAGTTGCGGCGCCAGAAGAGAAGCACAATGTGCTTTTTGCCTTTGCTTCATCAGAGACGCTTAGGCAGCAATCTTGCTGATGACGTGCCTAGCCACGCCCCCTCCAACACATTACATTTTGTATTGTTATTATAAATTAAATGGTTTGAACATTGACTTATATAATCAGACCTATTTATTCTGCTGTATATAATATTCCTTCAGGTTTGTAGGATACCTTTTTTTGCCCCTAATTAGTCTCTTGCCATAATGAGAATGTCCCCACCCTCTTTTCATAGTTCAGAATTATTCTTTTATTTCAATGTATATGCTAGCAGACTATTGTTCCGCAGATGATAGCATGTCTTTCATTCTCAATGTTTGGGATGTTCTGCCAGCTAATGTTCTTCTAATTTAGATTTTATTCAGTTATTTATGCTTTCTTTATCTAATTGCAGCCTTAACCTCCCTCTTTTCTTGGTATATGCAGAGAAATTACTGATGAATTCCCCCCCCCCCCGGCTTTACCGCTGCATTAAATCGCTCCATATGTTTGCAGAGATGGGATGGAGCAGCATTCGCTGCAAAGTAGTTGGTGATTGTGGCTGCAATGTTTCCCTTCACCATGTGCTCTATACTAACGGGGTCATATAAACTCCCAAGTGGCTAAGGTGTGACCTTTTTTGTTTTTTTCTTTTCACCTTCATTGTCCCAGAGACTGTAGAATGGTCTGACAACACCCAGTGTCCAATCTTGAGTTAAGAAATATGCAGTATATTTAGCAAAGGTACATGTAAGCTATCCCTCTCTAGAATATCAAGCATTTTGAACTGGATCCACCATAGCAATACATTGCCATTCCAACCCCTCACACCACCCCTGGCTCCCCACCCAGTTTGTAGTAGGGTATTGTAGTGGGTGTTCCTTGTGTTGTAATCTAATTTTAATCTTTGGGGGACAAATGTTGGCATGGCATAGGATGGCCCTACATCCTGCAGCTGCTTGAATCTTGTTCTTTCAATGGGCAAATTAAGGCCATCAACATTTAAGGTAACAATTTTCATCTGTCGTTTTCCACTATATAGTCTAAGCAGGGCACAAAATGTACACTCGCCATTGGCTAGTGATAATTGTATCAAGCCGTCCGAAGCAGGAGTAGGACAGAAGGTTGTCATGGTTCAAGAATGTGGTTTATTAACACAAAATAAAGGCTGAACACCTTTGGGATGCTCCTACCTAAAAAAAACTATTCTGAGTGCAAGTCTTCAGAATGTCTGTATAACTAAATAAGCCTGTCTGTCCAGAACTACTGATCTGACCCTATCACTAGTAAATAGAAAGTAACAAAAGGCCACCCTTAGAAGGATTACTCCTTCCTCCTAGTAACAAAGGCTCTTTGTGGCGATCATAATTCTCCAGCATGGGGTCTGGCATGGATTCACATGCTCATGAATATTCCCTGTTGTCAGGCTGGGAATCCTCGGTAAAAAGTTTCACATTGACTTATAAACTGTATTTCTCCTTTAAACCAATCGCTGTCCCCTGGTTCATACTGCCCCCATCCAATGAGACCTCCTCTGGCAGCCATCTTCAGATTTTTACAACACGCTTCAGAGTCCTCGAGATTTGCTCTGCGAGCTACTTCTACGTTTTGTTTGTGTTTTTGACAAAAAAAGGTTCTATTTTTGTTTCAAAAGAGCCCGTGTGCTCTTTTTCTCCATCTGCTGACAGCAGGGATCCATTGTCAGTGAACTTCAGCGCTCCTCAAGGGCCAAGATTGTCAAAGGTTCTTGAAGGCCATCAGGCATACTTCGTGCCCTCTTCTTGCACCAAATCCAGGCTACGGAACGTGTTTGTGGAAGACCAGCACCTACAAGGCCTCTACTATCTGCACACAGACCATTAGGAGATGGAGTCTGAGATATGCCTGTGATTCTCCAAGAAGACGACGGACAGGCACAGTAGATTGGTGGCATGGCTTGATGCTAAGGCCTCTGCTCTATGCTCCGAGCAGGGTCATACCTCACCCAGTATGGGCCAGTCAGAGGAGCGGTCTTCTAAGTCCTTTGAGGGTGCCTCACCCATAGGGGCCCAAGACAAGGCCAAGAGCCTCAAATTGGAGTCCACCGGTGTTGCCACGGAAGCGGGTCCCAAGGTGGAAAGGGTGTGATCGACGTCACCCTCCGCTTCCAGCTGGCAATCGAGCTCCTACTCCATAAAGGAAATCATCCACCACAGCTAAACTGTGGGATAAGTCAGAGAAGCCGCGCAAGGAGAAGAAAGCCGAACTGCCTAGCAGACACAGTGGCGCAGGCTAAGACTTGGACAATAGAGTTGGTGACCTTGTGAAGGTAGCCCCAGCAGCACAGAAAGAATACTTGCCCCCTAGGTGCAAGACTGCTGCAGTGACTTTGGCAAAGTCTGCAGGCATGGTGGGTGGGGGTTGGGGGTGGAGGGGTGAGGCCCGATTCCAGCCCCAGGGGGAGGAAAAATAGGGTGGGTGCGAGGAGGCCCCAAAACAACCCCCTCAAGCCATGGAGGTCTCGTCCAGGAGGACGTGGAAGAAGGGGGATGACTGAGATGACTGCGCAGGGCCTAGTTTTCAGATCCTGCCAGTTCAGCTTAGGGATGTGTCTCTGGACATTCTGTCGACCCTTCATAATTGGTGTCAGAGTTCCAGAAGAGGATGCCACCGGGCCCGGTTCAAGTGGATCCCAAGGCACTCATTCAGCCTCCAGCTAAGAAAAGGAAGTGTCATTCGACACCCCCATTTCAGCCTCCACACCCGCGTCTTGTCACCATCTCCCCCAGTAGACCTAGACACTGGGATGGATACGTTTAAGACCATGGACGACGACAAGGATTTTGTCGCAGCGGGTCTCCGCATTTGCCTAGACCGTCCCCACCGCATGAGCGAGTGGGGTTGGGGGGGCCCTACCACTCCATGATCGCAAGAGCCTCTACGTTTTTTGAGCTTGTGCCTGAGAAAACCAGGAAAGAGTTTCTTGACTACAGGCGCGAGACAAGGCGGAAGACCATCTTGGCGGTTCCGCTTCTAGACTACGTGTGGGAAGATGGCCTGGCCCTCAAGAAGAACCCTTGCATGGCTCCAGCTAAACTGGATAGGCTGGAGAAGAAGTATTGGGTGCCGGCTCCGCACCCCTGTGTTTGAGGTCTCAACCATTGCTGCTTTCGGTGAGATCAGCGGCCCACGAGAAAGCGGTCGACAAACCCGTCGTCCTTCAGGGCCCTCCGGACAGCGAGGGGAAGAAGTTGAATGCCGTGGGAAGGAAGGTGACTTGTGTCTACTATCAAGGCGGCCAACACACTGGTGATGCTGGCCAGGTACGACTAGGCGCTGTGGTACAAGCTATGCCCTATTCTGGAGTTCCTCACAGACTAGAAGAGGATGGGGGTAATCGCTCTTTTCCAGGAGGGGGAAGTTCTATCTGATCACACCATTACTGTGGCGTTGGACGTCGCCGACACAGGGTTCCGACAGATGGGGGGGGGGGGACCGTGTCTGCCTTCGTCGACCATGCTGGATGGAGGCCACACATTTCCTGCAGGAAGTCCAGGCGAAGGTGTTGGACATGCCCTTCAGAGAGAACTGGTTTGGAAGGTCGTCGACGAGTCCCTCCAGGCCATCAAGGTGAATATGGAGACAGCCTTGGGCACTCTACAACAGCAACGCTCTTCTTTTCGCTCCTCCAGGAGAAAGTTGAGCAGGTCTTCCAAAGGTTTCTCCTCTTCATACCGCCAACCTTCTAGATCCACGACCGAGGAGGCCTACAGAGGCCATTCCCAGGTCCACGGTACCACATGACATTGTTGCGGATCCCTCCGGTGTCCCTCTGGTGTCCTGTCCGGAGCAGCACATTCCTCAGCTCCGTGGAAGAGGTGCGGGCCATGCTGCGAAAAAGGGGCGATAGTTAGTTCCCCAACAGCTCTGGGGCTCAAGTCTATTTCAGATCATTTCTAGTCAGGAAGAAGACGGCAATGGTCACGTTGCAGCACATGCTTGGCCAACTGGAGGATGGAGACTTCGCTGTACCTGGAGGATGCCCATTTCTACGCCTCCATTTACAAGAAACATTGAATGTTTCTGCGTTAGTGCAGGCCCAGCACTACCAGTTCATGGCCCTACCTTTCGTTTTGAAGTCGGCTCCTTGCGTGTTCACGAAATGCTTGGCACCGGTGGTGGTACCTCGACGACTGGCTTATCCGCCCAGCTCGCGGGATCTGGCCCATCGGACACACCGAGATGACAGTCAAGCTACTCATGGATCTGAGATTCTCCATCTATCCGAAGTCCTGCTTGACACCATTGCAGAATGCGCTATTCCTAGGAGCCAGATTCAATATGGTGTCCTGCCTGGTGTCACCCTCGTCAAGTCGTTGCTCGGCATGATGTCGTCCTGCATCTACCTCATGCCCTGCAGGTTGCAAATGCAACCTCTTCAGGAGTTCCGAGATGCTTGCTGGATAAGGTGTCTGGAAGCTTCGCAGACGAGATCCTGCTCGACTACGAGTTTGGTGGCCAATACAGTGGTGGGTCGTCGGTTTCAACATCGCCCGGGGTTTCAAAAGCCTCCATACTAGGAGACAGTCGCCACAGACGCTTACCTGGAAGGTTGAGGAGCCCACACTGGATGTCTGCACGCCAGATGTAGTTGCCGGAGAAGGATCTCCATATCCACATCGTGGAGCTACGGGCAGTGTTCTTGGCCCTCAAGTCATTCCTGGGCAAGGTGGTGAGGATCTTCACGGACACCACCACCATGTTCTACATCAGGAAACAGGGGGCACTCTATCCCCAGCTCTCTCCAGGGAAGCACAGGACTTGTGGTGCTGGGCATCGGACAAGAGATGTTCTGCTTCACCTAGTGGAAGTCGGACACCATCGCAGACTCCCTCAGCAGGGAGTTGCGCTCCTGCCACGAGTGGGAGCTGCAGCAGGACCATGTGGACCGCATCTTTGCCAAGTGGGGCAGGGCCCAGATTTATCTGTTTGCAACAGCAGGGAACTCCAAATGCCAGATGTTTGCCAGAAGATTTCATCTACCGAGGAGCCTGGGGGGGATGTGTTCTCCTTCCTGTGGGAAGGGATCTCTTTGTACATGTTTCCTCTGTTGCCTCTCCTGCTACGAATCATCAACACACTCAAACCGTGGCAATGCAGGATGATGCTCATCGCCCCGGCGTGGCTGAGGCACATTTGGTATCCGGACCATCTCAGCATGTTGGCGTCGCCTCTGGTCAAACTGCTAGTGGTTCCGGATCTTCTCACCAGAGAAGGAGGGGTTATTCCTGCATCATGACCCAGATTAGCTGAACCCGAGGGCTTAGCTCCTGCAGCCTTAGAGTTTGGAGGCTGAGTTGCCTCCGGACTGCATAGAGGTCCTTGCCAGGTCGTCGTCGACTTTGAAGTGCTCGGGCACAAGTGGAAGCTCCTAGCTACTTGGTGCCGGTCGCAGATTACCCCTCCTGAGGGTCCCAGCCCTGCAAGTTCTTCCATACTTGCTATCCTTGGCCAATGCCGGACTGGCGCACGCCTCGATCAAGGTGCATCTGGTCGCTGGCTCCCACTACACCTGGTCTCCAGGAAGATATTCACTTTGGTCTCACCGTCTTGTCAAGGAGTTCTGTGCAGGCTCTTGCCCTGTCGTGGAAACTCGGCGTGGTTCGGACGAGGCTCATGCGGGCCCCCCTTTGAGCTTATGCATCGGGTTCCTCTCGTGGAACACTACTTTCCTGGTGGCCATCACCTCTGCCAGGAGCCCTACCCTGCAAGCAACCATACCTGACTTTCCACGATTCGAGGGTGCTGCTGCAGACACACCCTTTTATGCTGAAGGTTCAGTCAGAATTCCACCTCAACTAACCTCTTTTTCCTGAATCCGTCATCGCCGACTGAAAGGGCTTTGCACTTGATGGACGTTGCTTGTACCCTGAAGTTCTACGTGGCACGCTCAAAGTTTTCGGAAGACTTCACAACTGTTCTTGAACTTTGGTCTTGTGAACCATCGGTAGCTTTTGTCCAAGGCTTCCATCTCAAGGTGGCTCTCTGGTTGTATCATGCATGGTCATCGGTTAGTGAACCGAATGCTGCCTGGCTGTCAGAAAGCCCACTCCACCAGAGTGATCGTTGGAGCGACGGCATACCTGTCTGGTGTGCCCCTACTGGATAACTGCAGGGGCTACATGGAGGTCCACGCACACCTTTCCAAAGTTCTACTACATCGATGGGGATTCCAGGGAGGAGTCCAGAGTCGGCCAAGCAGTGCTGCACAACCTGTTTGCTTGAGGTGTCCGTTCCAGAGGTAAGAGTTATTTGCTTCTGTCGAGCCTTGCCCCCTTCTCTGGTGTGTAATGCTGTACTGCTATGTATTCGTTATTCATGAGCATGTGAATCCATGCCAGACCCCATGCGGGAGAAGGAACCAGTTATTTACCTGTCGCTATTGTTCTCCAGCATGGGTCTGGCATGGATTCACATGAGAAAACCTCCCTCTGACCCCTCTGCAGCTGTTCTTGATCATAATGCCACTTTACGTGCTTACCACATTTGAAGATGGCTGCCAAAGGAGGGGCTTAGGAAGAGGACTGCCATTGGATGGGGGGGGGGGGGGGGAGTATGACCCAGAGGACAGTAATTTGGTTTAAAGGAGAAATATTTTTTATAAGTGAAACTGTTTTTCTTTTACCAGGGATTCTCAGCCTGCCGACAGGGAATATTTGAGCATGTGAATCCATGCCAGACCCATGCTGGAGAACAATAGTTACAGTTTAACTTGTTCTGTTCAAGTACAGAAAGGCGACCAGTAGATTGCCTCTCTTCTCCTGGTAAACAATTCTCTTCCCAGGTTCAATGCAGCTGAAACTCTTGCCACAGTTCCTCCCAGGAGTGTTGATTCCTTTCTTGTCCCCCTTTGACAAGAGTCAACCACTATAGAAGTCACTGGGACGAAGGAGATTACTCCCGATGCACAGCCTTTCTTTCCAGTAACTTTGTGACTACTGGGACCAGGGAGATTACTGCCGATGCACTCCTCCTTGGGAGTACTGCAACAAGGGAGATTACTGCTGATGCAGCCTTCTACACTTACCCCCTACCGGGTCTCGCATGGCCCCCATTACCTTCGTGTGGGGGTGCTAGTGGTATAATATAGTACCTTTTTGTGTACTAGGTGGTAGTGTGAGGAGCTTGGGGTGTGAAATGAAAGGGGATCATGGAATGAACGTCCCTATCCTCAAGAGGGGAGTCCTCCCGTATGTTACCACCCCTATGGCCATTATGGCTGCTGCACCACCGTAGTGTTACAAGGAATGGCTTTCCCCCCCATGGGGAGAAGTGACGTCCTACCATGATTTAATAATTTACTTGGCGATTAAGAAATGTGCTGCGTGCATGTGTAGAATTGGGGTGGCAAGTGACTTTGTATGCATGCCTTGCGGCTTGAAATTTTGCATCATTGTTTCAGTATGCATTTGTTTTTGCGGTCAATAAGAAGTCCACTCCATACAATAGACTTGTTGGCAACACTCCCTGCCGCTGCCGGGCTTGAAAATGTGCCCCATTAACTGTGCTGTGGCATCGGCGGAGGTCCAGTTTGCCCGTTCCAAGATGGCTGTCTTGACGTGCGTATGTAGGCGTTGTCTGGCACTGTGGCAGTCTGCTTCAAAAGGAGCTTATCCCGGTTAAGCCGTCTGTCACAACTGCCTTTTTCGTTGCTTGTGCTTTCTCTGTCCCCGGTACTCTTTGTACAAGGAATTTCTGTAATTTCTCATGCACCTCATACCTTGCTGCCCTTTCCTTCTATGCCTCCAGTTAGGATCATTCTTGTCCCAGTACATTCAAACCCTCTATTTCTTTCCTCCTTTTGCCTTGGTTATTTTTCCTGCCTGGCCTTTGGGATTAGTTGTTTTGTCCATGTGCCTATTCTTGGCCTCTGCCCTTCCAGTCTCTACTCACTTGTTTGACATCTGCTACTCATCAGTTTCTAGGAATATCCATTGCGGCAGCTGCTCTACCAACTCCATTTTTTCTCTGCTTGAGTTTTTTTTTTTTCTCCCAGTCCTTTTGGTTTCCTTCATCGCTTGGGACCTTCACTCTTGGGGCATTCTATCAGTCTCCCATTATCCGTTACAGGCGACTGGGTGGCTTTTCGGGAAGACAGGCCTTGCCTCTTCCCAACAACATTTTAGAAGACTCCACAGGTAAGGTCTCTCGCTGACAAAGAATATAAAAAAACTCCCAGACAACCACAACAAAACCAGACCTTTAAACGCTTTCTCCTTGAACTCTGGGTAATCACTGAGCCAATCTTGAAATGTAGCTTTCTGGGCCATTCTTATCGGGCATAAGGGCTCCCCTGATATTCCCACAATAAATAAACATTAACAAATCATTGTTAATATGACAGCACAGGTGTTGGTATAAACCGATGGCTATAACAGAATTCCCCTTTAAGAGTGATTTTTCATTCATCTAAAGATCTACAACGTAACCTAAATTTAAACATGCAGATCCAGAGCAATAATGGCCCCTCATCTCCCGTTTGCCTTGAGTATTTCAGGTGAAAGTTTCATCCTTCCTGGAACTGTTGGCACAATCCTTTTGCTCCCATTACACCTTTCAACCTTAGACCAGCCTTTTTTCGGCGCAACAGATGGTTTGTTTTGTGGCTAGTCTCTAATTCTTGCTTGTTGGGGCACAGAAGGGAATCGGCCTCTTTCAGTGTGGAAATTGTCCGATGTCAACCCTTGAACCTGAAAATCTGAGCGTCGGAGGCCCCTCTTGCTTTTTCTGTTGGGATTTCAGCCAAAGGAATGGACTTCGTTCACCGATTTCTTTTTAGACAGTCATGGCTGTTAAGTCTTAAAATAGTTTAATGTGAGCATCCCTGAACTTGATTGTTAGCTGACTTTGTGCATCTTCCATGATAGATTAATTCATTGCGATGCAGTGTGCACGGGTAAGAACATCCAGAGTCTAGTCATTTTGCTGCTTAATCTTGGATCAGACCCTGTGTGTTCTGTTCCACTCTCTCTGCCTCCTCTGTTTCAAGGTCGTCTTGAGTGGCCTGATCTTCAGTGTATTCAATTCGCCATCGGCCACCTGCTTTGGAATCCCACGAATAGACCAGTTTCCTTGTTTTTCTTTCTTTGTTTGAAAGTCTGTACTTTGGACTTATATCAACTTTGTTGGTCAGCAAATAAAAGATGTTGCTCTGCTTGGAAGTGACATCTTCACCTTTGCCAATTTAGTTTTTTGGCTTCTGACCCTTTCCTTTCCAACGCCAAAACAGTCTTCCCTAATTTGGCGATACAACCCTGTAGCTGTCTTGTAATTGCACCCAAAAAAAGTGCACATTTTTCGTTGCTGGTAGTCATTTGTCGTTTCTGCTGATGGCTCGGAGTGAACATGTGATATTGTCAAAACATCTGGCTTTTTAAGTTTGTCATGTGCTCCGAGCATAGTTATTTCACCCCCCTTTTTGAGGTTTTGGTTGCTTATTGACCAATGTACATTACGCGGATTCTTGATTTTGAAAGACAAGCTGAAGATAAATTCGGGAACAATTGGTGGGCTTTTTTTTCCCCTTTTGCATGGAATCCCAGTTCTGATGGCCCATTTGTTTGAAATAGTCACTGTTTAGTTGCCCTCATTCAATCTGGGGGAATCTGAGTTTGCCACACTTTTCCCAACAATGTTCAACCATTCTATATGATGCTGCGTTGTCAGTTAAAGATTTGTCAGAATCCGGAAGGCAAGTTACCTAGCCTTGTATCTCAAGCTGTATTCCTACCTTTCCAACGCCATGCCATCTGTCAGCTTTAGGTGTTATTTCTGGGGTTGAGAGGTGCCGCTGCTCACTTGCTTGCCTGCAAGTCAAAGACTGGACAGTTCTTGTTTGGCTATGTGTGCTAATTTAGGGAGATGGTGTGCTGAATACCAATTGTGCTAGTGAGAGTAGCAGCCCGTACCCTATGGTGCCAAACCCTGCTGTGGCACACTTGGCTTACCCATCATGGAAAGGGTACCACTATTATACAGTCTGGGTTGGGTTGCTGAAGTTCAACAAATTGGTCACAGCCCTATCCACCTATATCTCCTTTGGTGGGTTAGCCTTTTCACCGTCTCTATTGGTGCAGGCCTGTTGCACTTGCAGCACTCTGCCCGCGCCATCTTATGTTCGCTGTGGTCTGCGGTTTATAGTGACATTCTTCTTCAAATGGTTCCTTTGTAATGGATTGTGGCCACCCACGGATATGACATTTATATTGCCTCCTTACACAAGTCTTTTCTAGAAAAGACAAGGAAGGGGGGAGGACAAAGGGGCGGGACAAAACAAACTAACTTACTCTGCCTTGTCATTTAGATCTTGCCAGCGGGGGTAGAGGGGGAAGAGTCCAATAAGCAAAGCTCAAGTAAGTGCTGCTGGGGTGGCTGGCTCTAATTAAGTGCAAGGAGGCAGGGGACTGTGGGGTTGCCGATACAGTCTCTAGTGACTTGGAGGCAGTTCATGGGGCTACTGGTTGTGAAGGAGCCTGGTGCCCATAAGGGGATGGATGGAGGGAGGGAGGGAGAGAAAAAATACACACCAGGCTAAGGCCTGATCCGTGATGCCCAGGGACAATTGATCAGGAAGGTGTGGTTGACCATGTCGAAAGCGGAGGAAAGATCAAGGAGGATGAGAACAGAAAGAAGGCTAGAGTCGAGATTAGAGAGCAGGTCTTCTCTTCACAGATATTTAGGAGAGCAGGTTCTGTGCTTCAGGCTGCTCTAAAGCCAGACTGATGGTCACGGAGACAGCCAACAGATTCAGTATGGAGATAAGCTTGGAATTGGCCAGATTTTCCAGGAGTTTTCCCAGGAAAGGGGTGATAGATTGGGCAGTAGTATGCTGAAGAGGAAGGATTGTCGGAGCTTCTTAAGGAGGGGGGTGCACAAGTGAGTGCTTTAGGGCAGAGGGGAAAGTTCCAGTGGCAAAAGTGATTGCTGAAATCTGCTAAGGCTGGAGTGAGGGGGTCAACGTGTTCTGGATTGTTCTGGAGGAGCAGGGAAGCACCTGCTTGGACAAAATTTTCATAGATCAGACTTGTCTAGAAGCATTGTCAAGATTGAACACTGGAAGGCGGGAGAGGGGCCGGAGAGGGGTAGAGGGAGAGTAAGGGGGCGGGGGGGAGGGAGGTCAGGATGTCCTGAGTTTTAGTGGTAGAGAGATGCCAGTGCCGTGCAAACGGCCTGGGAGGGAACAGGAGAGGTGGAGACTGCAGCAGGATTGGCCAGCTCCTTGCAGATTTTGAAGAGTTTGGCCATGTTAGAGGCCGCAGAGATGCCAGGGTGGCGAGGTTGGATTAATACCAAGAGTTGTACTTGGATCGTCATGACTGGGGCAAGGACATCAAGAGTGTTAGAGCTAGAGAGATGCAGGTTAGTGAGGGCTGGTTAGAGGGCTGTGTCGGACGAGGCAGGCGTAGGAGAGAAAGTGGCGGCGAAGGCCTCCACTGACATATGCTTCATGGGCTGGTTGACTGAGACGGTGGGTGGCAGTGCCGGGGTCAGCTTCACCTGGGTGACCTAGAGGGTCAGGTGGGAGGAGAGAAGAAAGTGGTCAGTTCAAGAGAGAGGGTGGTGAGGGGGGTTAGAGAAGGGATGACTAAAGAGATGAGAACATCCAGGATGTCCCTGGATGAGTGTCGGGCCAAAGGGTGAAATGGAGAGTTGCAGAGATTGCGAAAGAGCCCTGAGGAGAGGTTAGAAGCATCCAGATGGATGTTGAGTTCTCCGAGGCGGAGGAGTTGAGAGGTAGAGGCAAGGAGAGAGGAGGAGAGGTCAGCACGCTCGGAGAGGAAGAGGGTGTCCTGGCCAGGTGGTCTGTAAGTGGTGGCCACAGTAAGAGAGAGGCCAGTAGAGGGAGAGCCTGCAGACAAGGCATTCAAAGGATGAGTAGGCCTGCATAGGAATGAGAGGCAGGTATCCACTCCTGGAAGATCAGAGCTACTACACCACCTAGACGGTTAGTTCTGGGTTCGGAGAGGATCTTGTAGCCATCAGGGAGGATAGTGTCAAAACGCGTGACGGAGCTGGCCATGAACCATGTCTCTGTGGGACAGAGAACATTCAGTTCAGAGTAGCTACGTGGAGCAGATTGCCATATTTGAAAGACTTCTGTCGAGGACTGCAGGCATGAGGTACACCCTGCAGCGGTAGTAGAGGGGCCCAGGAGGAGTAGGAGGAGTAGGAGTAGGAGGAGTAGGAGTAGGAGGAGGAGGAGGAGGAGGAGGAGGAGGAGGAGGAGGAGGAGGAGGAGGAGGAGTAGGAGGAGGATAGACGGAGGAGGAGGATAGACGGAGGAGGAGGAGCAGGAGGAGGAGGAGGAGGATAGACGGAGGAGGAGGAGGAGGAGGAGGAGCAGGATAGACGGAGCAGGAGGAGGAGGAGGAGGATAGACGGAGGAGGAGGAGGAGCAGGAGGAGGAGGAGGAGCAGGAGGAAGATAGACAGAGGAGGGAGAGGGTGTCAGGGAGGTGGTGGCGGAGAAGCCAGAGGGGTGTAGGTACGAGTAGCAGGAGAAGGAAGGAAGTTAAGATGCAGGAAACGCCTATCGAAAAGCAGACGATTGGGCTGAGGGCTATGGACCAAGACGGTGCTATTCAGATAGACATTAATAATGGTCTTGGAGGAGTGGAAGGGAGCCAGGAGGGCCTCTCACTGAGTGCCACCATTAATTGGAGAGGAGGAGAGAACAGAGACCATATGAGGGTTCCATAGGCCTGGAGAGGGAACGACAGAGTATGTTGGTAAGGGTCTGCCTGGAAGAAACACTGGTATAGGTATCGGCGATAGGGAGGCCTGGGTTGGAGACCAGGATGTCCCTCTTGAACAACTTTCTACCGGACTTAGTGAGAGGGATAGGAGATAGAGTAGCAGTTAGAGAAGATGGGGGAGAGGTAAAGCACCATAGAGGGGTGCGTGAGAGAGTAGCAAGAGGAGGCAGCCAAAACAAGAGGGACCGGTACATTGAACGCAGAAGACAGTAGCAACATTAATCCCAGTTGGAGGTGTGGGAGGGTTAGGTGGGGGGGTGGGGGAGGCCCTAAAGAGAGGGAAACAGTGCAACAGTACAATAGTAACCCCGGGAGGCTGGGTGGGTGGGGGGGGGACACAAGTAAAGTGAACCACTGGTGGATGGGGAGAACCTAAGAATGTGGGGGGGGGGGTGGGAACGGTGCTCGTTCCCAATATATATTTCTGGGGCTTGTGGAATCTGCTTAGATCACATGCTGTGCATAAGCAGACATCTAGTGGAAGCTTCGGAGTATAACAGTTTGTTTTTCGAAACTCGAAAATGGGCGTCCCCTGTACCCATGATCCCTCACGCGTGTAGGACCCTCGGATTGTTTTTTCTGCCATACTTGTCGGACGCATGTTGCAGAGGTCCCTTAGCATTAGCCAATTTTACTAAAATAATTGTAAACTTCCCCGTTCTCTTCCACCCTACGCCGAAGATCGACGCCGGTGAAGATCGAGGAAACTTTGGGCCTTGCTAGGCATCTGGCCTCAGCCCTGTACAAGTAGGGAGAGTGGGGGCTGGTCATACAGGCTTTGCCTACATATATTTCCTACATATACCCACCCGCTGCCAATTTGAGACATATGGAGAGTACTCGTTTCAAATTCTGCCCTAAGTGTAACAAGAGGTTTCCCTGGGTAGATAAGCGCAATATGTGCAATCTGTGTCTCCCACGAGACCATCCCGAGGCTACCTGTCGAGCTTGCAAGCTCTTCAAGCAGAAAACGCTTAAGGACCGCTCCACTGAACGCTGGGCCCACTACGCCAGGGAACTAGAAGCCATGGACGCGAAGGGCTATTTAGCGCTGCAGCAACGCCGCCATATCGGACGGCGAGGGCAAAGGGGTGACTTTGGACACCCACGCGCAAGCCCTCGGCCTCGAAGAATTGGCCTGCGGCCACGTTGTGGGGTCAACACCCGGTGCCAAAAGCGCAACACATCCTACACACACTAAACACATCAGCCTCGGCCGTGACTCGACAAGTGTGTTGAGTGATCGGCAATGGAAGACACCAAGAGAGCGGTCCATCGAATCTGTGTCCTCGGGGCGTTCCCGGTTGCGTTTGCCTCATGACAAAGACCAACCGTCTGTGGATGATAAAGGTGTCGCACGACCAATAGTCCTAGAGGGCCATTCGTCAGACGACGATTCCGCCCTCTGTCCTCCCCAGTCAAAACTCGTAGCGTCTACACTCGAGATTCGGCGTCCTCCCTCTATTACCACCTCCGAATCTCGTTGCGAGGCGTCAAATCCCTTGGAGTTCCCTAAAAACACCGGGAAACATTCCTCTAGTCATGGGAAGGGGGATAAACTGCAAAAATCTTCAGAACACCATGGTCATAAAGATAAACAGAAGGCCCCTAAATCAATAGGAAAGTCCAAGGTCCCTGACCCTACCGCTAAGAGTAAAGTCATCCCTCCCACTGCTCACGATATGGGCATGGATGAGGAACCAGAACATGTTTTCATTCCTAGCTCCAAAGAATGGAACTCAGGTGATATTGATGGGGTAATGAGAAGGATGTCATTTATGGCGGACTTCTATGAAAAGTACCCCAATTATTTTCATCATTATGCCAACACCCCGCCTACCTCTGCCCCTTCGGGGTCCTAATACCTCTCAGCCCCCTGCTAAAAA
The DNA here is from genome assembly GCF_040938575.1 of Ambystoma mexicanum. NCBI lineage: Eukaryota > Metazoa > Chordata > Amphibia > Caudata > Ambystomatidae > Ambystoma > Ambystoma mexicanum. The sequence continues at coordinate 944,544,197 of NC_090933.1, read as the reverse complement.
AACAACCCTGCTCCGATGCCCAGACACAGGGATTAGTCACAGACCCTTTTGTAGTTGAATCTTACCACCCGGAGTCATATTGTGATGAGACGGAACCACAATTGACAGAAGACTTGACAGGGGTTTCCTATTATGGGGATGACTAGGACCAGGAGGACTACAATCCCGATTCCTAAAGACCCACTGGTGCCTGACTCACCAATAGATAATCAACCACTCCTCAATGAGGTACTGGCTAAGGCAGCAGCCCTTTTTCATATTGCCGTACAAGGTGTCCAAGAAGACAAGGATTTCGTGGAAGAAAACCTAGGGGACAAAAGAGCCATTACTCTGGCTATCCCTATATTACAATCTATCCAGCGTTGAATTTACCCCTTGCTGGTAACCCCAAATCTTACTTGTGCAGTTAATCCACGAGTTGAAAAATTATTCCATGCTGCACCCTCCGATCCCCTGTACATTAGGGATCAATTAAAACCGGACACCCTGGTCGTAACAACCACCAGAAAGAGGTCAGGTACACCACTTGCTTCTTCTGAAGCACCTCACGATAAAGTGCAAAAATCTATACGCTCTGGGTAGGAAAGCTGCCTCCACCTCCGCCTATCGGGCACGTATTGCCAACCATGCCACTCTTTTGGCAAACTACAATTGCCACCAGTTGGAAGAAGTAGCTGCTTTAGTATCCTCTGCACCTGAACCCCTAAAGAGTCAGTTGGCTCAATTGGCAGCAGATGGAAGGTCTCTATCTGGATGCATACTAAAGACAAACTTTGATGCAGATAATGCTGGAAGATTAATTGCCGAAGGCACGGTTATAAAGCGTCACGTTTGGCCAAGGCAGTCAGGAGATCGAGCAGGAGACACAAGCCACTCTCATAGATATGCCGGTAGAGCCGAACGTACTATTCGGCAAGGCAGTGGAGGATGCTCTAAAGACAGCCAAAGACTAATACAAGGCCCTAAAATCTCTTGGTCAGCTCACCAATAAACCCTCGGGACAGAGGGGATATAACAATTTTTGCCGCTTTTCGGGGCCAAAGTTCCCAAAGGGGGTCTAACTACTACCAAAATCAAGGAACCTCATGGGGCAACAATCGGTTCCAGTCATCACAGGGCTTCCCCAGAGGACAGCGCAGGGGGCTGCACTAGGGGTAGAGGCAGCCCCGCCAGAGGTGGAACGCCACCCAGTAAACAGTGACGTTAAGCTCCGGTTCCCCTTCCATGCATCCCCAGTAGGGGGGTGCATTTCCAACTTCACCCACGCATGAGAGGGGATCACTTCGGACAGATGGGTCCTGTCCAGTGTCTGCAGGATACTGTATAGAGCTACTAGGGCGCCCCCATGGCCATCCTCTGAGACAGAAGGTACTCGTTGGAACACCAGCGAATCCTCCTTGAGGAGATCGCCATTCTGCTTGCAAAGGATGCCTTAGAACTCGTCCCGGGCTGCCAGGTAAACGGGGGTATTTATTCAACCTACTTCCTTGTGCCAAAAAAAAAGTAACGATGCGCCCAGTAATAGATTTGCGCCCTGCAAACAAGTATGTCAAGCCACACAAAGTTTGCATGACCACACTCCAGGAAGTAATCCCCCCTACTAAAAAGAGATTACATGGCAACATTGGATATGAAAGATGCTTATTTTCATATTTCCATGCTCCGAGTACACAAAATTCTTGCGTTGCAAGGTAGACAACCAGCACTACCAGTTCAAGGTGCTGCCCTTCGGTATAGCCTCGGCTCCAAGGGTATTCACCAAGGTACTGGCGGTGGTGGTGGTGGTGGCGGCGCAGCTACGCAGCTATGCAGGGAGGTAATCCCAGTGTACCCTTACCTGGACGACTGGTTCATCCCAGCGGAAACCCCCGTAATTTGCAGATCCAACATTCGGAGAACTATCGACCTCCTCTTTCAATAAGGCTTCTCAATCAACGAGAAACAATCAAGCCTGGTGCCAAGCACCTCCAAACAGTTGCTGGGAGCTGTCCTAGACACCAAAGAGGGGTTGGCCTTTCCATCAGAGGAAAGAATTCGGAATCTTCCACTGCAAATTCCTCAAAACCAGTCCGGTCGCCAGATAAGGGTGCGCAAAGCGATGTTTGCTAGGCATGATGGCATCATGCAATTACCTGGTTCCCCACGCGCGCCTGCACATGCGACCCCTGCAGGAATGGTTGGCGAAACAGTGGTCTCAGGCAAGTGGTTAGTGGGACGATCTAGTGGTCGTTTCGCCAACACTAGTACAGTGTCTTCACTGGTGGACAAGAGAATCTTTCAAAGTGGAAACCCTTTTACGATCCAGGAATACAGGCCGTAGTCGCAATAGACGTGCCCCTGTCAGGGTGGGGAGCACACCTCCTTCACCACACAGCTCAGGGTCTCTGGTCTCACACAGTGGCTCAGAATCACATCAACCTGCTAGAACTTCTGGCAGTCTTCAGAGCGATTTGGGCGTTCGAACCCCACCTATCCAACCTGTCGGTGCAGATCCTAACAGACAGCACAACGGCAATGTTTTACATAAACAAACAAAGGGGCACTTGTTCGCCAAATCTGTCGAGGCTTGCCCAGAAAATTTGGCAATGGGCACTCAGACGGAACATTTATCTGTCATCTCAACATGTTCCAGGGGATCTCAATTCACTAGCGGACGCTTTAAGCAGAGATCCCCCTCCCAGAAGAACATGAATGGCGTCTACATGAAGAAGTCATAGAAGATCTCTTCTCTGTGGGGTTTCCCCACTATAGACCTATTCGCCACAAGCGAAAACAGACACTGCCCAGAATTCACATCCAGGTTCCCCCAGCCAGGCTCCAAGGGGAACGCTCTATGGATTAATTGGTCAGGGATGTTTGCCTATGCTTTTCCACCAACCCCTCTGATGAGGAAGGTAGTCAACAAGATACACAGGGAATCTATGACTCTCATCCTAGTTGCTCCTATGTGGCTAAGACAACCATGGTTTCCACACCTACGCAAACTGGCGGTGTGCGGCCCCATCAAGCTCCCATGCTGGTACAATCTACTCTCCCAGCACGAAGGACAAATGGTGCATCTTCAACCCAACTCGAACTTGGCAGCATGGCTCCTGAAGTCCTAGAGTTCGGCCATCTCAAATTACCCCAGAGATGCATGGACATCTTAAGAGTCGAAAACCTAACACAAGGCACTGTTATTTTGATAAATGGAAAAAATTATTTGGTGCCAGAATAAACGAATCAACCCAATTGATTGCACTCCTTCCATTGTCACCTACATGCTCCACCTTCTGGACGCAGGATTAGTATTTAATTCACTCAAGGTACACCTGGCGGCGCTGTCAGCCTACACCACCTCCCACAACAAAGTGTCATGGTGGAAAGTGCCAGTTGTCAAAGCCTTTATGGAAGGGGTGAAGAGACTCCACCCTCCAGTTTCTAACCCACCACCGGGGTGGGACCTTAATGTGGTGCTTGCTAAACTCATGGGACCCCCCCCGTTGAACCTAGTCTCAAACACCTTACTTATAAAACTGCCTTCTTAGTAGCCATTACATCCTTAAGAAGGTTCAGCGAAATTCAAGCTCTGTCAGTGCAGGATCCTTTCTTTACTGTACATAAGGATACACTGGTTCTCCAGCATGGGGTCTGGCATGGATTCACATGCTCATGAATATTCTCCGTAGTCAGGCCGGGAATCCTTGGTATAGAAAAAAAAAATCAGTATCGGTTTCGTTTCTGATCTGTCTTTCTTGGTAGTAACCAATCACTGGTCTCTGGGTCATACTGCCCCCAGCCAATGACTGCCCTCTCCCTAAACCCCACCTCCGGCAGCCATCAGCTTTTGCTGCGTTTCCGCGCTTTTTCAGGAGATTTTTCTCATTTTCCGGTTAAATAGAGCCTCAAGCGCCACCGTTTCTACATCCGATCAACAGGGACCCGTTTCGGAGTTTTCTACGCCCCTTAAGGGTGAAGATTTCGTCGAGTTACGCTTTTGGAGGATTCCAGAAGTTTCCGAAGCCTATCCTGGACATGGCCAAGGAGAAAGGAAGCTCGACGCCCGGGAAGCTGTTCAGGACCTGCCCTGGATGCCAGCTTCAGAATGTTTTCAAGGAGGACGAGCATTCGTTATGCCTCTGTCTCCATGAGGACAAGACGCACAAGGAGAAGGACCTTGTGTTTTGTGGGAACATGTCGGAGCGGACCATGAAGGATCGCCACCTCCGTCTCGCCAACTGGCTGGAAGGGAAGAGCCCGTCAGGCGAGAAGAAGAAAAAGCAGTCCGAGCCTTCTAAGTCCTGTGATGGTGCCCCGGCGACAGGGGCCCAACAAAAGGCTAAGCACCGCGAGTCCGCGGGCACCGGGAGCCCGAACGTTCGGGCTCCTTGGCTGCCAGGCAGGGCGCATCCTCCTCGGCGCCATGAACCACGAGCCAACGCTCTGGCTCGGGTAAGAGGAAGTCCGAGAACCCGGCGAAGCTTCTGGAGAGGCCCCGGTCGATCTCGAAGATTCCGGCAGAGGGGGAGCGAGGCTCGGACCCTCCCCCCAAGGTGAAGGCCCCAGGCGTCCAGAAGGTGGCGATGGCCTTAATTCACCCTGCTAAGACCTCGATTGAGGATGTCTCCCGCTCAGCCTGTGGAGGCTACACCAGTGGAGGCGCCCTCAGGATCCAGAGTCTCCCTGCCACCGCGGAGGGAGTCGTCTTTCAGGCCCATTGAGAAGACCCCCACGAAGTCCTCGTTGGAAAAGGTGGGGGAGGGACTGATGGCCATCGTGGATACGGACACGACCTCTGAAGAAGAGCTCATCGAAGTCATGGAAGAGGCCCAGCCCATCGGGAGGGATCCCGACGAGGGCGACGACGAGAGCGACGGTGTCGCCGACAAGGCTCCTCAAGAGCCTTCGCGCCCGTTGTTTCCGACGCCGCAGGACACCTCGGTGGCCATTTTGTCAGCGATTCAGTCCTTATGCTCGGAGATAAGGACAAGGTTGCCCCTTCTCCCGACGGAGGTACCTGAGTCAGACCCGACGGAGGAACCGAAGCCAGGACCTTCGGAAAGTCCTCAGCATAAGAGGAGGAGGACTCATCCTACGCCACCTCTCCCACCTCTGCGGCCTGCTCTGCCTTCCCCCCAGTCTACTACCCACGGGGATGATACAGGCACGGACACGGCTACGACAGGTACAGATGACGGAGGCGACGACGGGACGTGTCCTCCCGTCGCCCCCTGCTCGGGCGTCCCCGCCCGACGAGATTGGATCCTTTCATGCCATGAGTTCCAGGGCATCTAAGCTTTTTCAGCTCTGCCCAGAAGAAAAGAAGGGTTCCTTTACCAGCGGTGCGAGGCTAAAAGGAAGACGGTCCTCGCAGTACTGCTTCTTGATGACATCTGGGATGAGGGGCTCGCCCTCCTCAAGAACCCTACCACGGCGCCGGCAAAGAGGGACCGGTACGAGAAGTACCGGGTCCCCGACGCTGCCCCCTTGTGCCTTCGGGCACAACCTACCCCGGATTCGGTCGTCTCGGCGGCGGCAAAGAAGAAAGCTGGGGGGGCATCGGCCTCGACATGAACTTCCCCGCCGGACGGCGAGGGCAGGAAGTTGGACACAATGGGGCGACAGATAATCTCATCCGTAGCGACGACTATCAAGGCGGCCAACGCCCTGGCTATCGTAGCTCGCTACGACAGGGAGTTGTGGTTCAAAATCGCCCCTCTGTTAGACTTCCTTCCGGACGCCAAAAGGGCTGAGGCCCTTGAAATCCTACAGGAGGGGGAGATTGCTTCGGACCACGCCATCACGGTGGCAAAAGACATTGCCGACACCGGTTTCCGTCAGTTGGGCAACAGCGTCTGCCTGAGACAACGAGGATGGCTCAAGGCCACGGATTTCCGCCAGGACGTACTAACCAAGGTCTTGGACATGCCCTTCGACGGGAACAACCTGTTTGGGAAGGCGGTTGATGAGTCCCTTCAGGCCATCAAGCAGGGGACGCGGCAAGTCAGGTGGTGCCCGTCATCAAGGAGGTCACGGGGGCAAGGCGGCCTCAAACAAGATTGAACCGACCGTGGGGTCGGGCCCCGCCGAAGCACCCCGGTGGGAGGCCGGCTGGTGAGGTTCGTCAGCGTGTGGGAGTCCATCTCCACCGACCGTTTGGTGCTGGACGCCCTGGCCCAAGGGCACACCCTCGAGTTTCATAAGAAGTGCCCTCGTGTTCCACCCGTGGCCAAGAAGAGGAATCGCGTCCCTCAACTACTGTTGGAAGTAAGGGCGATGCTCAAGAAGGGTGCCATCGAGCTCGTCCCAAAGAGGCTTCGGGGCTCTGGAGTTTACTCAAGGTACTTCCTCGTAAAAAAGACGACCGGAGGATGGCGCCCCATCCTGGACCTACGACGACTGAACAAGTACATCAAGGCACAGAAGTTCCGTATGGTCACCCTCCAGCATGTGCTGGGACAGCTGGAGCAGGGCGATTTCCTGTCGTCGTTGGACTTGGAGGATGCGTACTTCCACATCCCCATTCTAAAAAGACACCGAAAGTTCCTCAGGTTCGTGGTCCAATGGAGGCACTACCAGTTCAAGGCCCTCCCGTTCGGATTGAAGTCGGCACCCAGGGTGTTCTCCAAGTGCCTCACACCTGTGGCGGCGCGGCTGCGCCTACAGGGGATCCACGTCTACCCCTACCTGGACGACTGGCTCATCCGGGCAAGGTCAAGGGAGCTCGCCGTGCAGCACACTGCAAAGACCGTCCAGCTGCTCACGGACCTGGGATTCTCATCAACTTTCCAAAATCCCACCTGGTTCCGTCGCAAGTCGCCCTGTTTCTGGGAGCCGAGCTCGACACAGTGGCACAGCTGGCCTTGCCGTCGGAGGAAAGGACCAGGACCATTCTGGGCAAGGTGCAGCGTCTGCTGGCCACGGACATGGCCAGGGTAAGATCTATCAATTCCCTCCTCGGGATGATGTCCTCCTGCATTTATCTGGTGCGCCTTTGCAGGCTTCGGATGAGACCCTTACAGGAGTTCCTCGACGCCCGCTGGATCCAGTCGACGGGCAGCTTCGAGGACAGGATCCCTCAACGAGACGTTCCGTCAGGCGATCCAGTGGTGGGGTACCTGCTCTCATCTGTCGGCGGGCACGGTCTTTCAGACGCCAGCTCACCAGGTGACAGTGACGACAGACGCCTCCCTGGAAGGTTGGGGAGCACACTCCGGATCTTCACGCGAGAGGCCTTTGGCCCCCGGAGAAGTCTCTCCACATCAACATCTTGGAGCTCCACGCTGTGTTCTGGGCCCTCGGGTCCTTTCTTCCGTCCCTCAAGGGCAAGGTGGTGAGGATCTTCACAGACAACACCACCACGATGTTCTACATCCGGAAGCAGGGCGGAACCAGGTCCCCGGCCCTATCCAAGGAAGCCCAGGATCTGTGGCATTGGGCCGTCGCCCAAGGGATGTTTCTGGTGCATCTTCATCTGGCAGGAATAAAAAACCCGATCGCCGACTCACTCAGCAGGGAGCTGCGCTCGTGCCACAAGTGTTAACTACGCCAGGATCAAGTGGATCGACTCTTCTGACGATGGGGCAAACCCCAAATCGATCTCTTCGCGACGGTGACTAATTCCAAGTGCCGGAGGTGCGCCAGCAGGTTCCCCCAGCCGAGGAGCATGGGCGATGCTTTCTCGTTCCCCTGGGACGGCCTATTTCTTTATGCGTTCCCTCTGCTGCCGTTGCTGCTCCAGCTCAAGAGATCCCGGTGCAGGATGATCCTCGTCGCACCGGCGTGGCCGAGACCAAACTGGTTCCCGGACCTTCTGGACTTGTCAACGTCCCCACCAGTCAAGCTGCCGACGGACGCAGACCTTCTCTCCAGAGAAGGAGGCGCCATTCTTCACCACAACCCGGAGTTGCTGAACTTGCAGGCCTGGCTTCTGCAGCACTAGAGTTTGGAGGGTACGACATCCCAGCCGACTGCAAAGGCCAGGGCGTCCTCAACTCTCAAGTGCTACGGACATAAATGGAAGAGGTTCTCTGTCTGGTGCCGTGCACAGATGATTAACCCTCTGCGGATTACTGGCCCCTCAAGTACTGCCGTACCTACTGTCGCTGGCCAAATCTGGACTGGCTCACGCCTCCATCAAAATACATCTGGCTGCAATCTCCCGATATACCAGGACGACGGGTCGGGCGTCCTTGTGGTCTCATCGCCTGGTGAAAGAATTCATGAATGGACTATTCCGATCATTGCCGCCGGTGAAGGTTCCTGCTCCTGCGTGGGAGCTTAATGTGGTGCTGACCAAGCTCATGGGGGCCCCATTCGAGCCTATGCATTCGGCGCCTTTGAAGTTCCTGTCATGGAAGACGGCTTTCCTCGTGGCCATCACCTCCGCACGACGAGTGGGAGAGATCCAGGCCCGATCTTGCAAGCCTCCATACTTGACTTTTCATGACACGAGGGTGGTGCTGAGGACGCACCCCTCCTTTATGCCCAAGGTGCCGTCGGACTTCCACCTCAACGAGCCCTTGGTGTTGCCAGTTTTCTTCCTGTCTCCTTCGTCGCCGGCCGAGAGGACTTTGCACTCGCTGGATGTAGCTAGAGTGCTGAAGTTCTACGTGGACCGCACGAAGAGTTTTCGGAAGACGTCACAGCTGTTTCTGAACTTTGGGACTGTGAATCAAGGGAAGGCTCTCTCGAAGACTTCCATTTCCAGATGGCTCTCCGGCTGCATCATGCACTGTCACCGGTTGGCAAACCGACAGCTGCCCTGCCGTCCGAGAGCCCATTCGACCAGAGCGATCGCTGCTACCACTGCGTTCCTGTCTGGTGTACCCCTGCTGGACATCTGCAGGGCTGCAACGTGGAGGTCGATGCACACCTTCACAAGATTCTACTGCGTCGATCGGGACTCCAGGGAGGAGTCCAGGGTCGGCCAAGCAGTGCTGCGCAACCTGTTCGCCTTAGGTGAGCCTGTTGAGGAGGTAAGAGTTGCTTAATATTGAGTTGTTGTATTGCTTAATGTTGAGCCTGTTGCCACCTCCCGTGGTTGTGCATGTGTGTACTGCTATGTATTCTTATATTCATGAGCATGTGAATCCATGCCAGACCCATGCTGGAGAACAACAGTTACAGGTAAGTAACTTGTTCCTTCTACGGACTCACCCTAGGTTCTCACCGAAGTTTATTTCTAAATTCCATGTTAACCAGTCCATTGAGCTACTGGCCTTTTTCCAAGAAACCAAAAGCTCTGCTGTGGTGAAACTTCACACACTAGATGTGAGAAGAGCGGTCCTCTACTACGTAGACAAGAACAGACCACTAAAAGACAGATCAACTGTTAGTCTCTGTAGCTACAGGCAGAGGAGATCGCGTCTCTAAAGTTGCCATCTCTAAATGGATAGTCAAATGTATCCAGCTTCCTTTCAGAAAGGACCCTGCCTTTTATGCCTAGTGCCCACTCTACAAGAGGTACTGGGGCCGCTCTGGCTTTCATTGCAAATGTACCCCTTGACGCCATTTGCAAAGCAGCTACATGGAGCTCTATTCACACTTTTACTCGGCACTACTGCATTGACACTCATTCCAAGACAGATACTCAAGTGGGACAAGCGGTTCTAAGACATTTGTTCGCTCATGACCCTTTTCATATCCCACCTCCTCCTCCTCCTCTTTCTTCTAACACTGCTCGCTAATCTATATACAGCATGTGATCTAAGCAGATTCCACAAGCTTCAGAAGGGATACATTACTCACCGTAATTGTTTTTCTGATGTTTGTATCTGCTTAGATTCACATGCGCCCGCCCATCCTCCCCTCTGAGAGAAGGCGCATGGATGCTTGTAGTCTTATCTATCTTATCTGCTTGGAATACTCTGTACTCACGCTACACCTCATGCTTCCTCATGTCAGAAAAAATACAATCTGAGGGTCCTACACGCGTGAGGGATCATGGGGTACAGTGGACGTCACACTAGGGATAGCATTACTGGCATGCCCTAGTTCGCCCCTTTTCGAGTTTCGAAAAACAAACAGTAATACTCTGCAGCTTCCACTAGATGTCGGCCTATGCACAGCATGTGAAAATCTAAGTAGATACAAGCATCAGAAATACGATTATGGTGAGTAATGTATTATATATATATATATATATATCTCCTACTTGCAGCTTCTGAAACGTTTCGACAGCAGAGGGTGCCATGCATCAAAGACTTGAGGCCCTCAGCGGCTCTCGTCCGTGACGTTGATGTTTGTATAAATGGCATGCACAGCGCCTGTTAATTCAGTTCTGTTTTTGCCTTTCAGCTTTGAAATATGAGAACGCCGAAGATGGGATTTTATAGGTGTGCGGACTGTGGAACGAAAATGTTGCACAGGATATATGCCTCTGGTGTCTTGGAGTGGATCATAAGGTCGATGACTGCGGGTCATGTCAATCTTTGACCGTTAAGACCTTCAAGGAGAGGAACGGTACACTCATCTTGGCGAGGCCAGTATCTAAATCTCCTTCAACCAAAAGGAGAGTCTGATGAAAGAAATGTGTGGGACATCTCTCCTAAGAGATCGAAGAAGCACACAAAACACTTGATGCGCTCCAGATCTGGGAGTGATTCACAACATTCGTTGTCATCTTTGCATACAAGATCGAAGAAAAGTCATCTCTCCCTGCATCTTCTGATTCTTTGCCGGAGAGGAAAAGGGTAAGCTTTCCTAGCAAATTGACGTCTAGGGCTAATTGGGAGGAATTTTGCCTCAATGCTCAGGGTTGTCGAAGGCAGTACCTCCTGGCGCTTCGAAGGAACCCAAAGTTTCCGACCCTATTGCGCCTCGTAAGGCTGACAGGTGCACAAGTAGCAGTCTTGGACGAAGCCTTAAGAGTTGAAGTCGCTGCCTCCTTCTTCTGTTCGTCGAAGGAGTCCGCGTTGAGTTCTTGAACATCAAGGCCTTCGACATTAAATCTATGGTTCCAAAGATGAAGTCACTAGAAGTTTTTTAAGCCTTTGCCCAAGAAAGACTTAAGCCTATGGGTTCCATATTTGAGCAAGGGGAGGATACTCTTTTTGGATTGGAGTTTGGTACCCCAAATGTACCTGAAGAGCTCATTTTGGATGACTCCAGGTTGCAGAATATTGTTGACTGCTTAAAATATTCCAGTCGGTTGGACACTTTACCTGAAGTGGATTTTGCCACCCATGATTCAGCTTGTCATGCCGATGCATCTTAGGTCTGTCATGTGTAAGGTGACTGAATACCTGGGTTTGGGCTGTCTGGTTGGAGATTGAGCAGGATGAACTGATGTACATCTTGGATAAGGTAACTCCCAAGGATCGTGGTTTGCCTTTTGATACGGCTTTGAAGAATAGAGTCCTTGACAATTGGCAGAAGCCAGACCGTATACCAGCAGTGAATAAGGATCTGGCAAGAAAATGCAGGCCTTCAGCTTTAGACCTGGAGTATCTTTTTAAGCACCTGACAGTCTAGTTGTGCAAGTGGCTATATCTACTTTGAAGGCTGCTGCCTACCAACAATCCCTCCTGACTGGGACGACAAAAAGTTTGATGCCTTGGAAAAGGGGAGTTTTCCATCAGGGAGCATGGCTCTGAAGGCCATTAATGCAACGTGTGCTTTGGCAAAGTACTCTTTCAACCTGTGAGATGACTCAAGCCGCATAACATATTCCTGAAGGGGAAATGAGGGAAGGATTCTTTAATATTGTCCCGACGGTAAGGAAGCTCTGTCCCAATCACTGCAATTGGGGTTAGATTCCTCCGATTGTGTGAGTCAATCTATGGCAGCAAGTACAGTGGCTAGAAGATTTGTGTGGCTGTGAAAGTCAGTGTTTGCCCCAGATGTGCAAATCAGGCTAATAGACATGTTTGGTTATCGGCATTTGATTTTAAGGCTGAAATTGCAGGTATCCAAGGGAGCTGTTAAGTCGCTAGGAGCAGCAATTTGCCATCTGCAACAGAGCCACTCAGCCTCTCAAAGTTGCAGTGGTCTCTCCTTTCTGTTCTATTAGTCGGTAGAACAAGGTGACTAATCTCTAAGGTGCCTCATAAGACTTACTGGTGGTGCACGAGTATTTGGAGGTAAATCTACCCTCACAGCTTCTGACTCTTTGCCTTCCACTGTAGCCACAGCATCAAAATCGTTCATTTAGCCAGAGAGAAAAATATGATGGCGGATGCTCTGCGCAGGCAAGGCACGTTCTCCCACGAGTGGGAGTTAGCTCAGGAAGTCCTTCTAGGGATTCCAGAGAAATTCCCATAGAGAGGCGCTCTGGGGGATGCGTCCATGGTGTTCTGGGAATGTCCACGCTTGTATGTGTTTCCACCACTCTCCAGCATGGGGTCTGGCATGGATTCACCTGCTCATGAATATTCCCTGTCGTCAGGCTGGGAATCCTCAGTAAAAAATAAAAATCAGTATCAGTTTTGTTTCTGATCTGTCTTTCTTAGTAGTAACCATTCACTGGTCTCTGGGTCATACTGCCCCCAGCCAATGACTGCCCTCTCCCTAAGCCCCTCCCCTGGCAGATTTTTACCGCACGTTCAAGTGCTGGGAGTCCTCGTACTATAGCTCTCGAGCTTTTACTGTGTTTGCATTGTTCTTTAGAGTTTTATCTAATTTTTCGGTCCATGGAGCCTCAAGCTCCACCGCTTCTACTTCCGATTAACGGGGACCCGTTTTGGAATTTTCTACACCCTTCAAGGGTGAAGTTTTCGTCGAGTCACGCTTCTTGGAGGATTCCAGAAGTTTGAGGCCTACCTCGTTTTGCTGGCCACGGACGTGGCCAGGGTGAAGTCAAAGTCCCTTCTCGGGATGATGTCCTCATGCATCTACCTGGTGCGCCTATGCAGGCTACGGATGCGTCCTCTACAGGAGTTCCTCGACGCCCGTTGGATGCAAGCGGCGGGCAGTGTCGAGGACAAGATCCCGCTCAACTAGGTTTTCTGCCAAGCAATTCGGTGGTGGGGCACGCGTGCGCATCTCGCAGCGGGCACGGACTTTCAGACCCCGGCACTCCAGGTGATGGTGATGACGGATGCCTCCCTGCAGGTATGGGGGGGCGCACACCGGAGATCTTCACGCGAGAGGCCTTTGGCTCCCGGAGGAGAGGCCACTCCACATCAACATCCTGGAGCTCCGGCGCAGTTTTCTGGGCCCTCAGGTCGTTTCTCCCGTCCCCCAAGGGCAAGGTGGTGAGGATATTCACCGACAACAACACCCCACGATGTTCTACATCCGGAAGCAGGGAGGAACCAGATCCCCAGCCCTATCCAAGGAAGCCCAGGATCTGTGGCATTGGGCCATTGTCCAGGAGATGTTTCTGGTACCCTTTCATCTAGCAGGGATAAAGAACACCATTGCCGACTCACTCAGCAGGGAGCTGCGCTTGTGCCACGAGTGGGAACTGCGTCAGGATCAGGTGGATCGACTCTTCCAACGATTGGGGCAAACCCCAGATCGACCTGTTCGCGACGGCGACACTTCGTGCCAGAGGTTCGCCAGCAGGTTTCCCCAGCCGAGGAGCATGGGCGATGCTTTCTCGTTCCCCTGGGACGGCCTGTTCCTGTATGCGTTGCCGTTGCTACGGCAACTCGTCAACCAACTCAAGGTCCCGGTGCAGGATGATCCTCGTCACACCGGCGTGGCCGAGACAGATCTGGTTCCCGGACCTTCTGGACTAGTCAGCGTCCCCACCAGTCAAACTGTCAACGGACGCAGATCTTCTCTCCAGAGAAGGAGGTGCCATCCTTCATCACGACCCGAGTCGCTGAACTTGCAGGCCTGGCTCCTGCAGGGCTAGAGGTTGGAGGGTACGATATCCCGGCGGACTGCAGAGAGGTTCTTGCAAAGGCCAGGGCGTCCTCAACGCTTGTGCTACGGACACAAGTGGAAGAGGTTCTCTGTCTGGTGCCGTGCACAGAAGATAACCCCCTACGGATTACGGCCCCTCAAGTGCTACCGTACCTACTGTCGCTGGCCAAGGCTGGACTAGCGCATGCTTCCATCAAGATGCATCTGGCAGCGATTTCCCGATACACCAGAGCTACAGGACGGCCATCCCTGTGGTCTCATTGCCTGGTGAAGGAATTTATGAAAGGACTGTTCCGATCGTTCCCGCCGGTGAAGGCTCCAGCCCCAGCGTGGGAGCTCAACGTGGTGCTGACCAGGCTCATGGGGCCACCATTCGAGCCTCTGCATTCGGCACCGTTAAAGTTTCTGTCGTGGAAAACAGCGTTCCTTGTGGCCATCACCTCCGCACGACGGGTGGGGGAGATCCAGGCCCTATCCTGCAAGCCTCCATACTTGACTTTCCACGAGATGAGGGTGGTGCTGAGGACGCAACCCTCCTTCATGCTCAAGGTGCCATCAGACTTCCATCTCAACGAGCCCTTGGTGTTGCCAGTTTTCTTCCCGTCGCCGGCTGAGAGGACTTTGCACTCTCTCGATGTAGCTAGAGCGCTGAATTTCTACGTGGACCGCATGAAGAGTTTTCGGAAGACATCACAGCTTTTTGTGTCCTTTGGACCTGTAAACCAAGGGAAGGGTCTCTCGAAGGCTTCCATTTCCAGATGGCTCTCCGGCTGCATCATGCACTGTCACCGGTTGGCAAACCGACCGTTGCCCGGCCGTCCGAGAGCCCATTCGACCAGAGCGATCGCTGCTACCACAGCGTTCTTGTCTGGTGTGCCCCTCCTGGACATCTGCAGGGCTGCTACGTGGAGCTTGGCGCACACCTTCATGAGATTCTTCTGCGTCGGCCGGTATTCCTGGGATGAGTCCAGGGTCGGCCAAGCAGTGCTGCGCAACCTGTTCTCCTGAAGGTGGGCCTGGTGAGGAGGTAAGAGTTGCTTGATGTTAAGTTTGTGATGCTTAATGTTGAGCCTTTGCCACCTCCCGTGGTTGTGCATGTGTACTGCTATGTATTCTTATATTCATGAGCATGTGAATCCATGCCAGACCCCATGCTGGAGAAGGAACAAGTTAATTGTGACTGTTGTTCTCCAGCATGGGTCTGGCATGGATTCACATGCGAACCCTCCCTCCTTCCCCTCTGCGGCTCTTCACTTGGTCATACTGCCACTTTACGTGCTACTAAATCTGAGGATGGCTGCCAGGGGAAGGGCCTTAGGGAGAGGGCAGTCATTGGCTGGGGGCAGTATGACCCAGAGACCAGTGATTGGGTACTACTAAGAAAGATCAGAAACGAAACTGATACTGATTTTTCTTTACCGAGGATTCCCAGCCTGACAGGGAATATTCATGAGCATGTGAATCCATGCCAGACCCATGCTGGAGAACAACAGTTACAGGTAAGTAACTTGTTCCGTCCCCATCATTCCTCATGTCATCAGGAGGTTGAGGAAGTTGAGGACATCTATGATCTTGATTGACCGATATTGGACAAGGTTGACCCACATTGGGCCAGGAGGATCTGGTACTCTGACCTTCTGGATATGTCCATCTGACCTCCATTCAGTCTTCCTCAGAGAGCAGATCTACTCTCCCAAGAGTGAGGCCGTCTTCTCCATCCAGAGATCATGAATCTGAACCTTCACGCATGCTTTCTGAAAGATTAAGATACAAAGACTGGGATCTCCTGGAAGACTTTCTGGAAGTGTCAGTTCTAGCTAGCAGGCCAGCAACAAAATCTCTTTACCGGTGCTGTTGGATCAAGTTTTGCAGCTGATGTAGAGCTAAGTATATTTATCCTTTCAATTGTGACATTCCTACTGTATTGTCCTTTGTTACACCTGGCCCACCTGGGGCTTCAGTGGTCTACTGCTAAAGGTTACCCGGCTGTGCTATTTTCAACTGCACGCCTGAACAGGGCTCTTATTTAAAGGTCCCCAATGTTATTCAGTTCCTGAACGGGCTTATGAATATCTTCCCTCCGGTTCCATTGTCTCAGGAGGATGGCTCACGGGCAACGCGCTTGCCTTGGTAGCAAGACGCGGAGCAACACGGGTTCGATCCTCTGGTCCGTGCTTAGAAACTTCTGGGTATTTAGCACGTTATAAATAACCAATTACAATTACATTCATTTTTCCTGCTTGGGAACTTAATTTGGTTTTGAATTTCTTGATGGGAGATCCTTTTGAGCCTCTGCATTCTTTTTCCACTTAGCCACCAGAACAATTGTCTTGAAGATCAAAAGTCTATCACTTTTGCTCGCAGAGTGATTGAGCTCCAGACTGTCATGCAAATGCCCTTTGCCATATTTGTTAAGAAGGTAGTTTTGAGTGTTCACACCTCCTTCCTTCCCAGAGGGCTGCCGGAGTTTAACCTGGTGCAAAAGTTAGTTCTACCTAATTTTTACTCGCCTCCTCATCCTTCGAAGGATCGAAAGGTTCCATCGGTTAGATCCATAAAGAGCATTAAGCTTCTAAATTAACAGAATGGCTAACATCAGACAGGACGACCAACTTTACGTTTGATATACTGGGCATCGATTAGGACAGGCTGTTACTAAACAGACCTAATCTTGTTGTATCATTTTGTGTATTTTTGAATGTTACACTTGGGATGGCAAGGATGTCCCTGAGAAATTAAGGGCGCATTCCACAACCGAGGTGGCTACCACTTCAGCCCATTAAAGAGGTGTAGCGTTGCAGGATATATGTAATGCTGCAATATGGTCTCCGTTGCACACCTTCACTAAGCGTTGCTGCCACGATTTCCTTTTTGGGATAGGAATCTAAATTTGTAAAAGCTGTCCTTCACAGCATTAATCATTGACAAAATTGTGTTGTCCCAACTCCATTTACATACTGCTGTGGGAGTCTATCAATGATGACGAATCTGTGGGAGGACACAATCCATTACAAGAACAAATTACTTACCACTGGTAATGTTTTTGATGGATTGGGTTTACTCTTCCCCAGTTGGTTAGAGGGCTGACCTTCTCCAAAGTTTGGTATGAATGTTGCTTGTAACCGACTAGTCCCAGTAAGGCCCTTATGTCTTTATCAGTCTTTATTTTGACTTTCTGGCATAGGTTTTGTCCCTTTTCGCCACTTGGAATCCCAGATTGAGGCTGGGCGAGATGAAATTTGCTTCGGTTGGCGGTCAAATGGTCTTTTCGTAGTTGATTAGACAGCCGTATGATGCATGTTTTCTTCCCAAGTAGAACTGTGGATGACTCATCAAGGTAGGCTCACGGGAAGGTAGTAGAGGTAGTAAGGCCTACAAGGTGATCAATGGCACTGTGAACAGAAAGTGTTCTGTTGGGTGTGGAGAAGGCTGTTTCTGATTTGGCCAACGCTACCTGCCAATAACAATTTGTCGAATTGAGCGTTGAGATGAATTTCGCAGCGCCCAGCCTCCATCGGCTCATCTAACCTTGCCATTGGATAGGTACCAAACCTGCACTTCTCATTGAGGCACCGGGAGTCTATATAGAATGACCAGGTGTTCGGCTACGGACCAAGGACAACTGGGGAGGACCGTTTACATTAAGAATATTAAGTGATGCTTTGCTCTAGCGTCCTCTTCAGTTCCTTGCAGATGATTTGTTTCCTGGGCTCCAGTAGTCTGATGAATTATTCCTCTGTGGGACGTATGCGTCTTGTGGCATGTTCTTTGCACCCATCCTGCCTTTGGGGATAATAAATATGGATTTAAATTCACTGAGCTAGTTCTTTGTTTATTTGTGGACATCCCACTGGTATGGTTACTCTTACTACTTTGGGCAAAGCCGTAGCCCTCAGCGTGTTAGCATAAAGTATGAGTAGCTGCTGATTGCTGTTGTTTGCTTTTGTGCTTCTTTTCCAGCTTTTGAGCTTGTTTATATGGTAAAGCTAGGAGGGTTTCGGCCGATCTGCTTGCTGTACTTGTATGCTGAAGAGCCAACCACTTTGGTGATGTAGGATCCATGCCACCTTGCTAATAGTTTGTTGTGCGTGGTAAGTAGCAGGGCTATGTCTTGGTCTCCAACCTGATTAGTACTTGTATGCTTTCTCTTGTCTGCTCTGGGCTTCCGACAGACAACTACTTGCCAGATGGCACACCTTTTCCATATATTCTTTGCTTTTTCTCATCAGTGCAATGCTCACACTTCTGACAGTCCCTCCTCCGACTCTTCACTCAAAATGTCCACTACACATAAAGAATTCCATGCGTATACCAACAACCGGGTGGATGACTAGTGTGTTTTCCAGACTGCAAACAGAGCCTAGGGACTTAAATCATCACAATTTTGCATATATTTGGAAATCTGCTTACCAAGAATGCGTTGCAGGAGTTTGATTAAATTGCTCCACTAGGCTGTCAGTTTTAGGGTGGTAAAGGGATGGTGGGTTTTGTTATTAATTGGTCATTTTACTCATTAGTCTTAATATAAAACTGATCCACCCGGCCCCATATTCGATTACCAGTTTATATGGATTTCCTTATTTTGTTCGGTACGGCCCTCGCTGTAGGCCTATAAAGCTATATTAAAAATCCCCAAAACACCTTCAAAATGTGTTGAAGACCTCAAGAAGTTTAATGTTTTTATTTTTCTACGCAAACACGGCGAATGAACCACCTTGGTTTCTGTTTCTATGCATTGTCATTGGCTCCACCCTTTCTCTTTCTCTGCACTGTTGAGATGTGTAATGTCACACTAGTCAATAAGTGGTAGTCCATGATTTAACATTCCCTGGTAGGGTGCATAAATTGCACTTGCCACTAGGCATTGGGTGGTGGTTATTGACTCTTGGCAAGTTGGATCTGGTTTTTTGTCTGTGTTTCTGAATTGAAGTGGCAAGTGACCTTTTATGGCTGGCTAGTTGCTTGTGACTTCGAACTTTGCTCCCTGGTACACTCAGAATTCTGAGACGAGAAAAGGGCTTTGTTTATAGTTAAATTCTAGAGTTTATTTACTTAAATATTTCAAAGGGGGTCCCCCTTATGCAGTACTCGTCACAATAAGATGTATGAACTTTAATAACTTGTTTACACAATTAAAGTTGTCTGATTTTGGCAATCTTACTAGGAGAGTGCTCTCGCTCTCTTGCTTTTTTTTCTCTTTCTCCTTTCTCTCTCCTTTTTTCAAATTACTCATCTTTGATATTCAATATCCAGCGTCCGCTGCTTTTTGAATAATTTTTTCGGAAGAGGGCGCTGTGCGTCCATGCAGTCGACTGTGCCTTGAGGGCCTTCGTCTTGAGGATGTTGTCATGGAAGGTATATAGATCACGCGCAGCGCCTGCTGGATTCAGTTCAGTTTTTCTGTGTAAGCTTTCGCTTTGAAGAACTACGACACGCTTTGGTATTTCCTTCGTGAAACATACATAAATGTCTTCGTCTTGGACAGGTCTTCCCCAAAGAACAGGTTTATGAAGTGTTAGAACTGCGGTTCCAAGATGTCGCTAACCGATCCTCACAGAGTATGCTTGTGGTGTCTCGGTGTGGAGCACAAGACCTCAGCCTGCTCAATGTTAATTGTCGGTAGGTAGAAACATTAAGAAATCGCCATCGACTACCCCGCCGCCGAAGAACCTTCTGACGATGCGAGAGGCGACTCTTTTCGAAGAAAGGCGGCAAAAAGGTCCAGGTCAAGGAGTGGCTCCCACCACTCCTCGTCGAACAAGAGGCACCATCAGTCGCCCACTTCCTCGTCTGACTCCTCTCTACTATATCCTGTCCCACTAAGACTTCCACTCCTGTCGAATGGGAAGCATTCAGGTTAGAAATGCTCAATTTTGGAAGAACAAAAACCACCGACAAGCCAATGTCCTACCATGCATTCTAAAGCCGGTACGGAAAGGGCTTGAGCCAAATCTTGCGTGCCTTCAAGTGTGGGACGAAGGCCAGATCCGCATTGAGAGCCGTTGATGTCTCGGCACGATGAGTAATCGTCGAAGGATCCTTTGAGTCACAAGTCGAAAAATAAGTGGAGGTCGAGTTAGTCAACGCCAGCCGGCCCATTGACGCCAACGGCACCATCAATGGCTCTCGGCTCTTTTGGAGCTGAGAGCAATCAGACATGCGCTGAAGGCTTTTCTACCCTATGTTCAGGGAAAGAATGTCCTGATGATGACAGACAACAAAGTGGCCATGTCCTACCTCAACAAGAGAGGTGTAGGGTCACTACCACTGTGCAGAGAGGCAATGCAGCTCTGGTACTGGGCAATTCAAGAAGCAATCTCCCCGTTCACCTAGCTGGAGAGGATAACACGGCGACAGCTCTGAGCAGGCAGAGCAGTCTCCCACGAGTGGGAACTAGCTCAGGACGCTCTTCAAGAGATATTCACCCTTTGGGGAACCCCACAAATGGACCTGCTTGTGACCAGTGTGAACTGTACTGCTCCAGGGAGGAAATTTTCCCCTAAGAGGAGCTCTAGGAGACTATTTGTGGTACACTGGGATTTTCTACTCCTGTATGAGTTTCCTCCAGTCCCTGTCATTCCTCACATGATCAGAAGGTTGAGAAAGTTCAGGAAACACATGATCCTAATTGCCCCCGGGACCAGGAGGATGTGGTACCCGCACTTTGGCACATGTCCATCTGCGCTTCAATAAGTCTTCCAAAAAGAGAGGGCCTTCTCTTGCAAGAGCAGCGTCCGGCTCTCCATCCAGAGGTCAAGACACTCATTCTTTGCGCATGGTTTCAGAGAGGCTGAGTTACAAGTTTTGGGATCTCCAGATGACGTAATGGAGATTTTGCTTATGGCCAGAAGATCAGCAACAAAATCCTTGTACCGGCTGCTGTTGGAACAAATTCTACAGCGGGTGTAGGGACAACAATGTAGACCCTTTACTATGCAAAACACCAGAGGTGTTCTCCTTTCTACTGTACCTAGCCAATCTGGGGCTCCAGGTTGGAACAATTAAAGGCTATTTGACAGCGCTATACATCAGTGCTCGTCTGAAGAAACTTCATATTTTAAGATAACACTGGTGATACCATTTTTAAAGGGACCCACCAATGTGTTCCCTCCTTTCTTTTCAGGTTCCTGTTTGGGACCTTAATTTGGTAATAAAATGTCTTATGTGCACCATTTGAACCAATATTCATGTCCATTAAGGTTACTAAACGTTCAAGACCATTATGTTGGTAACACTAACTTCAGCCTGCAGTGAGTGTTGTAGGCACCATCATATTCCACAAGGACATGGTCGTCCTGAGGGTTAAGCCTTCATTTTTGCTTAAGATCAATTCAGATTTTCATGTAGGACAAAAGATTGCTACCCATATTCTGTCCTCCGCCTCATCCTGGCAAGGAGGAAGAGAGGTTGCACAGATTAGATCCACATAGAGCTCTAATCTTCTACATTTCTAGATTGTGCAAACTTCGTCTGGATGATCAACTTTTTATAGGTTATACAGGTCACAAACGGGGTCAGGCTGTAACAAAGATGGATTATTCTAGCTGTGGGATATATTGACCTACTCAACAGCATTGCCTTACATCACTGAGCTGCCTGTGTGCAAGAAACAGTAACCTGGCTGCGCTGGCTCCTGTGCGCACCAGGGCCTCAAAACTGCTTTTGG
The DNA here is from genome assembly GCF_040938575.1 of Ambystoma mexicanum. Lineage (NCBI taxonomy): Eukaryota > Metazoa > Chordata > Amphibia > Caudata > Ambystomatidae > Ambystoma > Ambystoma mexicanum. Next base: position 944,522,737 of record NC_090933.1, on the reverse strand, counting down.
CAGCAACAACAGAAAAATGACCACCATTTTGCCTCACACACTTCGGGCAAAATGGAACAAGTGGACACACTGAAAAATATGCCAGTGTGTTCTGAAACATATATGGAATCAAGTGAAAAGGAAAGCCTGCCATTGCTGAAAAAACCTCCATCAAAATGAAACCGTTTCCCTCTTTCAAAATGCTGCCTTGATGCCAATTTAATTTGTCATTCTGAAACCACTGCGTAAAAAGGCCCAGTTAAAACCAACTCTCGGAGAAATCAAAAGCAACTTCATTTAAGTAAGAAATTAAACAGTTTACAACACATAGACTGGAGTTACAAGCTCTCAGAAACCTATAATTCCAGCTGCCAGCTATGAAACTCCTCCTAGGAAGGGAGATACAAACCAACAAACTAAATCCAGGACACTAGGGTGCGAAGTACCAGCTTGAAAAACTTTGAATGGGATAGGACAATGACAGTTCACATGCTCATCAGAGATTCATCTTTGTTCCAGGCTGGGACAATAGCAGTCCTGGGACACTCGCATGTAAAGTGTGAAGGGCAATAAAACCTTCAATTAAGAGAGCCCCCATCTTGCTTTTAAGAAACTGCCAGTTGGTGTTAGCTGGGAAGACAAAAATGACAGACCATGACTCCCATTTGTCTTCAGACTATTTTAGAAAGAACTTTAAAAAGACTTATAGCTCAGCTGTCAAAATTGGTAAAAATGTGGAATTTTCAGAGTAAAAGTGGAATTTTGGGCTGCGTTTGAAAACTTGGTAGAATGTCGTGCACACTCTGGACAGAAAGTGATATATGTTGTATTATCAAAAAAGCATCCATGTTGCAAATGTCAAATTTTGTACATACATCCCTGGGGACAATTCGCATCTGTGTATAAAATTGGGGAATTGTGGCCCAAATCTTTAATATGTAAAATTACCAAAATGCGTCAGAATGGCGAAACAAGGTCGCACAGACTTGAGGATTGGACTGATCTGTGCGGCACAATATGTAACCTTTGTATCTTACTTACAAAGAGGTTGCAACTACAGAAGTATGTGTTTTTGGCAAAATCGGATTTTCAGTAAAGTAAATGTGGGAGTTTCTAGTTGGAGTAAAAATCACCTCATAAACATGACATCCTTTTCCTGAAATCCAATTAATTGTGAGCAAGACGGAGACTATGCCCTTGCCCAATCGTAATGTTAGGGGCGTGGGTAGTGGATCCAGCCCGTCATATACTGTAATGATGTCACCTGGCATTATAAATAAGAGCCCCTGACAACACACAGGGACACACTGATTCCTACGCCAGCGTCCTGTTCCTGTCTTCATCTTGCATCAATACATCTAAACTCCAGATCCCAACCACAAGGCCAAGCAATTGCTGATCCTGCTTCAGCTAGGCCGCCATTCTAAAAATAATCCTCATAACCAAGGGAAGCGCTGTGGTGTTTTGGGGGAGCATCCTGAATTTATCTGGCTTGCTGCCACTCACTGTCTGCTGCAGCCATCTGCTATCCTGATTCCCTATAGAATCCAGTAACCAGAACTGCCAGTCCAGAAGAACTATCCTTTGGTATCCAGTCCCTGCCCAGCTGACTCTGCCCCACTGAGTTTATCCGGCTGCCCTGTGTTAGACCAGATCCGTGTAGTGATCCAGAGTGCTGACTTTCCAAAATCCAAACTAAAAGTGGAATGTGAGCATCAATAGGAACCATAGAACCATAGTAAACCTTGCATTGCTTTGTTCCATCCCAATCTCTAAATCATCCAGTCCTTATCCTGATTACTGTAATATTGTCACAATCATTCTTGAAACCCTGCCTTTGATTCCTTGCGCTAGTGCTAATTTCTTTAATAATTTTGTCCTGTGAAATCCTAAGCCCTTAGTCCTCCTTCGGGTAATCGGACTGGGTCCACCAGGGCAGGCGTGGAGGTGCTAGGGTTGATTCCGCAGATCAACCCCAGAGCTTACTGTGTCTCAAGCTGGTAGCCTAGCCTGAATGCCTTAGCGTAAAGTCAAACTGTCCTTGTAACAATTGATTTCTGTTCCTTTTTTGTGCCTTTATTTTTCCAAAAATGCACCTCATTCTATCTGGCATAACTCACTCAATTTAACAGCTAGAGACCTCATTCCATAGCTATACCTCAACCCAAAAAATATTTCGCCCGTTTTATTAAAAACCGTTTTGGTAAATTCAGGTGGGATTTGCAAAAGTTTAATTTTACAGAGTGTCATTTTGGTTAAACGGTTTTCAATCTTCCATTCAATTTCGAATTGTATGCTTTTGCTCAATCCATTGCTTGTGATTGCTAGTATCTTTCCAGTGCTGCTTTTTGTTTCAAGAGTTTGACACATTCATTGTTTATCCATCCATTTCCAAGTGTCATCATAGCATTGCCAGGGTTTAAATCCGTTTTTCTCTCTTGTTTGGGGAGGGAAAGTCGGATTTCTATTCTGTTTGTCATTACTGATTACCTGCTAATTCTGTTTGTCCACTTAAAATTGATTTGTGCATGGAGGGAACGTTGCAGGGGGAAATTCTAACTTTAGTGCTATCTTAACTAAAATCAAAAGTGCTCCTATTCCTTGGTGCTTTGTAGTTGTGTCAATAGAAGGTTAAACGAAGTGCATTGCTTCCATTCCTAGTGTTCTTATCACACCATTGGTGATTGCTGCCCCATATATTAAAAAGTGTGTGATTCTCTTGCATTTCTAAATAAATATTACCTTTACCTACCAGCCTGGTTCCTGGTCCATTGTGACCCGGGGTATTTGAAAAGGGGGTGTGATATGAGTGGTGTATCTATCAAATATTGAACCTATACATAACAAAATAAGCATTTCAGTTGTGCGCTGCATACTAGGCTGAGACCAGGGTGTATCGCCTGATTGAAATCCTTAACATAGCAATTTCAAAATGCTGCAGGCTGGTGTGGCAAAGATCCTCCAGAATGCGTGAGGGCCCATTCCACCAGGGACATGGCTAGCTCTTTGGCTCTGCAAAGAGTTGTTCCCATTAAAAACATTTGTGAGCCAGCTACGTGGTCTACAATACACACTTTCACCAAGCATTACTCCCTTGATTCTTCCCTAAAACAGGATGGAAGCTTTGGAAAAGTGGATGCCATTCTGTTTATGGAAACCATTGATAAATTCTTACTCCTTCCACCAAAACAAACACTGCTTTGGGAGTCTATCAAAGATGAGTAATATGTGGGAGGACGCATCCATTCGAAGAAAGTTACTTGTTTTTGCCATGGAGCCACTAGACTCACTGAGTCTACCCTCTACAACAAATCCTGCTACCCCTGGTGACTCGCTGAGTCTTTCTTGCATGGCTTCTACCAGACATGCCCCCTCCTGCCTGCGCTCGCTCTCATATACACTGAGACTAGTGAAGCGTAGCGGAGTGTGATGGTGTCTGGTGTCCGGTGGCCGATGGACATGCTATTCAGAAGCTCCAAAAATCCTCCAACTGACCAGGTGCGGGGGTCTCTCCAAGGACTCGGACTGCTAATTTAACCACTGTCTGTCGGACTCCTGAGGTCGTCGACTATGTATATGAGTGCCCACAAATAATCTACTTTAATTATACCAATAATTGCATCATCTTTAATGCACACTGTGCAACGCTCCTCAACCACAACATCCACCATGGACACCGTGTTTGCCTTTGAGCCATCATTAAATAGTGAGGCGGCACGTGTTTCACATCCTTCCCTAACTCCGACGTGCATAGATGACATGTTTTTTTACTCCATCTAGGTCTCCGTTATGTTCATGAAAGGTAAACAAGGGGCTTGTTTCTGACTGTGTATTTGGTGTGGAGCAAATATCGTGCTTAAAATCTCAGCTGGACTCGCATCGAAAAGAACAGCTTGCCCATGTAAACATATGCTTGAAGTCCCCCAACAGCCCATTAAATCGAGATCCTCAGACTATGGAGCCTGATTTACCAGCAGCTAAAGTGGCTGCCTGTTGTGAAAAATGTCTAGTAGACTCGGAGGTTCACAAGGTCATGTCTAGTAGACTCGGAGGTTCACAAGGTCACCAGCCCAAGTGGGTGTATTGGGGGAGGTGCAGATGGAGATTCCAGGCCTCTCCTTGTGGAGACCCCGGTTCATAGCAATCCTCCGTCTGAAGGGGTTGTGTCCCCCCAAACCCCAACCTCAATCTCCTACGGGTGGCCCAGTTAGCAAGAATCCTAATCCAACGACAACAAATTGGCTGAGGAACCTACGACTGAGACAAAGGCAAACAACCTTGCGACGGGCGGTTCCGCGAGGCCTAAAGAGACCGAGCTGGGTCAAGCTGCTGCTCCTTGCGCTTTTGTCTCCCTTCAACCTGGCAAAAGTTCAGTATGCTCTAAGTCCAGCTCTGATCTCAGCCTTACCAACCCATAAAGTGTTCCTCAAGCAATGTCATCACTGCATTCTTCCACCATCTCGTTACCAGGAGGCATTGCACTAAATAAATCTCTGGTTATTCCATCTAAAAAAGCTGCCAATGGGCCCTGTATGTTCAAGACTCCACAAGCGAGGAGCAAGGTCAGGCTCTTCAGTCCCCTCAATGTTTGCAGCAAAGAAAAAACACTGCCTCAGCAGCCGACCTAAACCCTGGAGATTTGTCGGCTGCAGATTTGTTGGAGTGAGTAGATGCATGGGGGTGGCAGATTAAAGCCCTGCAGGGCTATTTTGGTCCAAGTGTAATAGAGGCAACTACGACTACGCCATTCAACTTCTGCGGAAAGGCGGTGAGACTTCCCTCAACCTCAACGGCTACACTTCAAAACAGGACCAATATGGAAACAACCAGTGGTATAAGGGGAGGTGGATTAGGGCCGCCTGCATCCATCTAGCTCCCATCGCTGAGGTTAAGTATCGGGGTCTGACAACACCCAATTTAAATGCAACATCAACACAAGGGCAAATCAGTGCGGCAACGTCACTGCATATGATCAACTGTACTGGAGAATCACTTGCTGAGGAGGTGGTCTGGACCAATTCTGGGGGCTGTACTACTGTGAATGTGCTCGCCTGCAGTCACAAGTCGGCGGAAGAACCCTATGGGTGACCAGCAAAACCATGCTCAGCCAGTGCACTCTGGTAATTCTAGGGGTGGTCGGTCCAGTCTACCAGCCTTAACACCGGAACAGACCAGCCTGCCTGGACACTCTGACGATCAGTCCTTCACACAACACATCAATATCAATTTTATTTATTTATTACATTTATATAGTGCACAGGCAGCCCATGTCATGATCTCTGCTTCCAAAAGGTCAGGGTTTTCCCAACTCCCTAGGAAGCAGATCCATAACCCAGGTTCCGAGTGCCAACCAGTCCCAATTGGGACCTTTTGGACCCAGTCCTGGCGCCAGTGGCACCAGGCTCATAAATATGCCCAGTCCCAGCGCTGGAAGCGCCGGGCTCATAATGCTTGGGTGGACTTACCTGCAGCAGACCATGCTGCTTACTTGCCTGCCAGTTGAGCCTCTGATCCTCTTCTGTTTGGAACTACTTTTCCTGTTGGGTGGGGCTGGAGCCACTCCCTAGATTTAGAACACTGGAACTCTTCTGGAAGGCAGGAACTCTTTTCTTACCAGGAACTCTTTTCTTACTTAGGCGTGGCTGTGGAAGGAGACACCTAAGCACTACAGGAGGCTATTTAAACCACACCCGGTGGATGAATCTTGCTTTGCGTTATTCTGCACCCTCTGCAGCAGGACGCTCATCGTGTCTTCTGCATCCAGTCCTGGGCCTAAGGAAAAAGGCTTACCATCCTGAATCCAGTCTTCAGCAACACCTATAAAGACAAGAAAGAACAGGTTAGCATTCCGGCATCGGAAAGGCAAAGGCTTACCTACTCTTCGTGCGCTCCGGAGGTCTTCATACTGCATTCCGGCATCTGAAAGACAAAAGCTTACCAACTCTTCGCACGCTCCGGAGGCCTTCGGCGCTGCATCCGCATCTGAAAGACAAAACAAGGTGCGTTTAAAGACATTGGGGAACTTTAATACTCACGTGCCATTACTCCTTTCCACATCTAATCCAGTGGGTATTCCGGCACCCTGCAGCCGCTCCGAACTCGTACCTGCAAAATAAAAAGACAGTTAGAGCGCATCGTGAAGCAGGCAACAAGCGCTTACTCACGTGCTTCCAGGCGCTTCTATTCATCACACGGGCTCCATCTTCAACTCACTTCAGCCCGTCATCCGCCATCGCCGGAACCCTGCAAAACAAGAGACATCATTACTAAAGACTTTAAAGACATTTGAATGACTCGAAACTTACCGTTCGTGCAGTAAACGACGGACAGCAGTCCTCTGAAGTCAAGAGGCCTGCGCTACCTATCCAGTGAAGAAACTGGCTACAGCACCCTGCCCCGAGGCAGATGGAGAGCTCGGCATTCACTTACCTAAGGTGAGAGCGTTAACCTTTGGGGTCTACAGGAGAGGAGAAGAGGAAAGAGATAGGGACACCCCAATAACCCCAGTTCATTAACCCCATATTTTCTATCTGCAGACATCTTACTCTACACGTCAGGCATACAGTGCACAGAGGTCCAGCCCAAAGAGCCAACCGGGTGCTACACATCACCTTTGAAGATACGGTAGTCGCCCAGTCAAGACCGGCGCCTCTGCGAGAATCAGGTGAGCGTTACAGCCCAGGGGCATTGTGGCACTGTTACTTGTAAGGAGACTTAGTTACAATGGGTACAGGTTGTGCCTTGGGTTACAGTGAGGCGGTGACCTGTGATCAGCTCCATCAAACCGGCGAGAATAAGTTGACCTATTTTCAATCATGCAAAACAAAGGGGGGTCTGGGAGTCTCTACCAGCATGAACACAGCCCATTGACATATTCTTGTGTGGATGGCCCCTGGGAGAGTCTCAACCAAGTCTTTAACTCTGTCCCTTTCACAGAGAAGAAATAGCCCTGCATATCAGTCTTTGTCCTGCCCAGGGGCAGTCCAGCACCGAAATGCTAGGCAATTCTCCTCTGAACAAGAGTACCAACAGCAACCCCATACATGCGTTTCAGCCTTGTTGGGCATCATCAACGAGGTGATCAATGATGTAAATCACCATAGCCCTTGCCCCCTTCACTAAACTTTATGAACAGTTGAATGACACCTTGAAGGACCACACCACACTCTTGGCCATGACTCATCCGAAACTTGTCTTTTTAGAAGGTTTTGTCACTGCAAACGAGAATAAAACTGCTAACCCACAGCTAGTAGGGGGAGGTCAGGGATGTGCCAGGAGCCCCGAAACTGGCTCCAAGAAAGTCCTTGCTTAAACCCATCACCGCAAACGTCTGACTCCAATAGGCATACTGTGAAAACCACTGTCCCTCCCTCGTCAGTACACATTCTCTTGGACCCTTTGAGTCCAACTCTGCAAACATTACTAGATCTTTCAACCTATTCACTTGATGAAGCTGAGACTAGTCCGTCATCTGAAAGCTTGTCTTCCTTTCGGTCTTTAGTGTTGCTCCTGTTCAAACGGTAGCCGTGCTGGCTCCACCCTCTTGACTTGTTTTATGTCGATGGCTGAAAAAAGACAGAATAGATGCTAACAAAAGGCTGTTGCCTGTCAATGACAAAAATACTAGAGCCTCACTGTCACTTCAGGCCACACAAGCAGCCCACCGAGACGATTATTCAAGTAGCGCTGAACCACTGCGCAACAAAGAGAGCAGATGGCAGAACAGCAGCCCCCCCTCCAAAAAGGAGGGGGTGCAAAAACTCCCTCACACGCTCATTTAAACTGGGAAGTCGAGAACGGCAACGACAATCTCGTTCTCAACCGCAGATCAGTTCTCGCCTTATTTAATTTCATCCCCAACTTGAGACCGCTGTGTTCAGAAGATTTGAAACTCATTGAATTTACTGACGAAAGAACAGACTGTTTTTCTCCACATTCATTCACCAGTGGTTAAGAACATGTTGATTGAGGCCACAGAAAGTATACTAAAGTTTGGCTACAACTTGAGGGAGGGCAATTTTTTAGACTACAGAAAATGTTACGCCTCTTTTTAGGCTACATAATCCTGAGCCACACGGGTTTTCGGTCGAAAAATCACTCTAACATCTCATGTCATTCCCAAAAGATTGGAGCAACATCATTGCCGAAAATTAGAGAGGAACTTTCAAGACCCCCTCGAAACAGGGAGGGTCCCAGCCGGCCCCACTTTTCAGTCACTATGTCACTTTTCAAGCCGCAGCTTCTTTGCAACGTGTTGATTGGGCCAAACCAGCTGTAATCTCGAAAGCATCCAGCCTTGGACAAACGGACTGGTCTTGGTTGTCCCGTGCTTTGGTGGCACCATATAACCTTTAGCCATACCTCAACAAACGTTCAAATGTACTGCAAGAACTTGATGCCAGTACGATGCACAATGTCCCCCGCTACTTTAAGACTGGCCTCCTGGAATACCCAGGGGGTATCCCACTTGAACAAACCAAGTGAACTAAACCTTGGCAATTTTGATCCGATTTGTCTGCAAGAGACTTGGCTAAGAAAATCCTGTGTTGGATTGTTTAGAAATTTCTAGAAGTCCAGCTGTTAAAGGGAAAATCGGGCACCCGTCATCCGGTCTCCTGACCACAGTGAAAACTGGCAGTGCGCCGAGTCTTCTCAAGTTAGTATCAATAAACCTTCTCTCAAGAATTGGTAATTTCTTGGGAGACGGGGGACCCACTAAACGTTGCAAAACTTTCACTCACAATCAACGTTTACTAGAACCCGGCGCTGATGGCAAATTAAGTGCTTAGATCAGGTCACCAACAAACTGGATGATGCGTTCATCAACCAACAATCCAAATATGTAATCATTGTGGTGACCTAAGCATCCCTGACTTAGTTGGCTACAAGCATGGTTGCTCTTGGAACCTTGAAGACCCAAGGAACGCCAGGTGCACCCAACGCAGGAAAGCTCAGGACGCTCCTCTGTTTTGAATTACATTTACATCTCCACAGCTTTGTGCCCCTGGTAAATAGTTTTGAGCCGATCACCATCTCTTCTTGTTGAAATGGAGAGCATTTGGGCCCACTATTAGAGATTTCATGCCACTAGTGGGTGAAACCTGCAACGGGGGACTTAGTTTGAAACTCTCATCTACAATGATCAGAAGCATAATGACGATTTTAATACCTTCCGTGCTAAAAAATGACCTCTGGTCCGCTCCAATATCCACACCTTCAACAGCGAACTGGTATTAAGGAGAAAATGGGTGCGAAAGCTGGAAAAGGCAGCAAAGAAATCAGCCCTATTAAAAGATTTTAAACTAGCTGCATCTGAAAAATCAAGCTACAAAAATTAGTTGTGTGCCACTAAACGACACTAAAAGACTTGCAGGCCATGCTTGGTGCCTTGGCCGGTAAAGATCTGAGGAAATTCTGGTCATTGATTAGACCTGAAGAAATAACATCAAATGGAAATCAATCAAATCCGATAAACAAAGAATCTTGGTCTAACCACTTCAGATGTCTTGCAGTTTTAGGTCCTAGTCTGAGAAACAATGACCTGAGAAGTCGGACTCCGCGGGGAACTGCAACCAATGCTGATGACCTAGTAGAGAGAATTAAAAAGCTAAAGCACTCAATGGCTCCCAGACCAGACTGGTTGTCAAACTGCATGCTCCAGGAACATCCAAACGAGTGGTTTAATTGATCAACCAAATAGCTTGTTCCCAACACATCCCAAGTTCATGGAAGAGGGCGATAGTGGTCCCAATTCATTAAAAGGGTGATCGGAGTAACCCCAAGAAGTATCGCTTTACCGGCCTCTTGGACGTCATTGGCAAGCTTTTACAGTACAATCATCCTGGACCACTTCCACAGCTGGTACCGACAAATCAACTGCATTGATCCATTCCAAGTAGTATTTGTTAAGGGCCTGGGACCCTCAGTAAATATCTGGAATAGTATTGAAGAGGGTCCGTGGACGTCCCAGAGCCAAGACATTTATGGTCTTTGTAGACTTGGTCCAGGCCTTTGACCAAATTTATAGAGACAAACATTGGAAAAAAATTTAGAGGAAAAACTGCTCAAGTCCATCATCAAACCGATTGTGGTCTTCCACTCTAATACATCACTAAGAGTGAGATTAAACAAAGCAGGCCTTATTTCAAAAGAAATTACAACCCGTAGGGAGGTCAAACGGGGTTGTCCAATGGCTGCTGCCCTTTTCAACTTCTTTTTTGGAGGACATGAAAGAAGGCTTTTTGTTAACAAGATCTTTCCCGCCTTAGGTCGGAGGAGTCCAATTGTCTCGACTACTGTACGCAGGTGACGTAGTATTAATCTACCAGACCCCAGTGGGTCTTCAAAGAACACTAGACTCCCTACAACAGTACATTGCATCGAACGGCCTAGAAATCAATAAAGAAAAAACTAAAATATTAAGCTTTGGTACTAACACAGGAAAAAATCGCTCCTCTTGGTTTCTGGACGGCAATGAAATCGATCAAGTTAGATCCTTTAAGTACTTGGACATTTGGCTGATGATTTAAGATCGGAAGCCCCCATGCTAACACATCTACAAGCAATGATGAAGGCTCTCACTAGCCAAGCATGTTCCCTGAACCGGAAGTTTGGTTGTTTCTCTATCCTGATGTGAGAAAACTAGGAGGAGATCCCAAAGGTCCACTCGCGTGGACTCCAACCTTTTAAGTATGGGAAAAAAACTGAACATTTGCAATATAGGGAAGGTAGGAAAAAGGAATGTCAACAGTTACTACCTCTCTTAATGATAAATTCGCATTTTGAAGAGGACTGAAACATGTCGAGTTGGCAATCTAAAAGTTTAAATAGATTGCATTAAAATATCTAGAGATCTAGAAAGATCGAAAACCTTACATAAATTAAGGACTCACAGCAAAGGTTAAATGCAAACGGCTATATTAATATATGCCTCTAATTTTTTAGAACTACTATGTCTGAAACAGTTTTTGTTAGTCTCAATTGTGTATACATTTTAGAGTGTCTGAAAATTAATTTTCTATGTATTAATATATGTACCATGTCTATCTTAAAAATTACTTCACATTAAAGTTTATATATTTCTTCAAAATGCAAATTTATCATTAAGAGGGGTAGTAACTGTTGACATTCCTGTTTCTCTATCCTGCCAGCCCTCATGTACTATAGATCCAATGTTGTACCTGTGTTCAGCTAGTGAGCTGACGCCATGTTCAACATCCCGGAGTGTCTCTGGTTACGCCTGGAAGGCCAATTCTGGAAAAAGGTCTTGGGTGTCCCCTTGTCAGCCCCTATTGCTATTATCCGATCAGAACTATGTCTCCACTCACTGAAATATACAGTTGATTGGAGCAGACTTGCTCTGTTCAGAAAATGTTACACCTCTCCTCGCCCAGAGATCCTGGAAATGGTACATAAAGAAATTATTTCCAATCGAAACCCCACTTTGAGCAAGTGGCGAACAAGAACCATAAACTACCTAACAGAAATCGGCAGTACGGTGGAACAACTTGTGTCTAACAGAGCGCGTAAAACAAAAAGCTTAAAAATATGATTGATAATTGCCCGCCGTTTCCATGGTCAAGATACAATCTGTTGCCCACCTACTGGTCGAAGGTAGGAAATTAAACGGTTTGTGCCTATCTGAAGCAGTTTCCCGACACGAAAATCGGATCAATTTCTGCGTGTGCGTATGAACAGTTGCCCCACGAATGAGATCAAACCAAAACGGGGTTTATTGCAGGAAAACCACTCAACATCGAATCTAAGGTGGAAACCTTGATCCATTTAATAACGGCATGTCCAGCATTAAAGAACACCCGAACAAAGCACTTGAGGCAACTTCTTTCTGACTTTTTAATCTCCGATTCTGAAGCTTGGTGGAGGTCTCTTTGATGGACAAAGTCAAACATGTAATTGCCATGGTTAACTTTTTTGGCTTTAGTATTGCCAGATATGGTTGTCTTATGATCGATGGAGACCCTTAATGACCATTTACATTAGTTTCCTTTTTGTTTTTTTCTTTTTCTATTCTTTTCTGTTCTACCTGTTAAAAAGCAAGTAGGTAACGCAAATTGTACTGTATTCAGTTTTATGATGTTGCTCAAAAACTGTTTAAATTTTAATGCAAATAAATAAAAAATGTAATAAAAAATGATTTACCCCTAGTAAAGTTCTTTCGGCTGGATGTTCCTCCCATGTATTTCTCATTGCCCTCCCAGCATACCCCGCAGTAGACTTTCCCATGCTATTACAGCTTTCACTACTTCAGAGCCTGTTACGTTCAAACCCGCGTTGATTCGGGTAGTTCTACTGAAAGGAAAATCGGAACTGAAGCCAACGGGCGTTGCGTGTGCTATATATGCCTTCGATGACACCATCCTCGAGACAGAGACCCTCAAGGGACATTGAATCGACTGCATTGACGCACAGCACCCGCTGCGGAAATTCTTTTTCTGAAGCTGGATATTGAATATCAAAGATGAGGAATACATGGGAGGAACATCCAGTCGAAAGAATAACTTTGTTCTATCTTTGCCCCGTTCTCTTTAGTTTAGTGGCCCAAAGGTATAGTGGTGCTAACAAAGAACATAATCATACAGTAACAAACACATAGAAAACAAAGTACTTTAACGTACATACTTAGGATAATGCATACAAATCTGCAATAAAAAGCAATAGTATCCACTCAGCCAAAACTGGATCAAAAGCACAGTCATCGATACTAACTCTTAAAGATAACACCAAAAGAGGATACAAAAGATGGCTCTGTAAATATAAATTCTAAAGATTAATATGTTAATGGTTTTTCTATGACTCCATTCAGATGGCACATTGGTGAAATTGTTGCATTTAGCTGAAAATAGCAGAAGATTGCTGCTCCCACAGCCAACCAAAATGCAGTCCCTATCCATGTCTGAGCACCATTAATTAACCTTACTTCTCTGTAGGACCTTTATAGTCTGTAGTTCGTATGATGCCTGGACCTGTCCTTTGTCTGAACCGGGCCATGACCTTATCCTTGGGTTCAAAGCCTACTGGAGTCCTGACATTTGTAATTATCAAGTTTCTTTGGTCAAATACGATTTCTCTCAAAAACCTGTCAGGGAATCTGTGTTTTCTCAAGTCGTACCCTCGAAGTGAGCCTAGATTTGCTTTTGTTACATTGGTCACTCGGATCTTCTACCACTGTGGCAAAATCAGCTATATAGGAATGAGTTTGCATCTTATTTGCCACATTCCGGAATGGGATGGAGGAGTCATGATGAAGCTGCTTACCCTCTTCATGCTTTTAAAAGTTTCCTCATGTTCAGCAGCCTCTAAGCAATGCTTCATTGAGTCCACGGACACTATTTGAATATTGGAAGTATACACAGATGCACCGACTGAGTTGACAGCTCATATTATCCAATTTTGTGTTGGGGAAACAAATCGGTTTGACATGCAATATCCATTTTATCTGGTAGCCCATATTGTGCAGATTTATCTAAAAAATCAAGCCAAGTGCAGAAATCATGAAGTTTGTACATTTTTGAAAATCCGCTATTCTTAGTTCCCCATGGGTTCAATGTTATCAAGTTGCTCAAATGTGGCCTCCTCCCGTTCCAGGCAGGGCTGTGCAGGGGATTTGAGAAGTATTTCTCTACGATTGTGCGAGCAGCACAGTATGCAGAGGGTCAATGCTACCAGACTGCAACTCAGTATCTGTATAATTAAGGTTTCCTTGCTTAGCCTGGCCTCTAACATTGTTTCCTTGTTGTAATCATTAAGAGCACATGTTTCTAACTCCTGAAGTTGCCTTCTTCTACGCGTACTCTTGGCTAAGACTTTCGTTAGCCTATTCCTTATGGGTGTGGGAGTTTCAACAACATTGCACTTCAAATTACACACTTTAATGGTAGTGTGATCCACTGTTAGGGCAATAAAGCTTGTCTCTGTATACCTCAAGGCTCCATCACTCGTACACTTGGAGTGAAACCAAGGTATCAGAGACATAACAGCCCACAGAATAAAGATACTTAGGAGTCAAAAACTGAAAAGGGTAGGGAGAGAAATGGATCAAAAAAGAAACCTGAAGCTGAATTTTGGACAATGCGCCTCCCACAACATAATTGCACCCAGAGAAGTAGGAAGGGGTCAAGATGAAACCAGTAAGGAACTGCACCAGCGACAGCGCCCTGATGCATGATACCGGGACTGGACTCGCAACCCAGCAACAGTCGCCTCTGCACTAGATTCTTACCCTGATAGTCTCCCTAAGGTGGCAGTCTAATCAATTCGGATGTTTCTCCACGCACTACCAGTCAGTCGCAACATCTATGTCAGGCATTACTGACTTCCATGACCCTAACGGCGGACACACGATTAGAGAAAGGGACTGCCCTAATTCTTGAACCGTCCCACGCCTACAACGGCCATTTTCGATGGGAGTCTGAGCCATCACAGCCTCCTTGCTCCCTGCTTCCTCTGTCAATTTCTGTCTCTCCTTAAATCAGCTACATATATTTCTAAATATTCATTCCTAAGTAACATTTTATTCCATTTCCTTACATGCATCTTACCAGTCACCATATTCAAATAATTTGATCAGTTGTACATCACATTAATTTCTTATAATTAATCGCACATTTTATTTTATCCAGTAACAATATTGGTTCCAGAGAAAGGTTGCATAAACATCAACCCGAACATTCAATAGAATCCACCACCCTTCCCCATGGTAAATATGGTGCTGTTATCTGCTAATGTTTATCTTATTTGAATGTTAGCTAAAAGGAGTGTTATCTACTTCTGCAGGTTTGGGTTAGGGAAGCAGTGCTCTTAATTTAGAATGCACAGGATATTGATTCACCCACCCAACATAAGACCATTGTTTTTATGATTTTCTAACACAAAGGAAAATGCCCCTCCTGCTTCACTTCACAGATTGGGATCCACACGTGCAAATCCCTTCCCCATCTGTGCAATGTCAAGCAAGGAGAAAATGTCACTTACATTGACAACATTTTCTACGGGAATGGAAGTGACAGTTTAACTCCCTTTTATCTGCCAATCTCTCAAGTTTCCATGGTTTTTGAAGGTTGCAGGTTATCAAGTAATTCTGATAGGCTGTTATTCGAATTGCCATGTTGCAAAGCCCAAGTAGTTGACTATCGCAACAACAAAAAACTTTGGATAAAATTTGATTTTAGTTTTTTTTTATATGCAAAGCACTGCACTTTAGCTTCACAGCTAAGGTATCAGTTATACCCTGTGCACACAGCAATGAAAATTGCTATTGGTTTTTATTGCAATTAAATGTTGCTTGACATTGAATACAGTGTAAAAGCAAAGTGTTTTTCCCACTGCATTATTGATGTAAATTTACTATGGGCTCTCCCTAGTGTCATCAGCTCCCCAGTTACCTCCTGCTCCACGGATTTTACAGGGATCAAAATTAAGTTTGGATAAGCCGCAGCTAAAACCGCTCCTGGATATCCAGCATTAATCCGTGACCAGGAGCTACCACCGGGGAATGAGGAGCTAGTACATGGAGGTCCCCAAATGTAACCTTCACATAAGCCCCCTTCATGCTTTAAATGTCGTACAGTTGTGTTTGTGTATTTGGGGTCGTCTGTAAATGCTTACATTAATCAGTTGGCCTGATGAGACAAACGTTGCCCCTTGTAGCTCTTGGTGTCAAGCTAACCAGGCTCTTCTGGACCTAGCTCCCCTCCATTTTGAACCCTGGACTCAGCAGAGCAATAATCTTGTGAATGTGGCTAATTGGATGTGGAAAGGTTGCACTCACCTCTTAAGAATTGTTTAAGGCACTGAGCTAATATAGGCCCACCGTAATTTTTACAGGAATTCCCAGTCCGCTTCTCCTTCCTTTTGGAAAGAGGGTCTGCCACAGGTACAAGTTGCCTCATGTAGAAGTTCTAACCCTCCAGATAATATCTAGGCTGCGCTCTCATTCGTTTGGAACAATGGTGTTCTCTTTCTATGCAGCCTTTCAATTGCCTGTGTTACTACTTTTATAATGGTAATCTTTCCCATGCTGTCATTCTTGCCTCACTTTTTAGACTGGTGTAGTTTTTTTATTGGATTGCTCAATAGTCTGATGCCCCTGGAAAATACATTCCCCACCCCCAATCTCCATAGCTTGATCATTTTGCAATGTGTGAGAAAATGTGGGGGTTGCCTGCTCTGAATACTCTTGAGTTAAAAATCACTTTGTTCCATATTTCATCTTTGCAGCATAACTCCGATAATGAACTATTTCACTTTATTTAATATGTCTATACTACAATGACTATATTTGTATTCCTTGATTCCAAACTACATTTCTATACTTGCTAACTATGACACATAGTATTTCAAAACCTTGTTCATCCAATGTCAGAATACTCATACAATGATCACTTCATGTACGTTTTCAGACTCATTAAGCAATAGCCACTGATATAACCCTTACACCGCCTGTTTATCAAATGTTTAAATGCCCGTAGAGCAATGTTCGCTGCAAGATGCATTAATTAGTATTCCCGGGTACAACTTCTTACTATTTCTATTCTTAATTACAAAGTATCACAAAGTACAAATAACCTTTAAGAATACACAAATCCTTTTCCACTGTCACTAAAAATAGACCCTTACAACAAATAATATATTTACCAACAGCAGCATGTATCGATATTGACACGAGAACGGAGTGCAATGATGTCACCACGCAACGCCGTATGCGCGATGTCACCGCACGTTAGCCGCAAAAACCAAGACCCATTTAGAAGGCCCAACCAGGAAAACTGGCACACCAGCCCTGCACACGGAAAGGCACACAGGCCAGAGCAGGACCAATACCTAACAAGGACAAACGTCACTGATAGAAAGGTAAGATCATCAAATTAGTGGATGACCTCCCACCCCCTTTAAATTTGAAAATTTTACTTACAGAAGATTACCCTTACAATGCATCCACCCACCAATTGACAGTTGCCTTATGTCATTTCTAGATCACCTTACCAGGAACTACTAAAATTTGAACAATATATACTTCAGCACTGTCAGAATTTGACTTGTATGAAAAGGAATGACAAAAGGGCCACTGGATGCTCTTGAATCTGCCATCTTGTAGAAAAAACAAAGTAGTAAGTACCATTTACTACTGTTCAGATTCAGAAATCCTTGAGACACTATGTGTATATATCAATGCCTCTTCTCTCCCCCGTTCCCCCTTCATACATGAGTACTGTAACCACACTTAAGGTTCCTATATTCCTTCCTTTGTAGTTTTGACCACTTAAACTGAGAGCCCTCCTGAGGAACCAGACCATATAATCTGGAGAAACACGTGTCGAGGGAGCAAACAAAGATGGGACCAATTCAGACCTTTAACTAAACCCAACAACCGCAAACATGTAACAAAGATACAACAAAGGCAGTTGTCGCACTCCACACAGTGGAATCAAAGGAGGAACAAATTGTATTGAGGTTTTCTGAAAATTTGTAACCATACATTTCTTTTCAATTATATGGATCTAGCAAACAATGATGCCTTGAAGAAAATCAGCTAAACTAATGTTCTGTTGAAATACACTGAAAGTGAAAGTAAAGAATCTCTAACTTTGCTGGATAAATTATAAACTGTTTAATTACAATATTTGAAACAATAAAATGGCTCCACCTTGAATATCTGCCTTCTTAACAAAATAGAGCATTGCCACTGACATGTTCAACAACCACTGATTTACTATGAGTTTAAACCGTAACAAACATGCTCCCTATTTTTTTTATAGTTTTGCATGCACAAATCATTGTGTAATCCCAATATACTGCTACTTGCAGTTATAAAGCGACCACTTGTATATTTCAGACATTATATTTCGTGTTTTGAATGAAATGCAATGCCTGCTGGTTTGACTGGTATAAATATGAAATTGTATATCAATAGTTGGGATCGGGTGATGCTTCATTTAAACACACATGCCAACATTTTGATAGGTAATATTCCAGATAATGACCTTACCATTTTCCAGGTAGTGTAAAACTAGCCCTGAAATCCTTGGGTTTCTTTCACTCTGCTCTACACTGCTATATGGAGTTCAGGGTTCAGAATTGAGGGGAGATGGGAGCTATTTAGCTCCTACTTGCTGCCAAGAAGACCCTGGTTAGCTTGACACAAGTAGCTACTTTTGGCTCCCCAGGCCAACTGATGCAGGACAAACATATCTATGTGGATTTATCTCTGTGCGTTTGTGACAATCTAGAAATAAACATCAGGACACATCTATGCAACATTTTAAAGCATAAGGGGTGCTATATAATGGACAAAGTGATATTTATGCATCTTATGTGGCAGTTAGATTTGCGGAACACTGTGTAGTAGTTCCTGGGTCCTCAATGGTAGCACCTGGTCATTGGTTAATGCTGGATAGCCGGGAGCTGCTTTTAGCTCCAGCTAATCAAATCTTTGTTTCGATCCATGCAGTGTTTTGCAATTGCTTTGGCTTCTTTCTCAAATTCTGTGCAACGGAATGCCAGGAAGCTGTCGTTCTACTGGGTGCATCACATTCTCTTCTGCTACCTAGTTTGTTTCTGCCTCTGTCCCAAATTCCGAATCCAGACACATTCTCCTGATTGAGTTCATAGAATCTGACTTTCTTGTTAAGTCTTTTGCTTATTCCACTCACGATTCAGCAGCTTGCGGCAACGAGCATGTTTGTTAGTTTCTATTGTAACTGTGTAACCTTGGTTAAGTCTCTGGTTCATGCCTAACGGATCTCCTTCCAAAACAGACGTCAGCTGGCAATCTGGCATCATGCCAAAACATAATATAGTATGGTGGTGTGAGGGGTCCGAAATGAAAGCCGGACTCACAGTTGCCATGTTTTTGGTTAAAGTTAAACTAAATGGGTTGCAAAAATGCTTTTGTCCCTGCTCCAAAGAGGACTTTCCCTGGTGTCGGAAATCAAAAGCTGTCCTTGTGTTCAAACATTCTATCCTGATCCTCTCACTACTAAAATAATAAAGTGAGAAGGAAAATGTCTTTAACCTGTTATTGGCAAAAAGTGTTCATAAACAACATTAGAACAGTTCCAATGTAAATGTTCTCCAAGATGAAAAGACATTGGTTCTAGAAGGCTACTCCCTTCTCCTGCAGTCTTCAATGGTATGATAATGTATCTAGGTCTAACAGTATCTTGGTCTAACAGTTCTTTGTGTCTTTCTTGGCCTGCAACAATCCTGTCGGGTAAACGTTCTTTAGCCTTGCTATCTTTCTTTAACACAAATTCCTTCTTTATTCAACAAACATTCCTTTCTTGACACTTTTTGTAGGTTTGCAATTTGCCTGGTATACTTCTCTGCCAGGACTTCCTCTCTTTTATTGTATTGTCAGTTGCATGATACACCCTTGCCAGGACTACTCATTTATATAGTTCCTCTTTGCATTCAAAATCACACATACCTTCTTTGACTCTATAGATCTGTTTCAATGTTTGTTTCTACTTGCCCAAAGTTGCACGCCCTTTTGACTCAATCTTCTTATTGTTCCTGTCTTTGCATCTTTATAATTTTCAACTTGTTGGTGCGGTTGTCAAAATGTCCCGGCGTTCCTCCACGAAAATGGGAACAGGGAACTATTGTCTTATAGTGGTCTCATTTAATGGGGCCGGTATGTATAGACTTATTGGATTGATGAATGTCCCAACTGTCGTATGGTACATCATGCTGGCTTGCTTCTCAGCGGGTTAAATTCCTTATTTCCTTTGCAGTTTGTTTTCCGTAGCTATCTATGCTTCTGCTGTGGTTGTATAGATTATGAACGCTGTGCACCCTGTATCAACATGTTGATACAGGGTGCACAGTGTTTTTAATCTATACAAAAATGAACTTAACCTGCTGAGAAGCAAGCCAGCATGATATACCATGCGACAGTTGGACGTTCAATGAGACCACATAAGAAAATTGTTCCCTGTTCCAGTTGACCACATAAGAGTCCGATATTGAGGGTTAGACTAATAAGCCTTACCAAAAGAACGATCTTCTGTCCTGACGTAGGCCTCCTAGACAACAACGGGAAAACCTATTCAAGGATGGCGTTTATGCCATTATTATAGGCCGAAATGCAGCACGTCGACATAACATCCTGAAAAACATCTATTTTGAATTGGGAAAACCCTTTATCATATTTATGCAGAATCGTTCTCAAATGGCACAATGAGAAAGCTAGTATGTGTATTTATGTTTTGTATAATAATCTAATAATAATTTAGCATTTTTATAGCACTACAATCACTCAGGTATCTGAGTACTGCTTATTACCAACGGTGTGTGGTGCTCATTTATCGACCTCGGAAGGATGAAAGGCCGAGTTTGGCCCTACCGGGATTCGAACCTGCATTGGCAGGCCCTGCACAGATGTCAAAGCGAGTGCTCTACTCGCTGTGCTATCGGACTGGCTATATCAACCCTTGAGAGAAAACATGTTTTGTGTATTTGTAATCACCATGCTGTCAATTTCATTTTTATTTCTGAGGCTTGTGGAATCTGCTTAGATCACATGCTGTGCATAGGCTGACATCTAGTGGAAGCTGCGGAGTATTACAGTTTGTTTTTCAAAAATGGTTGTCGACACAGGGCGTGCCAGTAATACTATCCCTAGTGTGATGTCCACTGTACCCATGTTCCCTCACGCATCTAGGACCCTCGATTGTTTTCTTCCGCCATATTTGTCGGAAGCATTCCGCAGAGTTCCCTGGCTTTTAGCCATAATTTTGCAAATAGTATATTTCCCCGTTTCTTCCATTCCCACGTTGAGTCACCAAATTTCGAAGCTCGACGCCGCCCCGGAGAAGAAAACAACCGTCGAGAGCTGCACGACGGACTTTGGGCCTCGGAAGGCCTCCGGCCTCAGACCGGGCCTCGGAAGGCCTCCGGCCTCAGACCGGGCCTTGGAAGGCCTCTGGCCTCGGCCCTTCAAGTAGGGAGAGTGGGGGGTGGTACATACTCTAAACTCACATATATTTATATATATATATATATATTCTTACACACACTAGCCCGCTTCCACAGGGTGCGTATGGAGGGTACCACTTTCCAATTTTGCCCCAAGTGCAACCGCAAGTACCCTTGGGTTGACGGACACGCCACATGTAACCTCTGCTTGCCGAGGGACCACCCTGAGGCGAACTGCAGAGCCTGTAGCCGGTTCAAGGCTAAGACTCTAAAGGACCGTTCGACCAAACGTTGGGCCCACCACGCCAGGCAATGAGGCCATGGAAGTGGAGGGCACCTTCAGTGATGGCAGCGACGCCGTACTATCGAACGGCGAGGGCAACGTGGCGTCGAAAGACAGGCAAGCGCAAGTCCCCCATCTCGGAAGGTTGTCTGGCAGGGCCGCTATGGGGAGCACATCCGGCGACGTGAGCGCTACCCACATCACTTCCACTAAACACTTGAAGTCCAACTGAGACTCGACGCGCGTGTCGAGTTCTCAGAAAGGGGCACACAAAGAACGGTCCACCGAATCGGTGTCCCGTTGGCATTCTCGGTCAAGATTGCTGCATGACACCAGGCAGCCATCCACTGTTGCCAAGAGTGCCTCACTCACCAAAGTTATGGTGGTACGATCGTCAGAAGACGAAGCCGACCTCCATTCCCAGGCCGCACTCCAGGAGGCGGCGTCAGACCGCTCGACGCCTGCTCCCGGATCCCGACATACTCACTCTAAGGAAGGGGACTCTACCCCCGAATCTCGGCGCCAGACGTCGAAAAGCTCAGAGAAGGTGAAAACTCCAGGGAAGCACTCTTCCACTCATGGGGAGGGGGGAAAACGTAAGAAGAAAACATCTCAGCCTTCTTCTACACCTCTGCTACATAAAGACAATGCTAAGTCTTCTGATAAACAGCTAGCCAAGACACCTGCACAAGCCCATAGGTCCAGTAAGGTCACAGCAGGGAAACCCTCCCAGGAAAGGGTAATCCCCAGCTCCAAAGAATGGTCCAGTGAGGACATAGACAGAGTTATGTCTAGAATGTCATGGATGACGAGGATCAAGAGGAAGATGACCCAGAAGTCTACAGAATAGATTCCCCGGAAGGCAAAGAACCTCAGGTTACCGACTCCCCAATTGACAACCAACCTCTCCTAAATGAGGTTTTGTCTAGAGCGGCAGAACACTTCCGCATAGACATTCAGGGAGCACAGGAGGAGAGGGACTTTGCCGCGGAACTAGTAGGAGAAAAGAAACCCATTGCCCAGGCCATCCCTATTCTCAAGTCTATACAAAGGAGAATTGATCCTTCCCTTCTCAATCCTAACCTCACCAGGGCGCTAAACCCCAGACTCAAAATTGTTCAGGGCAGCCCAATCAGACCCGCTTTACATAAAGGGGCAACTGAAACCTGACTCCCTGGTAGTGACTAATACCCGGAAGTAGGGATGTAACGGTATTACGGTATACCGTGAACCACTTAATTGAACAATAATAATAACCGTCACATTGTTTATACCGGTATACCGTTCATACCGTTAAGTGTGCTTTTCAATCTGATATGGAAAGGCTGCAGTTAGCAAATGCTGCACAGTCTTGGTCTTGCACTGTTGGATGTGCTGTCTGCCAAGTAGTTTCAGTTTGAGCAGTTTTTAATGCCATTCCATAAACCACACGTGCCTGACACAAAATCAATGTTAGCAATAGGAAGAATAAATACAGTGCCAAGAAGGAAAAGGGTTTACTTTTTTTTTTTTATTTAAGCGCTCACACAGCCTGCGGGCATCAAGGCGGTGTTAAAGAAATTGTTTCTTTGGGGGGGGGGAATGAGGGAGGGAGGGAGGGAGGAGGGGGAGGGGGAGGAGGAGGAGGAGGATGAATAATAATATATATACTACCATCAAACTCCATTGATCTGTGGCATGTAGGTTATCAAGATGGCAACATGTTCATCTTCACCAGTAGCCAGTGAGGGAGCTAAAAGCCTAAATAACCACTTAAAGGCTATTCAGTCGCAGCAGGGCTCCCCCCCCCTCCTCTCCACAAGTGTGTTTGTTGGAAGCAATGGGTGGCATTTCAGTGGAAAGTATGTTGAAAAGCCCAATTCTGGCCCTGGGTGCCTGGTTTTGTTTGTGATGATAAATCTGACAATTTATGACCTTTTAGAAAATATTTGTTAAAATTAGTTAACTCTACCTACTATACCGCGATAACCATGATATACCGTCATTTGGCAAGAAGGTTATTGTACCGTCAAAAAACTAACACCGTGACACCCCTACCCGGAAGAGGGCGGGAACACCCCTATCTTCATCTGAGGCTCCCCCAGACAAGGAGAGCAAAAAGATCTACGGGTTGGGAAGGAAGGTAGCCGCCACTTCCGCCTACCAGGCAAGGATTGCCAACTCCACCACTAGTTGCTAGTTGCCACTGCCACCAGTGGGAGCAAGTTGCTGCACTTATCGACTCTGCACCGGAACCTTTAAAGGGCCAGTTGGCACAGGTTGCGTCGGAGGGGGGGAGCCGTGTCCGGTTGCATCCTTAAGGCAACCTTTGATGCCGCGGATAATGTCAGCAGGCTAATGGCAGAGAGCACTGTCATTAAGAGGCATGCTTGGTTAAGACAGTCAGGGTTTAATCCCGAGACACAAGCATCCTTAATTGACATGCCAGTGGAGCCTAATCTACTGTTTGGCAAGGCGGTAGAGGACACATTAAAAAATGCCAAGGATGAGTATGAGACTCTGAAATCCCTGGGACAGTTAACCAACAAATCCCCTAATCAAAGAGGGAATGGCAATTTTCGTCACCCACAAGGCCCAAATTCACAAAGGGGCTCCAACTATTCTCAGGGGCAGGGTACATGATGGGGTAACAACCAGCAGTCTACCCAGCGTTACAACAGGGGAAACTAAGAGGGGCCGTGGTAAGGGAAGAGGCAGCCCCAGCAGAGGCACCACGCCTCCTGCAAAACAGTGACGCCGAGATCAGGGTCCCTTCCCACGCATCTCCAGTAGAGGGACGCATTACCAATGTCACCCAAGCTTGGGAAGGGATCACATCAGACAGATGGGTGCTGTCCACAGTGTCTGCAGGCTACTGCATAGAACTGCTCGAGCGTCCCCAAAACCACCCCCACGACAAAGTACATTCCTTGGACCACCAAAAGATCCTCCTCGAGGAGATCGTCCATCTTCTAGAAAAGGATGCGATCGTCCCGGGTAAACAGGTAAACAAGGGTATTTATTCAACTTACTACTTTGTGCCAAAAAAAGATCTGACAATGCACCCAGTTTTAGACTTACGCCCTGCAAACAATTATGTCAAGCCCCAAAAGTTTTGCATGACTACTCTCCAAGAGGTAATCCCCCTCCTAAAAAAGGGGATTACATGGCAACATTGGATATGAAAGATGCCTATTTTCATATTTTCATGTTCCCAGCGCACAAAAGATTCTTGCGCTTCAAAGTGGACGGTCAGCACTACCAGTTCAAGGTGCTGCCCTTCGTTATAGCCTCGGCTCCAAGGGTATTCACCAAGGTTCTGGCGGTGGTGGCGGCACACCTACGCAGGGAGGCAGTCCCAGTGTGCCCTTACCTGGACTGGCTCATCACGGGGGAGACCCCAGTAATTTGCAGTTCAAACATTCAGAGAACGATCAACCTCCTTCGAATTGGGTTTCTCCATAAACTAGAAAAAATCAAGCCTGGTGCCAAGCACCTCCAAACGTTCCTAGGAGCTATACTAAACACTCAAGAGGGGTTGGCCTTTCCATAATAGGAAAGAATTCGGAATCTACTACTGCAAATTCCCCTATATCTGCACGGTCACCAGATAACTATGTGCAAAGCGATGCGTTTGCTAGGCATGATGGCGTCATGTATTTACCTGGTCCCCCACGCGTGCCTGCGTTCCATGCAAGAATGGTTGGCAAAACAGTGGTCTCAGGCAAGTGGTCCGTGGGACGATCTAGTGGTCGATTTGCCAACACTGGTACAAAGTCTTCACTGTACAATCCAGAAGTACAGGCTGTAGTCCCTACAGATGCATCCCTGTCAGGGTGGGGAGCACAGCTCAGGGTCTCTGGTCTCACACAGTGGCCAAGAATCATATCAATCTGCTAGAGCTTCTGGCAGTATTCAGAGCGCTTAGAGCGTTCGAGCCCCACCTGTTGAACCTGTCAGTGCAGATCTTAACAGACAGCACAACAGCGATGTTCTACCTAAACAAGCAGGGAGGGACTTGTTCGCCAAATCTGTCCAAGCTTGCCCAGAAAATTTGGATATGGGCACTCAGATGGAACATTTACCTGTCATCTCAACATGTTCCAGGGGATCTCAATTCACTAGCAGACGCCTTGAGCAGAGATCCTCTCCCAAGGGAACACAAGTGGTCTCTACACAGAGAAGTCTTAGACATCTTCTCACAGTGGGGTTTCCCCACTATAGACCTATCCGCCACAAGCGAAAACAGACAATGCCCAGACTTTGCATCCAGGGTTCCCCAGCCGGGCTCCAAGGGGAACGCCCTGTGGACGAACGGTCAGGGATGTTTGCTTACGCTTTTCCACCAACTTCTCTAATGAGGAAGGTGGTCAACAAGATGCACAGAGAATCGATGACGCTCATCCTAGTTGCTCCCATGTGGGCGAGACAACCGTGGTTCCCACACCTGCGCAGGCTAGCAGCATGCAAACCCATCAGACTCCCGTGCTGGTACAACCTACTGTACCAGCACCAAGGTCAAACAGTGCATCCTCAACCCAGCTCAATGAACTTGGCAGCATGGCTCCTGAAGTCAGAGTTTGGACACCTCAACTTACCACAGAGGTGCATGGACATCCTAAAGGAATCTAGGAAGCCCAACACTAGGCACTGTTATTTTGACAAATGGAAAAGATTTGTTATCTGGTGCCAGAATAAGCAAATCAACCCAGTTGATTGCACTCCTTCCACTATTGTCACCTACATGCTCCACCTGCTGGACGCAGGGTTGGTATTTAATTCACTAAAGGTACACCTGGAAGCTCTGTCAGCATACACCACCTCCCATAACAAGGTATCGTGGTGGAAAGTACCAGTGGTTAAAGCCTTCATGGAAGGGGTAAAGAGACTCCACCCTCCACTCTCCAATTTCTAACCCACCACCAGGATGGGACCTTAATGTGGTGCTGGTTAAACTCATGGGCCCCCTATTCGAGCCCATGCATTAAAGCAGTCTCAAACACTTGACATATAAAACTGTCTTCGTAGTAGCCATTACATCGATAAGAAGGGTCAATGAAATTCAGGCTGTCAGTGCAGGATTCTTTCTTTACTGTTCATAAAGATAAACTGGTTTTACGACGCACCCTAGGTTTTCACCTAAGTTTATTTCTAAATTCCACGTTAACCTGTCCATTGAGCTTCCGGCTTTCTTCCAAGAACACCAAAGCTCTGCTGAGGTGAAACTACACACCCTAGATGTGCATAGGGTGGTCCTATACTATGTAGACAAGACCAGGCCGCTAAGGAAAACAGACCAACTGTTTGTCTTCGTAGCTACAGGCAGAGCGGGAGATTGCGTCTCTAAAGGTGCCATCTCTAAGTGTATTATAAATTGTATCCAGCTGTGTTACTCCCTTTTTGAAAAAAACTCTGCCTTTCACGCCAAGAGCCCACTCTACAAGAGGCATTGGGGCCACTGGCTTTCATTGCAAATGTACCCCTTGCCACCATTTGCAAAGCAGCTACTTGGTGCTCTATTCACACTTTTACTCTGCACTACTGCATTGACGCTCATTCCAAGACATTTATTTGCTCATGACCCTTCTCAAATCCCACCTCCTTCTTCCAACACTGCTCGCTAATCTATGCACAGCATGTGATCTAAGCAGATTCCACAAGCCTCAGAAGGGATACATTACTCACCGTAATCGTATTTCTGATGCTTGTATCTGCTTGGATTCAGATGCGACCCACCCTTCCGCCCCTCTGAGAGAAGGCACATGGATGCTTGTAGTCTTATATTTCTATCTGCTTGGATAATCTGTACTCGCGCTACTCATGCTACCTCATGTCAGAAAAATACAATCTGAGGGTCCTAGACGCGTGAGGGATCATGGGTACAGTGAACGTCACACTAGGGATAGTATTACTGGCACGGCCTGTGTCGATGCCCATTTTAGAGTTTCGAAAAACAAACGTTAATACGCCGCAGCTTCCACTAGATGTCGGCCTATGCACAGCATGTGAATCTAAGCAGATACAAGCATCAGAAATACGATTACGGTGAGTAATGTATCCCATATGAAATGCTGTAATGAGGAAACTGTTGTTGTAGAATAAATTAATCAAACGTTTCCTGCACACCAGCATGAAAGTTTCGAGTCAGTTATAAGATGACATGTGTCATTGTGTGTATTCTAAAAACGTATGAAATACAGGAGAAAGGTGTAGTCCGTGCTTCACATTTGCTCTATACTCTGCCTTCACCCTATTACAACACAGACTCCTCCTAAACAAAAGACTGGGTGTGATCTACCATATATTTCCCAGGTAGTACTTGTTTAGCCTCCAGTCTCCTTGACCCTTCATATCTTTCCCTTTGATGGTGATGTATAAAGGAGCATGTTCTGATATGCCCCTCGTAAGATATTCTGCTTGTGTTGCCCTCGAGCAATGGTACATGGCACGAAAAGGTGTGACATGGATGGCGTGTGCATCAGAGTAATATGAAAAGTGTTTTTTACCGGGGTGCAACCCCCTCCAGACATCCCTCAATCCCATCTCATCTAGAAATGTTGCAAGTGGCTCCCCAGGGTATAACGTCCTTTTGGGAACATCTGTCTATAGTTCCTCTGAGAACATTGTTGAAGTCCCCTCCCACTATCGTGAAGTCTGCCCCATGCATAGCCAGTAGTACCATGTCAGTAGCTCTAGTTGTGATGGTGCATATATATTTAATATGATTGTCTCCCCCCATTAGATCTCCCGTCACCGCTATGTATCGTCCATCTCTCTATTCACCTTAGCCATTTTGAATGGAATGGTCCCTCTGAGGATTGCTACACCCCTAGAGCCCCTGTAGTATCCTGCGTGTTGTACTACCGTGTATTGGCCCCTACACAGACATCTGCACTTGAAGCCCAACAGAAGCATCTCCTGCAAGAGTATATCTGCCTTCTGTCTATTGAGATATTTAGCTACAAGTCCCATCTAGACTTTATCATTTAGCCCATTTACATTCCACGTGAGGCATTTCTACGTTGCCTGTCTGTTCCTTCGCTGACTGGTTTGTGTACCTCTAGTGTTGAATTCAATATGTGAATGCTTCCATTTTGATAATGTATCGAATTGTGTACTGATATTGTTTACCCTAGACAACCAACAACCCTACACCTACAACCAAATAACTCCCATTCCTTGTCCCCTCACCCCTTGCTTGCCCCAGAACATTTTGAACATTTAGTCCCACTTAAGTCTGTCCTATTTCTGTTGTTGGCCCGCATAAGTTGTTCCCTTTGTCCTCAGTCTTTGACCCTATATCGTTGGCTGCCTTCCAGTTTGCGTCTTGTATGTCTCATGTTTTCTGACTTTGAGCCTCCTTTGCCTGGTCCTTCTTGGGGGGCCTTGTCTGTACTTGTCAGTATTTTGCCCCATCGATTTCTTCATATGTTGTGGGCTGACAGACTCTTCTGAGTCCCATGCCTGTGTCAGGTTAGTGAAGAACCTGACCCCTTGTGGCCACATACTGTTAGGGTTGTGTATAACTTCTACCATATTTTTATCTTTTTCCTCTCTTTAAGTTTCCGATGCACTGCTTCAAGAGATTGTGGCACGTTTTGTACCGCTTTGGTGAAATCGGGATGAATTGTAAATCCTGGCACGCTGTACTCTAGGTTGCCCCTCTTTCTCGCTGTTTTGAAGATCGCTTCTGCTATGATACTCAACACTGGGGCCCAGCAGTCTGTGAATCGGTGGAGAGCTCCCTCTTTTGCTGCTGTGACTTTCTCGGCCACTAATATTTGACAGACCTTTATCCACCAGAGGGGCAGTATGGGGCCTTCTTGCGTTTTCCATTTGCGTGCTACTGTGATCTTGGCTGCCAACAGTAGTTGTGTCAGCAGTTTAGCCCCACGTCCTGTCTTGGGGTAGGAGTCTGGGTCTGCTATACCTAGGAGGATCACCTCCGGGTCCTTCGGAAGCTTGCGTTGTGTGATGTCCTTGATGGCTTGTACAATCTCCATCCAGAAGGAATGCACCGTTGAGCAACTCCACCACATATGAAAGAAGGATCCCCGTTTGCCACAGCGTCTCCAACAGCCTGGATCTATGGATGGGTTGCAGTGATTTAAGCGTGTCAGGGAGAGGTACCAGTGGTGGAAGAGTTTAAGGGCGCATTCTTTGTTTGTGACACATCTGGAGGCCGAATTAATCAAGGTCCATATCTCCACCCATGTCTGGTCTTCGATGGGGTGTCCTAGGTCCGTCTCCCATGCAGCCATGTACGAGGGCCTGACCTGTAATATATCTTCTTGGAGGAGGCAGTATAGCTTAGAGATCCGTCCTTGTTGTGGGCTTTCCTCCAATGCGTGCTCAAGGGGGTGCAGTTCTCGGGTCGCCCCTTGGCGAACTGTTGGTTGCACGATCCAGTGGCGAAGTTGAACATATGTGAACCTTTCCCTCTCCGATATCTGCAGGCGGCCTTTACATTCTTCGAAGCTGAGCGGAGAGCTGCCTTCGTAGAGTTGCGAGAGGGATCGGAGGCCTCCTGCGGTCCATCGGCTGAAGTTCGCCGCTTCCATACCAGGGGAGAAGTCGGGGTTCCAGATGATCGGGGAGAGCGGGCCCAGGCCTTTGGGTAGCTTTTTCCTTCATCTGGCCCATGCCCACGCCTCTAGGGTCGCCTTGGTGGTTAGGAGCAGTCGCGGACCATGGCTCCGGAGGGCCCCCGGGATGTGCAGTAGGGAGTGTAGCTGTGGCTGGGAGTTAGCCTGTTCTGTCCGGGTCCATCGTGGGGGAGCTTCCTGTTCTGCCCAAGTGGCGATGCTGGGCAGTTGAGCTGCCAAAAAAGTTTGAGGTTGGGTAGGCCCAGGCCCCCCATTTAGCTGCCCCTGTCATGACTCTTGTTGGTATTCTAGCTTTTCGTCCTTTACAGACACATTTCGTAAGCTTCTTCTGTAGTTGCTCCAGGGCTTATTTCGGAGGGGGAACTGGGAGTGTGGAACAGGTACAGCAGTCTGGGGAGTACGTTCATTTTGCATGCTGGGATCCGGTCCAATAGGGAGATTTCCTGACTGTCCCAGCGTTGCAGGTTGTTCTCCAGCTCCTTGAATAGAGGGGGGTAGTTGGCCGCATATAGCTTTTTGGGGTCTGCTGTGAGGCGAATTCCTAGGTAGTCTGAGGAGTCAGAGTTCCACCTCAGTGTGCAGAGTGTTTGAAGGGTGGTTATAAGTGGGTCCTCCAGGTTGATGCTCAGTGCTTCCGATTTGGAGTATTTCACCTGGAACCCCGCTACTTGTTTGAATGTCTCCAGTTCGGTAAGAGCGGCAGGCAGCGAGGTTTGACAGTTGGTGATGGAGAGCATCACATCATCGGCATATAGTGATATTTTGAACTGCTCCCCATTTATGTCCAGCCCAGAGATTTTGTCATTAGCTCTCATCCTTTGGGTGAAGGTTTCCATGTCCAGGGCAAACATCAAAGGGGAAAGCTGGCAGCCCTGTCTTGTTCCACAGGAGAGCGGGATGAGGGAGGAAGTGTTTTGATTAAGCCGTAATGATGTTTTCGGGGCCCTTGTAGTTTGCTAACAGCATTCTTTGGAATAGGGGGCCAAATCTGAATGCTTCCAATGTGAGCCGCATGAAGTTCCAGTCCACTCTGTCGAAGGCTTTGGTGGCATCCAGGGTCAGGACCGCCAAACCCTGTTGGTTTTGGGTTGCCACTTCGATTAGATTAAGTGCTCGGCGGATATTGTCTGCAGTGCTCCTGCCTCGGATGAATCCCGCCTGGTCCTGGTCAATGATGGAAGGTAGGACCTGGGCTAGCCTATTTGCCAAGACCTTAGAGTACATGTTTGCATCCACATTGAGAAGTGAAATTGGCCTGTACGATGAGCGTTCCGTTGGGTCCTTGCCCGGTTTCAGGAGCATGATTGTGGTGGATTCTTGCATGGATGGGGCTAATGAGCCTGTGTCACGGAAGGAGTTGAAGAGCTCTGTCAGTGGGTTCAGAAGTAAGGGGCGAAAAAGTTTGTAGAATTTAGGCGGGAATCCGTCCGGCCTTAGGGCTCAATGATTTTAGTGTTTCTTCTATTCCTCGACCGTGATTGGGGCCTGGAGGGCGGCGCTGGCTGTTTCGGAGAGCTGTGGCAGTCTGGCGTCTGCTATGAATTGTTTCTGGAGGGCCTGTGGGCGAGGGGCGGAGGATAGGGTTTTGGCCAGGTGGGCCGTTGCTATTTGGAGTTTAGCTTCTCCGTATCGGGCTCTGCCTTTCGGGTCTTTCAGGGCGGTGATGTGGTTTCGTCGGCAGGTTTTGGCTAGTTTGCTCACCAGGTATCGGTTGGCTTTATTGCCGTTCACGTAATAGGACTGTTGCGTCCTAATCAGGGACTGCGCTGTGTCCTCGGCATAGTGAGCCTCCAGCTTGGTGCGGGCTCATCTTGCCAGTTTGCAGTTTGACTGCTTTGGGCGACCATTTTCTTTTTCGAGTTGAGTCTGCCTCCGCCATCTCCTTTTCTAGCTGGTCCCTCTTTGCGGCCTGCCTCTTACTGTATGCGGCTGCCTGAGCTATTAATTCTCCTCTGATTACGGCTTCCATGGCCTCCCATTTCGTGGCTGTAGAGGTGAGGTCGGGGGGGGGGGGGAAGCGGGGGTTCTAAGTAGCATGTGATTGCTTTGGATATGCTATCACGGACCGCCATGTCGTGCAACATCGGCTCGTATAGAGTCCATCGGCGCCTTTCAGGGGGGTCCGGATCAAAGACCCTTGCAGTAAGGAGGATCGGGGAGTGATCAGACAGGGCCCTTGTGCCAATTGCCACTTCATCTGTGAACTGTAAGAGTTGTGGGCTTGCTAGGGTCAAGTCGATTTGGGATGAGGCGCGGTGGATGTGGGAGAAAAGAGTATTCCGTTGTGTCCGGATGAAGGACCCTCCAGGTGTCCACCAGGCCCAGGGTTCTGAGCAGGTGGCAAAGGCTCAGGGCAATTTTGAAATCTTTGGGTGATGGGAGGGGTGTACCCGTTCTGTCCATCAGGGGATTGGGGACTCAGTTGAAGTCCCCGCCTAGAACCACCTGGCCCTCGAGGAAGGGGAGAAGCGACGACTCCAGCTCTGCAAAGGTCTCCTGACCATTGTTTGGCACGTAGACCGCGATCAATGTGTGAAACTGGCCGTAGAGGTCCTTTGATCGCTACAAATCTGCCATCTGGGCTCTGCAGGATTCCTTTCTCTTTAAAGGGAGTGCCCCTTGCTAGGAGAATTGCTGTGCCTCCTTTTTTGTTGGGTCCTGAGGCCAAGTATTGTGTTGGGAATGCCCGGGATCATAGCCTATGGAAGTTCTCTGCTAGGAGATGAGTTTCCTGGAGGAACACCACCGAGGTTTGGAGGTCTTGCAGGCGGCGTAGGATGGATTTGCGCTTTACGGGGGAGTTCAGGCCCCAGACATTCAGGGAGACATAGCGTAGCTTAGTGTGTGGTGGGGGAGAGGAGAGCTGGTCATTTTCGGTCAGGCACGCAGTGGAGGGGGGGGCGGGGATAATCTGTCGCTGGCGGGAGAGTTTCAGAAGCGGGTTGAAATTGCCGGTCCGCTGTAACCAGGTTTTAACAGTAAACCCACCAGGACCAAACGTGGCCTGGTAACTTAAGGGGCCGGGAAAGAAGGGCCAACAACCAAGAGGGCTTGGGGGACTTGGGGGGGGGGGGGGGAGGGTGGGGGGTGGGCGGGGGTGTGTCGGTCCGGGCCTGGCCTGAGTGATTGTCCATCCACTCAGCTGGGGCATTACGTGGGACACCCGACTGCCGAGAGTTTAGGTTCTGGCATGGAGAAACAGTCGGTTATATTTCATGTGCGATAGGGGGTGGCAGGGTTTCCCTCCGTTCAGGACTTTCATCCAGCAGCTGTGCTGAGGCTTTGGCGTGGAGTTCTGCTTGTGACTTGACGGGGAGGCGAGGAGTCCTCCTCAGGGGTAGATGGCTCGGCTCCCATGATGCCACTAGCTTCTTCAAGGGTGTGGATCACCCTTGTTTGACCCTCAAATGTGAACTGGAGTGAGGCCGGGTAGACCCATCGGTATTTGATTTTTTGATCCTGCAAGAGAGTTGTTAGTGGCCGGAGGGCTCTCCGTCGTTGGACTGTGGAGGCAGCCAGGTCTTGAAAGAGTTGGATTGTAGTTCTCTGGTAAGTAAGGTCACCTTGTGTGCGGCTTGCCACCATGACTTCCTGTTTTGTGGTGTAAAAGTGGACTCTGGTGAGAACCTCAGGGGTGGCAGACGTGAGGGCATTCCTACGACCTCGTAGTCAGAGTGCGGTCCAGTCGGAGCAGTGATTTATCACAGTCAGGGAGGAGGGCATGGAAGAGATACTGGACGTAGGTGTGAAGGGCTCGGTCCGGTATCGAGGCGGCGACCCATCTGATGCGGATATTGTTCCTGCGGGCCCTGTTTTCAAGGTCCTCCTGCTTGCGGTGCATGCTTTCAGTTATCTTCCAGAGACTGGAGTTTCTGTTGCAGCTCCGCAATCTGCGACGAGTGCTCCATGATTTGATCTTCTGTGTCTCCAACCCTGTGTTCTACCTCCTCCACGCGTTTGTCCAGGCCCTGTATCTTGGTTGTGACCTCTGCCATACAGTTGCGGAATTCCTCCTTGATGTCAGCTAGTAGGGATTGGATGTCGTCCTTTGTGGCCCATTGTCCTTGAGGTCTAGAGGGCGGGGAGGATTGAATTGAAGGGGAAGGGTCTAGCTGTTTGGGTTTCTCCTTCAGTTGCATTAGGTTCGCTATGTCAGCAGACTTTGGCACTTTGTGTTTGGACATTTTGGTGCTGGAGTCGGTGAGTGTAGGCCGTAGGTTGTTGCTGGAGGAGGTTCCCTGGGTGGTGGGGGGCAGGTGCTGGTTGGGTGACCAATTCCTCCTGGGCAGATCAGCAGGTCTTTGCCGTGTGCTCTGCGAGGGGGCCCTACCTCGACAGGAGGGTGACCAGTTGTTACTGGTGGGGAGCGTGTTGTCCTCTAGGGTAGACCTCCGTCGAGTTGCTGCATGGGTAGCGCGGCCTAGATTGACTCCGGGGATAGGCCGGCCCCAGATGGGGTGGTGAATTCGGGCCGAAGCCAAGCTGCTACAAGTTCTGGGTGAGGTGCGTCAGTGCGCTCAGCCGGGGCCGAGGTGGTAGGAGGTCCGGGGGGCAGCACCGCTGGTGGTGGGGTTCCCCGGGCGGATGCTTTAGGCCTCCACCCGCTACTGTTGGGGACGGTGGGTTTGTCGTCTCCGAAGGGCATGGGTTAGCTGGAGGGCCGGTCCTGGCTGTTGTTGGGCCTGTGCTATGGGAGCAGGCCAGTCGAGGGCAGGTTGGGGGGGGCCCCCACAGCATCTCAGAACCCTGGCGTCCTCTGATTGAAGTTAGGCCTTTGTTTTGCTGGATCTACTGGCTGGAGTGAAGAGGGAGGGAAGGAGCCTCCTGCTGGTTCACTGTTCTGCAGGGTAAGAGGGACCCCGTGCTGTGTACCCTGTGGCTGGGGGGGGCCCAGCAGGGGCTCGCAGGCCCCCCTGTGGGATGTGCAAGGATGAGGGGTCATGGGGCAGGGGATAATGCAGAGTTCTCGAGCCCCACCCCTCCAGATGCGATTCTCACCTCTTGCTGCCGGCTGTACGATGAGGGGGCCAATCGGGTCTGGTGGCAGCCCCGGTGGCGCCGCCTCGGTCCGGCCGGTCTCACCCCCCAGGACCGCACCCCCCGCGGCCGTATCTCAGGAGATATGAGGGGGAGGGCCCAGTGCTGGCTGCAGGCAACGCGTGAGGGGCCGACCCGGTCCCACGCGGCTCCGGACGGAGCTGGGGCCCACAGGTCTGTTGCTGAGGGGGAGGTGGAAAGTAATCTGGTCCGGGCCCGGGTAGAGCTGGGTCTGTAGTGGGCCGGGAACCGCAGCAGCCGCCCGTGGCCCCGAAGCCCAGGGTCTGCCGCCTCACCTTCACAGTGTGGCTTTCCCCCGTTGGCGTCTTTGTGGCCGGCAGGCTCTGGCTGCCGCGGCGTAGGCGATCCCGTCACCTCGGGCCCGCACCACTCCTCGGCTGCTCCTCCGCAAGCGAGATGGGCTTGGCGCTGGCTGCAGGGCTCTGGACCCGATCAGGTGTAGCAGTCTCCCCCCGCTGCAAACGATGTTGCGGCCTGTGCTGTTTCGGGCCAGAGGAGGGGGGGGGGGGAGTTCAGTGCTGGGTTGATATGGCCGACCCCGCCATATCGCGTCTGCAGTCTCCTGCGCCCGCCATCTTGGGGAGATGATCTCGGACTCGGGTCGGGACTTCTCAGGTTATGGAAAAGGGGGTTTCCCCACTCCGGTTTTGGACCAGATCGCAGCGACAGCTTCCCCAGAGGATGTGTAGCTCAGATGGGTCCCTCCATGCCGGGATTTTAATTATTTAGCGGGCATTTAATGGCCGAGAGCCAGGTGTCCCAC
Source organism: Ambystoma mexicanum (assembly GCF_040938575.1). Lineage (NCBI taxonomy): Eukaryota > Metazoa > Chordata > Amphibia > Caudata > Ambystomatidae > Ambystoma > Ambystoma mexicanum. Next base: position 944,487,135 of record NC_090933.1, on the reverse strand, counting down.
GGAGCTTTCACGGAGGCGTCCGCATCGTCGGCGCCTCAAGCCACGCCTTTATTGTTCGTTTTTAAAGTTTCTTTGTCCCGGGGTCATGGTTTGTTACTGCGTGATTGGATATTCTCATTTCTGTGGTGTTTGCCTAGGCAGTTCTTGAGTGGGGTCTAATGAAGTTTGCCCCTCTCCCTTTTACCCCCTCCTGGCCCCTCACACCAAATAAGCACATAGAACCAGAAGTGTATCTTCTGGTGTTTGCTTGCCGCTGTAGGTCTGTCTTTACACGTTGGGCTACGTGGCAGTCCAGGTGCTCATTGTGTGTGTTGCAGTGGAGCCGTTGGTCTGTATCTGCGAGAGATGGAAGGATGGGTGGTTTGGGGGAGGAGGAACTTTGAATTGGGGTCTTGGGTTGGGTTGTTAAATGTTCGCTTGTCACAGCCTTGCCACAGGCTCCAGACCTACCAGTTTGTCACAGGCTGTCGCTGCTCCTCCTCCTTGCAGCCGCGGTGCAGCCTGTTGTTTCCGCTTTCTCCCATGGCCGCCGTTTTCAACAGCTTGCCCTTCATCCTCTATCCTCCATTTCTGAGCCTCCCTGTCTCACTGTGCCCTTCTGTGCCTCAGGGGTTCCTGTCTCTGCTGACACTCCTTCACTGTACCAGCACTCGTTCCAACGGTGCAGATTTATCGAGTGCCTGTGGGCTCAGGGTTGAACGGTCGGCCGGTACGTCTATTCAATCTGTCACGCAACCCACATAAACCTTTTAGAGCTGAGGGCAGTCACACTGGTGCTGAGGGCCTTTTTGCCATTCATGCAGGGGAAGAACGTCCTGATAATAACTGACAAAACAGTGGCCATGCATTACCTCAACAAAAAGAGGTGGTGTAGCGTCACTATCACTGTACAGGGTGGCAATGCAGCTCTGGTGTTGGGTGCTACAAAACAGGATTTCGGTCGACTGTTCACCTTGCCGGAGAAGAGAACACAGTGGCAGAATAGAACACGGTGGCAGACGTTCTGAGGCGGCAGAGCCCGGTCTCCCACGAGTGCGAGTTGGCCCAGGAAGTCCTTCTAGAGATCTTGCCCTTTGGGGAACCCCTCTGCTAGAACTGTTTGTGTCCAGTATCAACAGGAAGCGCAGCCTCTTCTGCTCGCGGGAATTTCCTCAGGAAGGAGCTCTGGGGGATGAGTTTTTAGTGACTCGGAATTTCCGTTCCTGTACGCGTTCCCGCCAGTCCGAGTCTTTCCTCATGTAATCAGGAAGTTGACTTTCGGAAAATCAATGATCCTGGTTACTCCGTATTGGGCGCATGGAACATATGGATGTGCCCATCTGCCCTCAGATTCGTCTTCTTCGGAGAGCAGACCCACTCAGGAGGGAGGTTGTCTTCTCCACCCAGAGATCAGAACTCGGAACATTCATGCCTAGTTTCTGAAAGGTAAAGATAGAGATTGGGATCTTCCGGAGGAAATAATGGAGGTGTTGCTTTCATCAAGGAGACAAGCAACAAAAGCTCTATCGCTGCCGTTGGAACCAGGTTTGCAGCCGGTTTAGAGCTAAAAATGTTCACCCTTTTTCGTGTGGCACACCTTTTGGTTTGATCTTTGTTACATCTGGCCCATCGGGGGCAACAGGTTTCCACTGCGAAAGGTTATCTGGCGGCACTATCCGTTTTCAAGCACTCGCCTGAACAAGGCTGGTACTTTAAAGTTTCCATTTTTGTCCTGTTCCTGAAGGGACTGACGATATCTTCCCACCATTTCCTTTTATAGTTACAGTTTGGGACCTTAATTTAGTGTTGAAATTCTTAATGGGAGCTCCTTTTGAGCATCTTCATTTGTGTCCTCTTAAGTTGTTTACTCTGAAGTCTCTTTGACAGCGATCTCTACGGCGGGCAGGGTGAGCAAACTTCAGGCTTTGAGTTGCAAACTACAGTTTACTACTTTTTTGTACGGAGAAGGTTGTTTTGAGGGTTCGCCCTTCATTTATGCCTTTAAGTGGTGTAAGAGTTTCACCTGACACAACAAATTGTCTTTCCATCCTACTATCCACCACTTCATCCTTCCATGGATGAAGAGCGGCTTCATCGTTTGGACCCCAAGAGAGTGTTACGCTTGTACATTAGCAGGTTTGCTAAAGTCAAACAGGAGGATCAGCTCTTTGTGGGATATGCTGGTTGTAGGTTACGACAGGCGGTTACTAAGCAGACCTGTCTCAGTGGATCATTTTACGTATTACAGAATGTTACCCTCAGGGACCTCTTTGCCAGCCAAAGTGTATGAGAGCGCATTCCACAATTGGAGTGGCTACTTATTCGGATCTTCAAAGAGGGGTGCCGCTGCAGGGCATTGGCAGTGCTGCAACCTGGTCTTTGCTGCACACTTTTACATAACCTTACTGCCTTGATGCTGTATCTGGTCAGGAGGCTACATTTGGTAACGCTGTTCTGTTCTCAATAGCATAAATCACAAGTAAATTCCCTTTTCCCACCTCCTTCTGCATATTGCTATGGGAGTCCATCAAAGATGAGGAATGCGTGGGAGGACACGACCCATTGAAGAACAAATTAATTACCCTGGTAATGTTCTTTCTGATGGATGTTCCTCACATGGATTCCTCATCGTCCTCCCAGCCAACCCCTCTGTCTTTGTGAGAATTTCCATGGTTTACGTCTGCCTCTATTTCAACGTCTGGGTTTCTGTAACCTTCTAGACGGTAGTGAATAAAGAGGGAAAAACATTAACTGGCAGCGTGCGCGGTGCATGCTATTTATACCAGCGTCGACATTGCAGCCGAAAGCAGGATGGAAGCCACCAAGGGACCACGAGTTGACGGCGCTCTCTGCTGTCAATGTTGCCAAAGCTGCAAGGAGGAGATTGTATAAATCACAGATGAGGAATCCGTAGTTGGGAACATCCATCAGAAAGAACCTTACCAGTGGTAAGCAATTTGCTCTTCTCTGTTAGGCTTTCCCTCCTGGACAATCGTAGTTCAGCTTGTTTTGGCCTACTCGATTTAGTATTGTATTGTTCAACTTAATAGTTCCTCTGACCTCTGGCTCATGTTCTCACTTTTATGTTATGCTCTTTTTGCACAAATATTGAGATTCTCTCCCCATTTCCCAGGGTATGGTTATCCACTGTTCTCTCAGTATGCAGATTTTCAGTAATTTTCTCTTCTATCACAATACTGCTTCAGATTTAACTTTGCCTCATAACCTCTGCTGGGACGAGTGTCTTACTATGATTCCCCCTGGGCTTCGCGTTTGTCCCATTCTGCCCGATACCTTTGACTGGGAACCTTGCTCCTTTGGGAGTTTCTCTTTTGCTCCATGCTGCCGTCTGTTTATTTTCATCTGTGTTTTCTACATCAGTTTCTTTTTTTCTCCTTGCGGAGTCTGTTCCGCTGAGTGACCGAACACCCTGCTGCTGTATGTTTGCAGTGGTATCAGCAATGCTTTGTGAACCGGCTGTCCACTACTGATACTTTGTGGTCTCGCCACCACCTTCCTCTGTGCTGCTGCCCTTTCGGCTTCTCACGCTCTGGATTCGCTGTGGCTATGGGTCTCTCTGTTCAGTATAGGGCGAGTTTGAAACTCTGAGGCTTCCTGGTTCACGCCTACTACGCTTTCTCCCGGTGTTAAGCAGCTCAGGGCCTTCCCTTGCCTGTGTATGCGTTCCTCTCTCCCTTGCTCATTGAGTACACTATTAACGTACTCGTCCCAGTGGATTGGATACTTTTGATTTAAAGGGACATGTGAATGACATCTATTAAGTGGTTTTTCTTCCCAGGCTTGTCGTTTAAAAGTCTCTGGTATTTTAGAGCCTCCCATGTAGGCCATGGTGTGCAAAACTTGAGGGAGTTCCTCCACAGAACAGGAGTCCTTGTACCCTAAAGGGGAGTCTCTCCCGGGAAGGGCCCACTTGCCTCGACCACCAGGGAAGGTGTTGCACAGTAGGCTCACCTCCCTTGTCTGACATGGGGTGGGGGTGCTCTCCCTTGGCGAGAAGATTGTAACACATAAAAATGCAAATCAACAACTTCGTACTGCAGCATTTTTCCAATGCATTTTCATGCCTTTTGTCCGCGGTATATGCCGGTGTAGAAAAGATTTTATTGCTGGCTGTGGATCACGCAATATGTCAGTTAGCATATAAGAAAATACTCCTGTTGGCTTTGCCAGTAAAAAGTGGCATGCAATAGAATGAAAACCTGTTCAGCTTGCACCAATGTAGATAAGTCAGCCTAGCTACGTACGTGACTGAGGTGGTGCAGTGATAAGTCCAGCCTTCACATGTCTGGGCTAGGCACTAAAGCATCATTCACACATTCTTCCAGAGTCCAAACTTCTTGGGTCATTTGTAGCTTGCAAAAGCAGGTCTGACCAACCTGTCAGTTGCACATATCATTTTCAGTAAGAGAGCTCTGTTTTTTAAATGCATCGGCTGCATAAGATCAGCAACCTGAGAGATCAGATAAAAAAATAGGAAGGAACTCCGATTTTCATTCTTCCGTGCTCTATAAATGAGGCATGCAAGAATGTTTGATGCATCACTTCTATATGTGATGTTCTAATTGCATGCCACGTCCATGTTTTTGTAGCGTTTATTTGGTATGTGTGCCGGGGCTTTAGTAGTATGGCATTTGTTTTTCTCAAAGATGGTTGTTAGGCAAAATTATATGCATTAACTTTTGGGAACACCACACACAATTAAGACTACAAGTGACAGTACAAATTCACCTTTGGTACAAGCCTGTACTACACAGTAAAGTGGTAGCGATGGCTGAGCAGCCAGACTTATCTCAAGTGTAAGTGAACAGTATCAAATGGTTACACAAAGGACAGCAATTACTATGATTCAGGCAAACACTGACTTAAGGTTTTCAAGTAAAAGAATATACATTTATTTCACTCTTCAGTTGTATAACATTACACCATTACACCACTATAAGCACTTTAAAAATCACACTCTTAATACACCACACCACTTCCCTTAAATTCCAGACAAATTAAGCTCACAAAATGAAGTGGCAGCAAAATGGCACGCCAGCAATTTAAAAGGGAGGGAAAGTCGAAGTTAAATAGAAATTAAATCACACCAACAGGTAAGTACTCAGGGCAATAGAGCAAGAGGAACTACAGTGATATAATCGGGTCGAAAAGGCTTAGGACAAAAGTCTTTTGCTCAAGATCACGATTTCAGACTAGGTTGGTTGGTAGAAAAGCTAGTTCAGAGAAGAGAAGGACAAGCCCTCGGATTGGAGAAAGATTTCATACACTTTCCCCGTGGCTGAACAAAACGAGCAACCGGGTTTGCACAGTACCTTAAAACGGAGAGGAAGCTGTAGCTGAGGCAGACGTTCCTGGTAGTTCCTGCGGGCTCATGGTTCCTGAAGCGACTGTCGGACTGACACGAAGTAGGAAGACTGGAGGGTCTTGCACTACCCAGGGAAGAAACCAGCAGCAGAGCAAAGCAACGAATAAAAGGTGCGCTCCTTAAAACCCAAGCAGGGTCCGACCTTCCTGGCTATCCGGCCTACTGTAGCTCTGTACAGCAAATTCGACCAGAGGGGTCCTGGCTTCCAGTTTGGGTGAACGGGTTGGTCCCACCAGCTCAAGGGAAGAAGTTTCCTGGAGGATCTTCTGTCGTCAGATTCTGAAGATTCGAACCTCTAGCAGGGCTTCACCGGGCGGTTCAGTCGTTGAAGGGGTCCTCTTCCATCAGCTCCTCGTTGGTTCTTCGAGTCCAGTGGCGACTCTGCCTTTCCAGTCCCAGAGACCCGCTTTTTATGCAGTTTCCCCCATTCATACAGCCTGGCTGTCAATCACACAGCAGGGTAGCTGTCCTATCAAGGACAGTCCCCTTAGCCCAAGTTTGTCCAACGTACGGCGCGCGGGCCTCCGAGCCATTTCATGTGGCCCGCGAGGCCATAGCCTGGTTTATTTATTTGCTTGATGTTTGTCGGGTCCGTGGACCCGATTAATTAATGTATTTCTGCAATGCTGGGTCCGACCAGCATTGCGGAAATAAATTAATTAATCGGGTCCACGGTCCCGACAAACATTGAGCAAATAAATAAACCGGGCTGTGGCGAGCACTGTTACTGCCTCTGGTGCCCCCTGGGAGGAGGCACCAGAGGCAGTACAGGCCATGGCCTGGTTTATTTATTCATTTGTATGGGTGTGGATGTCCTGTGAGTGCGCTGCTTTCCCTATGTTGCCAACCTCTGAACCCTGAAAAGTAGATGTATGCATGCTTGACATGCGGCCAACTTTGCACCAGACCTGCAGATGAACTTAACTGGTCTGCTGTTAAATCTCAGTTACCAGTTTAATGGTATCCACTACTGAATAATTGCTCATTTTACCATAGCCAATATGATAGCTCAGTGGGTTGGGCGCTCACTGCTGCGATGTGTGTGCTTTCAGCATTACATTTAACTTCTCTATGCTGTGGATTGCTTTGTGCTCCTTCAGGATATTTGGCACACTCCGATGCCTCTTCAGGCATAGTATGTGGAAAGGTGCTTTCTCTGAAATCATCCTGAGATACACGGGGTGTATTCAATACAAGATTCTTTTCAGCCGAAAGATGGATTTTGTTTCTCCTCTTCTGATCCTGTTCTGCTATTCCTTCCTCTTGTCGCACATCCTACGAGAATAAGGGCCAGCATTCATCTCTTGCTATCTGAATTGGTTCTGTTTGCTTCAAATGTTTTCCATTAATTTAGTTTGGTGTTTGAAGGAAAATTGAAAGCTTGCATTGCTAGGCACATTTTTCTCATCGCTGCGTCTTTCTACTTAATTTATATGACAAAATAATTGCTAACAAAGCGGCGTGTTGTGTAGGGGAGGCATGGTATCACAAGTATAACACGTACACAATAGGTACAATATGAAAAACCTTTATTGAAGTTTTCTTGGGTTGGACCAACTCCTACTTTGCCCTATGACTAAGATGGGAGTAGTCTTGAGTTGGGTTCACCTTTTGGGTGATCAATTTTCCACATTTTATCTTTTGAATGGGATTATGCTTCTTTCATTACCACAGAAGTAATGAATGTGTATTACAGAGATAAGTTGGCATATGTATTGGGCACACTGCACATGCACAGGCAGCATCAATCATGCTTTGTACAAGACAATGCTGGCCTAAATTGGAAACAACCAGCATAGACATGTTGCTACAGAGGTATATTTTGGGCACAACCAGCATGCCAATGTGTTACATCAGTGACAGTGCTGTTTTACACTGTGGACACATTGATCATTAAAATGTGTTGTGCTCTACAATGTTCTTGTCTGTTGTTGGTGACATGGAATGTACATGTTGTAAACTTATGGCTTTTTGGTCACTTTTCCTGCTGTAAGATGCACCATTTCAGCCCTATATTTAAAAAAAAAAAAATCTTGGGGTGGGGGGGAGGGGGGGATTGGGGACCGGGTGCCCCCGCCCCCAAACCCTCCCTAGATCGTTATAGCTCCCTCGCTACACTCGGTCGCCCCCACTATTTCAGAAATATATCAACAAATACACACTGGAAGAAACTAACCTTTGATCACTGTCCCTGACGCCAAAAGCTATCTTTGGGACTGCATGGCTATCACTGCCTGTGATGCTATTGTGTCAAAGGTCACACACCATCGATTTTGAACATACTGCTTTGGTGAGGGCGTTGACTTTTGGCTCGCTAATGCTTGCTTCGGCCCCACATTCAAAAAGATTGGACAAGCCTGCCTTAGCCAATCAAACAGGAGTGCGACTTGGGTTACCAAGGGAACCCATGGCAGGGGTCCGAAGACCTCTCCCTCCCATCCTGCCTAATCCGACTTTGAGGCGCCTTAAGGAGGTCTTCTGTCAAGAAGCCCGCAAAAAGACGGCGAACAAAGGAATTAACCCCGGTTTGGCTCACATAGAACACGAGAAAGACTTTAACAAAAAGAAATGGTGAATAAACCCAGCTGGAGCCAAAATAAAATGTTTTTGGTCAAGCGGGTTTATGTTCGAGGCTAATAAAATAGCCTAAAACAATGCCATGGTTATATAAGATAACCGCAGTAGAAAAGTTAGGGTAGTTACCACTGCCACCAGCCAGGTCTTGATATAAAGGGAGTGAAACATTGCTCCAAGAGATCAGACAAAAAGGGATCGGAATTGACCCTTTCCAATACTCCATGTTAGATGGGGTCTACTGGGTCTAGTTTGAAGAGACTACATAAAGTTAATGGCAACTTTACATGTTTCTGGGAGACAGTCAGTGGGAAGTCTAAAAGACAACCCTGTGTCACTGCACTGAAGGTGCTGTGTAACACAAATATGATGCTCATGCAGTAGGTGAGGCTCCAGAGCCCAAGATCACACTAATGGTAACAACACACACAGCAAAACACATGCAAGAGTGGGGAAAAAGGCTCACACTCTTACCAGGTGAAAAAAATAAATCCTAGAAATCCAGCAAAGCTGCTGAGCGACTCATTAGGTAAGGGAAATGAGCCATTTATGAGAATTCTCCCTAACAATGGTAAAGTGATGGGTTAAAAATAACGAACAGAAACCAGTTCAAATGTGAATGGCAATGGCGCACTAGGCATATGCATTAAAACTACTGGATAGCTTCAATCGTGACTTTCGAAGAGCTGAGAGCACATACTCCCTCGATTTAGGCCCTGATGTAATACAACATTCATCATATTATATACCCACACACTCTACCAGGGTCGGACTGGGAGATGCAATGGCTTAGGGCACCAATGAAAAAGTGGCTCGGAGTTACAAATTGCAATTAGTTACTTTTGGTTCGGAATGTTTGAATAGTATCCAAGGGAAAGCATTTAGATAAAATATGATGCAAATTTGTGAATTTTAAATATTATTTTTTCAGTAGCACTGGTCAAAACTACCAGCTACATGAAGTAACTTATCAAACTGGCCCACATGGGCCAAAAAAGTGGCCCACTTTAACCAAAAACACTGGCTCACACTAGCATTTTGTGTTTTTGGTACAGGCATTGCCCTATAGGACAGTCCAAGCCTGCACTGAACTACTACATTCTCCATTCACTCACTAGCACAAACCCTTAAAACAAAGACACACTTGAATACATTCACAGAGATAATGCGCGCATTCAAGACAGCAACGCGTAGAAGGTTCTGAGCCTCCACTTTCACCTCCGAACACTGATCCTGCCCCTGACCTGTGACTGGCATAGAGTGGGACTAGTGAAGAGCCAATGATTTCCCTCAGGCTGGATTTTCGTCCGCCAACTACGAAAATGAATGGTGTCATGTCAGTCTTCCTAATGCATTTCACAGGCTGTGCTTGAATCTGGGCATGGGCGTTTCTTGTCTCCGGCTCTGGTACTTGTACAGCGATGTGAAGAGCATTTGGGACACACCATCTTTGTAATTGCAGAAAATGTGTATATTTATAGATTGATTGCAAATACAAAGACTATGTTTACATTGGTGGAGTGAGTAAAAGGCACTCTCACCATATGGCAAATGTGTTTTTGGCAACATTTTTTGGGACCCAGTGTGTCCTGAAAATCATAGGGGTGGCCACCACTGCCCTTCTCTCAAAGCATAGTGTTGTGGGTTGGATCCCACAGAACTCTCAACACACAGATGTTACACCTTTTATGCACCACTCTCGGGATGAAGGGTTTGGATGAAGACCTATTGGGTGGGGTACCGACTCAAAAGAGCAATTCTGATGTACCAATCCATGGGAGAAAGAGGGGCTAAATGAAGTTTAGTGAGGGTTCCACACTAAAGTGTCAAGTTCATTGCCTACGCTAACTTGTGTTTCTGGGGTGTCTGTGCCCAGGAAATTGTCCTTCAGACACTCGGTTTCTGGGTCGTTTTAACTGCTCCTGCTTTATCTTGTCTTATTAGCCCAAAGGCTTGTGGGCTGCAAGCCCTGTAGAGTAGATTTCCCTGTCCACCTGTGAGCCCCCAGCACCTTTTGCTGGACCACTGGATTTTTGACTAGCTATCCTGAGGGAGTGGAAACCTCATTCTTTCACTCTGATTCTGGGAACCCTTTTTACTGCGTTTTGGTATTTCTTCTTGGAGCTATGCTCTCCTCCAACTTTTCTGACATCTACCTTTTACATTTGTAGCCCAAAGCACTTTCTGTACATTTTAGTATTTCTTTATTTTCCCTTGCAGGTACCAAGGCAGGGGGATACCTACCTGTATTTACTTTTGCAAGGTGCACACGCCGGCTGATTTGGAGTACTGAAAGGATCCAATATATCCCTTTTCTCGACTCTCCAGTAACTTTTTGGTTCCAGTGACCAGTCTTCTGTTTAGGCTGGTGGAAGTGTACCTTTTTACACAACTTATTGTGGACTTTTGCCGCAGGTTGTCTTCACAGCTGCAGTAGGGGACACAAGGTTCACCATTTAACCAAAATGGTGTGCAAATCTTTCTAAGCCATTGTCCTTTCTTGTGTCTTCTAGCTTTCTGGGTGGGGGAGGATTCTTTGGTCTTTGTCTTCGCCAGGCTTGCCTTGGAAAACCGACATAGGGTCTCAGACTGGTACGACAGGAAGTGGGGGAGGTGACTGAACCTCCTCTGGTCTTTGTCTTGCAGTGTGGCTGACTGAAACCAGTTCACACTGGGATGCTGGCTGTCCCCATTGGGAACCCCCTCGGCCCCCAAGTTTGAATGGTGTATAGGTCTTGATTGATGGGCTGACCCAGTGTTCCTGGGTAAATTCTGAGTTACTGGAGCTGAAACTCAGTCGGCCACTGGAACAGAAGATTCAGAGGAAGAAGCCAGAAGGACGCCACCAGCAACTTCCAGCGACCACCAGTGCCTGCTGAATAACTGCTACTGTCGCAAGCTCAACTTCTAAGCGACGGGGAAGGTCCAAACACGACCACTTCCTCCCTTGGACTGGTGGGCCTAACCATTTTGCACCATCCCTGGAAGAGCTGCAACCTCCACTGCCTGCAATTCACCAATACCCAGTGTCCATTGCTGCATCGCTTTGCATAGTCGACCGAATTGCCCTGGAACTTTATGGGCATCCTTCTAAGCCTGCAGTGACTCGAGCCAGCTCCCCAAAACCCCCCTCACCCAAGATGAGGACCGAGAAAAGGAGAAGTCTACCGGCTCGACATCTGCCCTTCATCCAAGCCTGAAAATGAAGATCCTTTGCTGGGAATCTGTCTGCACGAAAGCCAGTGCCATATAAGTCCCTTTCCTCTTTTGCCAAGACTGAGAAACCTGTGACCGGGTCTGCTGTCGCCTCACTGCTGAAACTGTCCTGCAACAACTGCGTCTTCACTCCAAGGTCCTGTCATGCTCCTGGTAAAACTTAACTGCAACCTGCTTTGTTACCTTGCAGCACTCCAGGGCTCCCATAGAGTTTGATTGAGTTGGGCAACCCATTGTACTCTAACCTTGTTTTAGGACATTGGTCTTTGGGGCAATATTCAAGGAAACATCCTAATGTTCTTGTCTTATAAAACAGTCTTCACTACCTGCAACTTGAGAAGAGATCCTGCTGGATTCCTTCACTCTGAACACTGGTACTTTGCCTTCGTGCCAAACTCCTGGTCACTGTTGAGCCAGTGTACCCCCCTGAACATTGCGAGGCTCTCGTAAGACAGTCTCGAACGACGTTACTGAAGGGTATAAGATTATTATAGTTTGTGTAGATGTTTCATATGGCTTTCCTATGTGAGCTGTTACGGGAAAAAAATCTAGTGTGACTGCAACTGTGCTTTATATTGTTTTACTGTGGTTTAAAACTTGGAGAGCTACAACAGTGTGCCTTAGTGTATAAATTAAATTGTTGTTTTTTTTATATAACTTCTAAGTGTGTCAGTGTTTTCTTGGACTAAGTTTGAGTTCTTTGTACCTCACTACAGCCCACCTCCCTCCCTAGACTAAGCCTTGCACCTCGCCATTCTGCCAAACCCTTGTGTGGTTCAAGCTAAACCCAAGTAGTGTAACCATGTTCCCCCAAGGTGAGCTTTCCTAAGTGCTACCACGGACAGTACCTTTGTTAAAAAAAAAAAAAAAAAAAAAACCACCCCGCATCATACCTTTCTTGCCCTAGCGATTCTCTAAGGTGGGTAATTGCTTATTCCAGGTTAAGTGCATCAAAATTAAAAAAAAGTCTGTTTCACTTGGGCACCATACATTATTTAATGGGTGCTGTTAGGTACTTGCAAGATTGTGTAAGATCTACATCATCAATGACCTGAGCAAGATGAAAAATTGCATTAACTTGAGGGTTTTCATTGTTTTATTGCTTGTTTGCCATACCCTCCATGCCTTACCGTCTTGAATTTTGTTGACTAAGACTTTCAGAAACTTTTAGTGCCCTGTTTATTTTAATTAAATGCATATATTTTTCCTTCAGGGCGGATTCTCACTCAAAGTTTTTAACAAGTATCCAGAAGGACTAGGAGAAGCGCTCTATAAAGAACCGTTCGACTTCAACGCTGAGCCACCTTGGGAACCGAGCTGATGATAGTAGGGTTCCATCTCCTAACTTGTTCAAGTAGGTATTACATATTTTATTTTAAGTGTTTTATTTATCCAATTTTCAAATGAAAACCTGTAACAAAGTCATCAAACAAAATATTAAACATGGGTACATGGTTAAAAGCAAACACTATTACAGGGTACATTATTAGAAGACCATAATGAAACCGCATTGTGACCAACAATCTCGTCAGAAGAGGTCCATGTAAACTTTTAAGCAACAAGAGCCATTCGCCCTACGCCACCAACCTGGGCCCCAGTCCGCCACACCTTCAGCAATGAATCTATTGAAGCTAGCCTAGGAAAAATATTGAAGCAGCAGCGGTTTGACCGAACAAATTGGATACCTAGCGCAAAACTTGAAGAGGGAGCCAAACCCCCATGTAGCTAGGGAAACTGCCGTGAGTGGTGGTGCAAATCATTTCTGATGAGGAACCACGATAGACATGTAGAGGTTTGGGGGAGCATAACAAAAGCAACAGGAGGGATCTCCGTCATCACAGTGGTTGGTGGAAAAGTGCCAAGAGTGACGTCAGTGAGAAGTAGTGGTAGAGATGGCCCTCATCTCAGTACTTGTGCTAATGCTAACCAAAGTCTCGGGAGTAATCTCCCTCTTTGCCTGTAAGGTGGCAAATTCCATCATAGTGAAGTACACCTCGGGAGTGATCTCCCTTGTCCCAATACCTGTATTTTCTTTTTTTTTTGTGGGTTTATATCGCGCCGAACCCCACCGGCATCGGGGCGCAACCAAAAAGACAACTGAACTTGGAGAGATGGGGACGATATCTGCTATTTTCACTTAAAAAGGTGCGTTTTCAGCATTTTCCTAAAGATTTTGGGGTTCCTTTGAGCGATCGAGCACTATGCAGAGACACCTCGGGTAAGGGGTTTAACAAGAGTGGGGATAGACTAGTGCCCTGCGGAATGCCGCGATTTATGGGCGATTTGCTGGAGAATGTATGCCCCAATTCCTACCTGATATAAAAGAAACTACCTATCTAGTGGCTGCAAGGGAACAGTTGGCACATTTTCCAAAATCCATTGGAGCTGTTGTGGTTTCACAGGTCGAAACTTGCACTCAGATCTAATAGCACAAGACCCATTTTGCCTTTGTCCGTAATGTTCAACATGTGGGTTTGTAAATCCAGCATTGCTGTTTCTGTGCTGTGCGCCGATCTGAAACCAGATTGTTTATGCAAGATGTCCTTTGCTTCAAGGTTTGGAACTGTGCAGAAGCTAAAGTTGCAGTCGGTTATAGGGTGCAAATTGCCTTGGTCCTTTGGGTCCTGACCTGGTTTTTCCCCTAAGGGTGTAATGGTGACTGTTTTCAGTTCCTCTGGTATGATTCCATCTGTAAATGAGTTCACCATCCTGGCAAACAGGGGTGTGAATATCTTTGTTTTCCAAAATTATGTTCTGGGGGAAGAACGTTTTCTGCACAAGAGGTTGGTTTCATTGATGCTAATATCTGTAGCATGTCCTCTGTGTTAATGGGCTGAAATTCGAAGTTGTCCCGATTACTTAATGACTTTATCTGAGTGGGTATGCTTTGCTGACCCTGTGAAGTCGCTTGGCGCTGCTTGTATTGTTTCTCTGGCTTTCTTTACTTTATCTACAAAGGCCTCTTGAACTTGTTACAAAGGCCTGTTACAGAGTATGTCAACATGTCATTGAACCACAGTAACCAGGAGCATGAGGAATATTTAAACAAATTGTGAGCAAAGCCTGGAGAGAAGGTCAAGGCTTAATAAGAGCGGTTACCAGACATCCAGGTGAACCAGGAGAGGGGAGGTATTCTCCTGGTTATATAACAGTTTAACTGAGACGCCACAGAAGCCTGCTTAGATGTACAAGGCTTAATCAGAAGTTGATTCAGATTCTATGGCAAAGGCTGACAAAGATATTGTCAAATACACTTAACAATTGGACCAGGAGTGGGGAGCCATCCTCCTGGTATTGTGTATCCTGGTATTTTCTATCTTTATGGACTCTTAGTTAAGACTTTTAATACAACCTCCAAGGTGGATACCAGTTAACCAAGAGAAGGCAGTTAATCTCCTGGTGTTTTTTTAATGTTTGAATATATAGTGGTAGGGCTAGAGTTGGGTAGTTTTAGTTTTGGACAGTGGATAGGACTTTTTCATTTGGACAACCACGTTGACGATGAGCACCAGAGTTTTCCTCCGTTGGGTAGGGAGTACCCTTTGGAATACGGAGCATTAGGACTTTTTGCTTATTGTTTGAACAACGCATTACCAAGAAAGAAAGACACATACGTGACATGACCATGTAAGTCACAGCAGAACTACAACCAATAATGTCTGCAGTGAATATTGCATTAGCGCCGTACCTCAAAATGCATGAACAAACAAAAGGAAGCATCAAAGATGTAACTGCATTTGCAGCACTTCTAAACTCAAAGTTAATTAATATTGAAAATGAAATACGACTGAGTAACGCAAAGCTGTTTACTGACGATAGAAACAATGAGAGCACGTTAAAAACATTCTCCAGCATGGGGTCTGGCATGGATTCACATGCTCATGAATATTCCCAGTCGTCAGGCTGGGAATCCTCGGTAAAGAAAAAAAAAACCAGTATCAGTTTGGTTTCTGATCTCTTTCGTAGTAATAACCAATCACTGGTCTCTGCGTCATACTGACCACAGCCAATGACTGCCCTCTACCTAAGCACCGCCTCTGGCAGCCATCTTCAGATTTTTACCACACGTTCATGTGTTGGGATCCTCGTGCTATTGCTCTCGAGCGTTAGTGCTATTTTTTCACGTTTTTTCTCAAAAAACTTTGTTTTTTCGGTCAAAAGAGCCTCAAGCTCCACCGACTCTCCATCCGATCAACGGGGACCCGTGTCGGATTCGTCTGCGCCCCTCAAGGGTGAAGATTTCGTCGAGCTACGCTTTTGGAGGACTCCAGAAGTTTCTCAGGCCCGGACATGGCCCAGGAGAAGGGAAGCTCGACGCCCGGAAAGCTGTTCAGGATCTGCCCTGGATGCCAGCTGCAGAACGTCTTTAAGGAGGACGAACACTCCTTTTGTCTCTACTGCTTACATGAGGACAAGACGCACGTGGAGAAGGACTGTGCGTTTTGCGGCAACATGTCGGAGCGGACCATGAAGGACCGCCATCAACGTTTCGCCAACTGGCTGGAAGGGAAGAGCCCGTCAGGCGAGAAGAAGAGGAAGAAATCCGAGCGGTCTTCTAAGACCTTTGAGGACGCCCCAGCGACGGGGGTCCAACACAAGGCCAAGCACCGGGAGTCCGCTGGCACCGGGAGCGCCGAACGGTCGGGCTCTATGGGCGCCAGGCAGGGCGCACCCTCCCCGGCACCTTCAGCCACGAGCCAATGCTCTGGGTCGGGTAAGAGGAAGGGCGAGCACCCGGCAAAGCTCCTGGAGAGGCCCCGGTCGAGCTCGAAGGCCCCATCGGAGGGGGAGCGAGGCAGTGTCCCCCCCCTCAAGGATAAGGCGGTGAGCGCACCTAAGGTGGTGAAGGCCTTAATACATCCGGCCAAGTCCTCTATCGATACTGTCGCGGCGGCCCTGGCTCAGCTTGTGGAGGCTACACCAGTGGTGGCGACCTCGGGGCTCAGTCTCCCTGCCACCTCGGAGGGAGTCCTCTTTTGTGCCCATCGATAGGACCCCCGTGAAACCCCCGGCGGGGAAGAAAAAGGGGGGGGCAGGGCGTCGTCGTAGATTCGGCCTCAACCTCAGAGGAAGAGCTGATTGAGGTCTTAAGCCACGGCCTTGGCGTGGAAGAAGACCGGCCCGTCGGGATGGATCCCGACGCAGGTGACGACGACATCGTCGAGGGTGCCGACGGGGCCCCTGATCGCCCGTCGGATTCCCCTCTGCCAGTGCCGCAAGACAACTCGGCGGCCATTTTGTTGGCTATACAGTCCTTATGTTCAGAGATAAGGACGAGACTACCGTTGCCGACGGAGGAACCTTTCCCGTCGGGGGATCCTGAACCGGGACCTTCTGGTGCTCCCCCCGCCCAAGAAAAGAAGGATTCACCCTCCACCTCCTTTTCAGCCGTCGCGCCCCGTCCAGCCCTCCTCCCCGTCCATCCGAGGGGATGATACGGGGACTGACACGGCACCGACGGGTACGGACGACTGGGTATACGACGAGGATCTACCGTCGTCACCTCCCACCAGGGCTTCTCCGCCCGACGAGATTGGATCGTTCCACTCCATGATCGCCAGGGCATCCGAGCTTTTCCAACTTTGCCCTGAGGAGAAGAAAAAGGAAGGATTCCTTTATCAACGGCGCGAGGCCAAGAGGAAGACGGTCCTCGCGGTGCCTCTACTGGACGACATTTGGGATGAGGGCCTCGCCCTCCTCAAGAACCCTTCCACGACGCCAGCTAGAAGAGACCGGTACGAGAAGAAGTACCGGGTCCCGGACGCGGCCCCCCTGTGCCTCCGGGCGCAGCCTACCCCGGACTCCGTCGTCTCCGCGGCGGCCAGGAAGAAAGCGGGGGGGGGTACGGCCTCCACATAGACTTCCCCACCGGACGGCGAGGGAAAGAAATTGGACGCTATGGGACGCAGGGTCATCTCGTCTGCAGCGACGACGATTAAAGCGGCCAACGCCTTGGCTATCGTGGCCCGCTACGACAGGGAGCTATGGTACAAACTGGCTCCCCTGCTGGACTTCCTACCGGACGACAAGAGGGCGGATGCCCTGGAGATCCTACAGGAAGGCGAGGTGGCGTCGGACCACGCCATCACTATTGCGACGGACATCGCCGACACTGGGTTTCGCCAGTTGGGCAACGGCGTTTGCCTTAGGCGGCGTGGATGGCTCAAGGCTACGGACTTCCGTCAAGACGTACAGACCAGAGTCCTGGACATGCCGTTCGATGGGAACAACCTGTTTGGGAAAACAGTGGACGATTCCCTTCAGGCCATTAAAGCGGACACTGAGACGGCCGGGCCCTTGGGGTTCTGCAGCAACGACGGACGCCCTTTCGGAGCAGCAGAGGCAAGGGCGCCTCCAAAGGTTCCGGCAGCGGTTTCTCCACCTACCGTCAAGCGGCCCGCTCGTCGTCTCAGGAGGCCTACAGAGGACGAGGCAAGTCTGGCGGACCCCGCCGTCGTCGCCAAGGAGGTCAAGGCGGCGAAGCCTCGTCGAAACAGGATTGAACCGGCCGTGGGGTCGGGCCCCCACCGAAGCACCCCGATGGGAGGCCGGCTGGCGAGCTTCATCAGCGTGTGGGAGTCCATCTCCACCGACCGTTGGGTGCTGGACGCCTTAGCCCGGGGCCACGCGCTCGAGTTTCAAAGAAGGTGCCCGCGCGTCCCCCCCGTGGCCAGGAAGGAGCTTCACGTCCCTCAGCTTCTCCTGGAGGTAAAGGCGATGCTCAGGAAGGGCGTCATCGAACTCGTCCCAAAGTGGCTTCGGGGCTCCGGAGTTTACTCGAGATACTTCCTCGTGAAGAAGAAGACGGGAGGATGGCGCCCCATCCTAGACCTGCGACGTCTGAACAAGTTCATCAAGGCGCAGAAGTTCCGGATGGTCACCCTCCAGCACGTCCTGGGGCAGCTGGAGGAAGGAGACTTCCTGTAGTCGTTGGATTTGGAGGATGCCTACTTCCATATTCCCATCCTAAAGGGGCACCGAAAATTCCTCAGGTTTGTGGTCCAAGGGCGTCACTACCAGTTCAAAGCCCTCCCCTTCGGACTACGGTCGGCACCCAGGGTATTCACCAAGTGCCTTGCACCGGTGGCGGCGCAGCTGCGCCGCGAGGGGATCCACGTCTACCCCTACCTGGACGACTGGCTCATCCGAGCCAAGACGAGGGAGCTCGCCGTGGAGCACACGGCAAGGACCGTCCAACTTCTCACGGACCTGGGATTCTCCGTGAACTACGCCAAGTCCCACCTGGTACCCGCGCAAAACGCACTGTTTCTGGGAGCAAAGCTCGACACAGTGTCCCTTCTGGCCTCCCCGTCGGAGGAAAGGACCAGGTCCATTCTGGGCAAGGTACAGCGGATGTTGGTTTCCGACGCGGCCAAGGTGAGGTCCATCAAGTCCCTCCTCGGAATGATGTCTTCTTGCATCTACCTCATTCCCATGTGCAGGCTCCGGATGCGCCCGTTGCAGGAGTTCCTGGACGCGCGCTGGATCCAAACGACGGGCGGCTTCGAGGAGAGGATCACACTCGACGAGTTTCTGCCGAGCGGTCCGGTGGTGAGGCAACCGCGCGCATCTGACGGCGGGCATGGACTTCCAGACCCCAGACCACCAGGAGACAGTGACCACGGATGCCTCCCTGGAAGGGTGGGGAGCGCACACCGAAAATCTGCACGCGAGAGGCCTTTGGCTCCCGACGGAGAAGTCCCTCCATATCAACGTCCTGGAGCTCAGTGCAGTGTTCTGGGCCCTCAGGTCCTTCCTTCCGTCCCTCAAGGGCAAGGTGGTGAGGATCTTCACCGACAACACCACCACCATGTTTTACATCAGGAAACAGGGCGGAACCAGGTCTCCAGCACTGTCCAAGGAGGCGCAGGACCTGTGGCATTGGGCCGTCGCCCAAAGGATGTTTCTGGTGCCGTTTCATCTGGCAGGGATAAAAAACACGATCGCCGACTCACTCAGCAGGGAGCTGCGCTCGTGCCACGAGTGGGAACTATGGCAGGATCTAGTGGATCGCGTCTTCCGACGGTGGGGCACACCCCAGATCGACCTGTTCGCGACGGCGACGAACTCCAAGTGCCGGAGGTTCGCCAGCAGGTTTCCCCAGGCGAGGAGCATGGGCGATGCCGACGGGTGGGAGAGATCCAGGCCCTTTCCTGCAAGGCCCCTTACTTGACTTTTCACGACACGAGGGTAGTGCTCAGGACGCACCCCTCCTTCATGCCCAAGGTACCGTCGGACTTCCATCTCAACGAACCCTTGGTGTTGCCTGTGTTCTTCCCGTCGCCTTCGTCGCCGGCTGAGAGGACTTTGCACTCGCTGGATGTGGCTAGAGCGCTGAAGTTCTACGTGGACCGCACGAAGTGTTTTCGGAAGACGTCACAACTCTTTGTGAATTTTGGACCTGTCAATCAGGGGAAGGCTCTCTCGAAGGCTTCCATTTCCAGATGGCTCTCCAGATGGCTCTCCGGCTGTATCATGTACTGTCATCGGTTGGCAAACCGACCGCTGCCTGGCCGTCCGAGAGCCCATTCCACCAGAGCGATCGCAGCTACCACGGCGTTCCTTTCTGGTGTGCCCCTGCTGGACATATGCAGGGCTGCTACGTGGAGGTCGACGCACACCTTCACGAAATTCTACTGCGTCGATCGGGATTCCAGGGAGGAGTCCAGGGTCGGCCAAGCAGTGCTGCGCAACCTGTTCGCCTGAGGTGAGCCTGGTGAGGAGGTAAGATGCTTAATGTTGAGTTTGATGTAATGCTTAATGTTGAGCCTTTGCCACCTCCCGTGGTTGTGCATGTGTGTACTGCTATGTATTCTTTATTCATGAGCATGTGAATCCATGCCAGACCCCATGCTGGAGAAGGAACAAGTTACTTACCTGTAACTGTTGTTCTCCAGCATGGGTCTGGCATGGATTCACATGCGAACCCTCCCGCCTACCCCTCTGCGGCTCTTCACTTGGTCATACTGCCACTTCACGTGCTTCCAAATCTGAAGATGGCTGCCAGAGGCGGTGCTTAGGTAGAGGGCAGTCATTGGCTGTGGTCAGTATGACGCAGAGACCAGTGATTGGTTATTACTACGAAAGACAGATCAGAAACGAAACTGATACTGTTTTTTTTTTTCTTTACGGAGGATTCCCAGCCTGACGACGGGGAATATTCATGAGCATGTGAATCCATGCCAGACCCATGCTGGAGAACAACAGTTACAGGTAAGTAACTTGTTCCTTACTAGACACAATTCCATTGATGATAAAAAAGTTACTGGATGAAGTAGCCGGAGAGTCACTCGGCGTACTAAAAGAATCATCAAAATGACATCATTAGCACTGGATTTCCATACAAAATGTATGGAGATTTTAATGAACCCAGTCCTTTGGGAGCTAAATGTCAGTGCAAATCTAGATATATGATGGATGAGTCTAAGACAATAGAACATGAACTGAAGAGAAAAAAAAAAAACTGGGCAAGCGAAAAAAATGTACATCGAAACCTGTATCTACCCCAATGGTGGTCAGAACGCCGCTAAACGAAAGCCTGCTCCCCCCATCAAAAGACCCAACCAGACGTGGTGGAAGGGTTACAATCACCAAAACCATCAACATCAGCTAATGCAGAGGGTGGGTAATGGGAAACCCACTAGAGTGTGTAATCCAATCACCTGTTCTGATACCTAAAATAGTGCAGAGTGTTGTCCCAAAATACAATGCAACTGGAAGCTGCAAAAAGAAATGGTGGACACTCAGGAGAGCTAGGAGACCGAAACCGGTCACTTGGCATCAGTTCCAAATGGCATCCTTTATCAGGTCCCAGCATCGAAATCCTGCAGGAGCAGACAAATAGCCCACCAAATTCCCCTATCCGGTACACCCAACAGTTGGTTGAACAACTATTGAGTTGACCAGGCCCGGGGGGAAAGGGGATTGGAGAAAATAACAAACGGACAGGACTTATCTGGTTCCCTTCTCTTTCTCTCTGATGCCCTGGAACACAGGACGTCCTGCAATAATACAGCATGAATTAAGCATTAAATCTCCTTACATCAGTATTGGAAATAAATCATTCCTCCCAACTCCTTTTGTTACCTGTCAGCCTATGCCAGTTGCTTAGAGGAAATTTAAATGGATTGGTATATTACTTAGCTTCAAGGTTAAGTTGTGAAGGCTGAAGCACTCTCTCCAGTTACTTAATGTTGCTTCTTTATCAAACTTTCACCTTTTTTCTATTGTGCTTTTGTGCTTCTGTGTGAACTCTCAATGTTTAAATACTTCTGTACTTCAGCTAAACTTGAGTTCCTTTATTTGTACGATTCTTGTGCTAGCAAGTCTTCTAGTACTGTTCATGCTCTAGCAATCTCAACCGTTTAAAACTTCCTCAATGTATTGCTTCAAAAGATTGAAAACTCTTTTTAGTGATGCTGGCATTCAAGATTTAAATGAGAAAATTGTTTGATACTGCGTTATCTCATTTATCTTTCAGCTTTTCTGTATAATATGCTGCCACTTACTATGCTGTGTTATGTTCTTGTGTTCAACCCTGACCCTGACCCCGACTTTCTGCGCCGGAAATAATTAAAGAAAGAAAATGTTCCTTGCGTGCTGTGCAATCGCAAGAAAATAATTTCTCACATAACTGCCTTGAAAGGAGAGAAACGCTTCTTTAAACTTTACCGCAACGGTTCCTCAGGAAACTGCAACGCGCTGGACAGCTGCGCAGACTACCTGACTCGTCGTAGCAAGCTCATGTCACGCGTATAGCTAGGTGCGTTCCTCTAAAGCGGCAGGAAAAAACGACGCATTAGATAAGCATTGCAATGCTTATGAAAAACGAAAGTGACACGCGCGAGCTGGCACTTGTTCTCGTTACATTAAATGAACGGAAAGCTGGCGCGTGCCTTTTAATCCAAAATGCAACAGATAAGGCAGCAATCTAATTTAACTGAAGAATTTCAGTAAAAAAATAACTTAAAATAAATTCAACTTGCAAACTTTTCGTAATGGTTTTGAAATAAGCTGTACATTCATTCCTTTTGAAATCTTGAACTTGAGATTAAACAGTAACAAGTCTTTTCTTCAAAAAATGTATCTGAGTTTGTGTTTGGCTTTTCCTGTGAATGTCTTCTTCAATATACGGTTTCTGTAGTTTCTTTTCCTAAATTTCTTATCTTTCTCTGGAGCTCTTGAACACTGTGACCACTCATCATGGGATCTTGAATGAAGGGCATTTAAGAACCTCTCCTGAGGTTCAAAACTGCATCACTGTTGCATCTGTTACCTGTAGCCAATCATTGTTGACCAGGAAGTTGACCATCTTGGACTGGGAGAACTTTAGCTGACTAGCATTAAGTCAAGGAAAAAACTATGAACTTAATTCCAACTTCACCTAAATCGGCAGTTTAGAAGCCTCAAAGCCCAGGGAATGACAGTCTTTTCCATATTTGCTCCAAAAACAAACAAATGCAAAACAAGTGCAACCAAGAGTCCTATAGCCAAAAATTAAATCTGAAAATAAGTAAAATGAATAACTCGAACATTCCTTAGAATCCTTAACAGTGAACTTGACAGTAAAAACAAATGGCCGTGAAATGGTACCTGATAGAAGGGCTGAAAATCTGGCCAATGTCACCCAAGTGAGCAATGCAAAACAAAGTGCTACGCCTACAAAAACCAAGTCACCAAAAAAATAAATAAAATAAAAAATCATTTCATTTCAAGTCGACCTTGGACAAAGCGGATACAGAGGACTCCGGCTCTGCGGAAGAACTTGATGTAGAAAACCTAATGAATTTCTCAACTTGCGAAGATGACGCCAATGCAGAGGAAGATTGTGTGGAAGTCAGAGCTCCAAAGTCCAGCCCTGAGATTAGAACGAGAAAAACATCAGAGGTGCTCAATCTGAATCCAAAACATTTCTGCACACCTAAGCCTAGTAAAGTATGTGCACTAATATTGCCTGTGGACAACACTAAAATAACCAAAACTGAAGACGAAAAACACTTTTCAGACACTACATGAAAAATGACAGACTGGTTGAGATGATGTGCAACAAAGGAGAACTTGGTAAGTTGCTTGTGGAGAAACCACAATCACTTTGCAACTATGAACAAAAATACAATCTAGTTTCTCTGTTTAAAGAATACAAAAAATGGAACTCAACACAGAATGTGAACTTTGAAAGAATTATATAATCCCAAAACAAGGTGTCTCCCAAAGACTTGATAAGCAAATCTCGGGATACAGGCCATATAAGGCAACACAAAGAAATCCCCAAATACTGCTTGCTATTGGAAAGAACGTTGGCTATGGACAATGACCTAATCATGAACAGAAAAAATGTGTTGAGGCTCCAATCATGTTCCATCTCTGCGGACCATTGAGTCGGGAGACATTAAAGCAGTGTAATGTATAAATGAAGCATGCTTTGATGAGGTATACTTACACATTGACTGGATGCTAATTTATGACCCTCTACTTAGTGGTGCATGTGTGTTGCAGCCATGTGGATTTGATATCTCTGAACGGAACATCTCGCCAGAATTAGAAAGGGAAGAAACATCGAGAAAACATGAAGACAAATCACACACAGCCAGAATTAAGTATGGAGGACGTGTAGAAGGAGTTTGAATTGTTCAACGAGAGTTGTCAAGTTAGAGTACCGCAAGAAACACAGCTAGGAGACTATATTAAAATTACGGTAAAATGTAATCCTCAGCTAGTGCAAGAAAGGTCTAACTAGGCAAAATCCACGATCCACAGAATTGGGACTGGTTGGCTGCTACGCTAGCCAAACGTAATCAAAGCTGGTGTGTTGCTGCATAACGTAATCAAAGCTAATGCCAAAGTAAACAAGAGAAGGGGCCATCCACCTTAGGTACTTGGAACACTAGAGGTTTTAGGCACTTATTTAATACCAAAGGAGATTGAGCAGAGTGCCTGGACCTTTTGCGTTTGCAAGAAACCTGGATGAACGTCTGTCCAATTGCAAATTAATTTGAAGTTGCAAAGAACCCCGCAATAGAAAAAGCAAAAGGACTCCCTTCTGCAGGCCTCTTGACTTTAGTACGCAAACATTGTGGATTCAAATCCTTTCCCATACATCCAAGTGGTTGTAAATGTCGGTAGCACAGACGGACAAAGATGCACTTCGCCTATATATTATCAATCTAAATTGGAACCTTTAAAGACGGGCACAGTGTCATACATTGACCAAGTGACGGAAATAATTGACGAGATCAAAATTGTGGACAGCCAGGCAAATATCTTTGTATGTGGTGATCTAAATTTAAACTGCATAGTGGAGGCAGATGACTTTCCAAACAAAAACTAGCACATACATGGTGTGATGAGATGGAATCATGAGATTTTACAATTCTAAATGGCAATACAATAGGGGACATACCACCTAAAACAGCGTGGCAAAGAAATACCCAAAACTCTGTGCTTGACTACATCTTATCTGATCTAGCAACATCAATGTGTTGCAAGTTGTGGAAATGGTCGATGGTGATCACAACTTAGTAAAAGGCTCTTTTGTAGCTTCCGTGCTCCATAAGCCACAGGCGTGGGAACACGCAGTAAAGCCCAATCCAAGCGGTAATGGACTTCGTATGAAAGTGTTGAATATATCTACATTTTCTTATGAATATTGTAACATGGATGCCATAGTTGTGGAATACACCCCCCCCCTTATTGGAGCAATATAAGGAGCAAGCACATGGCTTTCGAAACTGTGCATTCAAACGCAAACATGTATCCGATATTCAGGTGGTGAAACGCAAACGCGAGATGCAAAGAGACCTAAGGAATGTGACAAAATGCAATCTAGCAACTCAGTGCAAAGAAAAAAATCAAACAAAAACTGGTCCATTGCGCATCGTTGCATCAGAACAACAAGATGCTGAAAAAATGAAGAAATGCTTGGCAAATAAAAACTCAGCAGAATTATGGAAAGTTCTTGACAATGAGTGCAGCGTACAACAAGCTACACAATCCAATATGGTGACAGAGTCCCAGTGGATCATCCACTTTTCCGAACTCTTTTCTAAAAATTGACAGATTGTAGACCCGACCATGGCAATCTTGAAACGGTGGGAGCTCGGATTCGAAAAGAAACAAATATTGGAGAACATCAAAAAGCTAGCTTCATCTCGGGCACTGGGCCCAGATGGATTAACAAACCAGATCTTGAGGTCCAACCCTGAGGCCTGGGCGGAATTCTGCAAAGCATTGTTTGACAAAATAGCAACTTTACGTCCTACTCCGGAGACATGGAAAAAGGCAATCGTCGTGCCCATTTGTGAGAAAGGCAGTAGAACAAACCCCACAGACTATCGGCCAATTGCTCTGTTGGATGTTGTTGGAAAAATCTATGCGACATGCTTCCGACGTGGATAACAAATACTGGTTTTATTGATCGTCAATCAGGGTTTGTCCAGGGAGTGGGATGTAGACTGAATCTCTTACTCATCAACCTAATTAAAATGGATGCCATAAAAAAGGGGCCAAGGTTTATCTGGCCTTTGTTTATCTGTCTCACACTTGTAATAGGGTAGACCGAGAAGTGCTTTGGAACAAACTCAAATCATGGAATTGTCCAGATAGCCTATTAATGGCCATAAAAGATCTGCATACCAACACAGAGATTAAGATACGACTGGACACTAAAGGCACGCTATCTGCCCCGATTAAAACATTGTGGGGTTAAGCAAGGTTGTCCTCTTGCCTCAATCATTTTTTACCTATTCCTGTCAGACATTGGTGAAGCATTCGAAAATATCAGCTTTGATCCAAAAATTCATGGAACGTTCTTGATTTGGATCCTCTATGCAGATGATCTTTTGTTAGATCTCACACTCATGGGATTACAGCAAAAACTATATGCCCTAGAGCAATATGTGGCAAAACATGGGTTACATATCAACTCATAAATCTGAGATTCTAACCCTACAAAATCAGAGGAAAACCCGAGCTCAGAGAGGAAATATTTTTATTGGTTCTTGGAGAAACAACCATTGTGAAGCGTCATGCACACAAAATATATTGGCATGTGGATCAGCCCAAATATAAATGACCACATCTGGGCCGAAAAGCCTAAAGCAAAATGCCGGCAACTTGCAGTTCAGGCCGCAGTGCCCACCAAGAAATATGGAAAATTTTCATTGAGACCAACCATCCATTTTCACAACCAGAAGGCGGTACTAGCATTAATCTTTGGAGCAGAAAATGCCCTGGGCTGCTCATATTCTCTGTGGGACACTCTCAAATCTTTTGGTCAAGAGCTTTAAGTCTAAACAGAGGAACTCCTGCCTCTGTAATTCGATATGAATTCAGCTTGCTTTCCATCAATGCAAGAGTTGCATGGAATACCCTAGAAATATACTGTAAAATGATCATGATAAAGGGTCCTCTGCACTTTGAGATCTTACATAATCCTGCTAATGTAGAGACAAACAACGTACTGCTATCATGGGTAGTGTGTTGTGTGAGAACTCTCACTCACCTGAGCATGGACAAAGACATGCTCATTAACACAGATGCGGTTAAAAACACTATGGGAGCAGGATTGGGTTGACACTGGAGCCTAAAGATCCAAATACACGGCTATGAGAAATGTTCTAGCAAAAGGGAAAGCCTATAATAAACTATGGAAATATCTAGAAAAATGACCTGATGACCACAAAAGAAATTTGCTTATGAAATTGAGGATGAACCAGCTTAAAACCAAAGAAGTGATCATGCGGTGGAAGAAATATGAGAATTTAAATCCTAATGGCAGATTTTGCGATAACCATGAGGCGACCCTTAAGCATCTAGTATTATTCTGCAGGACCTTCAAGAACGAAAGAACAAAGATCTTCGGGCCTCTATTAGTGAATAAAGTGTCTCTAGGTGCAGAAGAATGGTGGCAAAACTGCTTTAACGAATCTGACAACAAACTGACATTAGCGCTAACATTATTACTAGAGCTCATCAATGAGACTTGTGAATACAAATGTTGAACAAAGCGGATTGGAAAATGATGTAAAATCACTGACTTGTAGCTTAATGGACTTCCTTTGAGTTTAATGTATTTGAGACTGCAAACATGAGAAGTCTTAGATGGTGTATGAATTGTTTTCAAATCTGCTTCATATTGTATGAATTATTGTAAAGGTTTATATAAACCAATAAAATGATTTAAAAAAGAACATTTCTTGGTTCAACTCCTCAGTATAGTATATAAATTCATGACTCACCTTTGTTTGCTGTTTAGTTAGGCTTGAATTTGAGATTGTCTCTTCTATATAGTTTCTTGTTATGGGGAATTATCTGTAAACTTGTTTTTGATTAAGAGATGTCCCTTAGGTTTTAGTTGTAATAGGTCTAAGGATGCCTGACCTGAAGGTCAAAAACGGCTCTAATGTACCTGTATTTGAAAATTGCTGCAGGACACAGTTGTCCTCGGGTATAAATGCTGATCCGCATAAAGGATCAGCATTTCAAAATAGCCACCTTTTGTGTTACTACGCAGTGACGTCATCACGCCATTATGTGCGATGACATCATTGTGCCCAATCCCAGAGCGGCCATCCGGTTATAGAGCTTCTTGTTTATAAACCAATCCAAGGTGACTCAATATGAGATCTGTGGTGTGATAATACACTTCATAGGGAATTATACATTTCATTGCAATGTAGTCTATCTCTTATGCAAAGAAAGAACAATAATACTTGATGATAAATGGCTCATTGGTACATTAGTATGGCATCTATGTGCTATATGCACTTAGTAATTCACATTCTTAGATAATTGTACATTTCATTATCTTCGTTTAAGCCGGATGTACATGTGTCCATTAGGATAATCCATGTGGCCTCTTTCCGTCGTAAT
The DNA here is from genome assembly GCF_040938575.1 of Ambystoma mexicanum. Lineage (NCBI taxonomy): Eukaryota > Metazoa > Chordata > Amphibia > Caudata > Ambystomatidae > Ambystoma > Ambystoma mexicanum. The sequence continues at coordinate 944,459,111 of NC_090933.1, read as the reverse complement.
AACAGTTGTCTCTACCGCTAGGTGGTAAGTCCACTTTTTCACTTAGTCTGAAAGAAAATTGTATTGCTTCTAATGATTCATTGGATGTTCTGTATAAAAATGGTTAGCCATTGGGTATTTGCAGTCTTTATTCTTGATGGCTCTGAATTGGTACATTATTCTTAACTTCAATGGACATATAGTGCTACCTGAATAGAGTTTATTGCAGGTGCACTGTATGCCATAAATAACATCTTTTGTTACATGTAATATATTGCATTATTTTCTTGGTTGTCCCATTTGGTAACATGAAATGTTCTTTACCATTCATCATTTGAGGTCCTATTTTGCAGCTGCCACGTTTTTGGTTGCATTTGAATTGTTTAATGTTCCAAATTTTTCGCAGATCTTGTGGTTCTTTTATTTGCTTAAGAAAACTGGGTCTGCCTTGATCTAACTGGAGTACATTCCAGTGGTTACTCGGGACGTTTCAGATTTTGTGCTGCATGCTATAATGCATCTTAATTTTCATGTTTTTCTTTTTGGGTCCTGTACTTCATTGTCGAGTAGATCTGTCCTTTCCTTCATGTTGACTCTGGTCATTGCTTTATTCAGATTCTTTATTTATTTTTTTTTTTTTTACTATATTACATTTTAGTTGCATAAGCACCTGTAACAAAAAACAAACTCCCCTTGACCACCTCCCCTCCCCAGAAGAGCATGATACATGCAAGGAAGTCAAATGATGATATTCCTGCGGTGACCATCATATAATTACCTAATACCCCCCACCCCACTAACAGCTTACAGAACTTGTCCCCAAAGCAACATAGCAGTAGAAAAAGAAAAAGGGAGACTGCGCTTTCCCCACTCCCACCCCAACCTCTCTCTTTAGTACTCCTACCTCTTCCCCTTCAATTCTAGCGGCCTTATCTGGCTGGACACCTTCATCCGTATTTCATTATCTTGATTTAAGCCTGATGTCCTCGTGCAAATTAGGTTAATCCATCTGACCACATTCCGTTGTAATAATAGTTCTTGTCTCCACTTCTCGGCTCTTTCTAGCTCCTAAAATGTAATGGCTTCTGATGATTCATTTGGATGTTCTGTATAAAAATGATTAGCCAGTGGGTATTTGGAGTCTTTATTGAGAATTATGAAATTGAGCATGCGTGGAAACATCTAGCATTTACAGAAAACGGGAATGTTGCCTATTCGGGACGCTATATAGATGACATTCTCATGCTCTGGGACAGAGACAAAGTATCCCTACTCCAATATGTTAAATATGTTTATACTAAGGACTATAATATTCAGCTCGCAATGAAAAAGTATAGAAAGGATACATTTTTGGGATTTGGACTCTTGTGTTCAAAGCAACATTATCCAAACCACCCTATATACAAAACCTCCGGCAGAAATTGCATTTTACATGCAAATGTAGACCACCCCAGTCACACCATAAGAAACCTCCCATATGGAGAGATACTAAGAATTCAAATGCCATTGTAGCAATACTCAATAATATTTGACACACATGGAGAAAACAGTGGAGAAATTCAGGAAGAGAGGATACAATAAAAAATGTTCTTGTGAACATCTACACCTCAAACATAGACTCTCCAGATATGTTCCATGGCTGCGCATCCCACATTCACAAGTTCCCCTCCTATGAAGTTGTTTGGGCTGTAGACTTTAATATTGTCTTGACCCTGTTAGTGGACCGCTCGGCTTAAGCGCAAGTGGCACGTCCGAGGGCTGATGTATTGTGGCGGGACATAACGGACTATCGCTGTTTGGACGTATGGGGGCATCTCCATCCAATGGCTATGGTATATTTATTCTACACGGGATCCACGATGGTGTCTCTAGAATTGATTACGTCATGGCCATGGCAGACCTCACCAGGTTGGCAAAAACAGCCAGAATATTGCCCTAGACACTGTCCAATCACTCCCCGGTGATGGTAGAGTTGGCTGGATTGGACAAAGAGACCCCTCCAATGCTGTTTTCGGGCTTGTGCACTTGCGGATGCAATATTCAGGGAAGAAATGGCATAGGATATACAGGTATTCCAGACAAACGTGGATTCTGTCCCCGATCCCAGGGTGATATGGGAAACATTCAGGTCTATATATGGGGGTTGCTTTATCTCCAGGGAAGGGGGGGGGGAGGGTGTTGAAGTCACTGCGCAGGTCCATGGCCGTATTGGAAGGGGGGGGGGTTAAAGAGTTACAGCAGAGACCAGCAAAGGGGGGGGGGGCAATCAAACGCGACTAAGACTTTTCGAGAGAAAAGGGAGGAACACGCTGCGCTGCCATGTAGAGAGATATATCTGGGAGACCAAATTACAGCGGCTGCATATGGAGAAGGGGATAGGCCTAGCTGCACTCTGGCATGGGCGGTAAGGAAAGGGAGGTGTAGACATGCTATCCTGGAGATCAGACCCCAAGGGAAATTGAGTTAGGGACTATGGACAGATTAACAGACTATTTCTTGAGTATTCTGATCGATACGCTCCCTGTTCCAGGTTACGTGTGACATGAGTCATTTCTTGGATCGGGTGGCTCTGGGCAGACTGGACCCGGTACAGCCGGACTTGTTAAACGCACGCCATTGGAGGAGGAGGTATGTCGGGTGATCATGTTCCTCCCGAACGGTAAGCCCCAGGTATGGATGGTAGAACCGCAAAACTGTACAAAGAATACGCACAGTATCTGCCCCCCCTTTACGTGGTATGTAAGAGCACTCCATCTTCTCTGGAGTACTACCGGAATCTAGGAGGATGGCATTGGTAACACTAGTCTTAATACCGGATAAAGATACCTGTCAATTCATCTCCTGTAGGCCTGTTTCCTTAATAAATACGTATAATAAGATCATCGTTAAACTGCTTTCTGAAAGTGTCTCACTGACTAGTCCCCGGGGATCTGTCATTCTTTTGGATCCAGTTCCTGGGGGGGGACCAGTGCGGGAGGATCACCTGGATGAGGTCTTCGTGGAGTGGAAGTGGCACACTGAAGCGTGAGATGCGGTATCCCCATCCTTATGACACCTTTTTCCCAACCTGCCCAGTAGGATAGTTAGAAACTCTACCCCCTCTTTTCCAACACAAACCCTTTCTCACACCGTGAGCGACAATAGACTAATGCCTGAGCCGTTTACCTCGGACATGTCCCAACATAAGGGTCAGGCAATTTCCAACTACACACACTTGACTGCCCTTTCCCTTCCACATAGGGATATAAGGCAGAACAAAAGAGCACACTCTGAGCAAGGCCAAATGCACGAGGAAGCAGCTATTCCAGGATGGCAGTTCAAACTGAGGAAAAAGGCAGCGAGACCTGAAAGAACATCAAGGAGGAGTTGCCCATTTTAACCCAGACCCGTGAAAGCTCTGACAAAGGAAACATAAGAACGGGAATTGCAGCTGAGGAATGGTGTGACAGATGTCAGCGGTACATGGAACCATGCCGCACTGATAGCCAGGGCAGATGCGGTTGCCATTGTGGTACCATCCTTCACAACAGCGGCAAAAGAAACGCCAGCGAGTTCAGCACGGCCGGTGAGTCTGACGAACGTGAATGGACCGGACTGTGTTAGGCGCAAGGTTGCAGTGGCAGCATTAAGAAGATTAATAGGCGGAGGTCTTTTTGTGAACTGTGTACCAGAGATGGAGTGCTCTTGGGAAATTGTGATTCCGACTGAGGGAATTGTGATTTTGTGAAGCTCGCACTTGACATAGGCCAACAGTGACTGGGCGAGACATGATCACCCTTCAGAAGTCTGTTTAAAATTGGCAAAGTGCTTTGGAAGGTCTGAGCCGGGATGAGGGGGGACCTAACTAAAACTGGATGGTTGGTTTAAAAAGGCATTGAGACTTTTGAATATTACAAATAAAGAGATAGATTGTGATTGAAAGGTGGTAGTGAACCCGACTGAGGGATGTCCACAGAGAGTGGTTGGTCTGAGCCCGACTGAGGGTGGCTGACGACTGAGAAGAATCGGAGCCCGGCTGAGGGGGATCCAAGTGTGAAGGGTAATTACCCGACATGAAGATTAGCAGAAGGAACTTTTTGTTTTGTTTTTGGCACATCAGGCCCTCTGAAGCAAGAGCCTTTGGAGCTTGAGAAGAGACTTCGGCACCGAAGGCCCCGATATAGAGAAAAGGAGCTGTAAGCTCGTGCCACAGAAGCCCGCCCAGGAATGGGCAATGCTCAAGAGCCCTGCCTTGTCCTGTGCTAAAAAAAAACCTGGGAAAGGCAGTCCCCGGCCATATCATCATGATTTACCATTTTGTGAACATTTCTTGTGAACATTATCCCACTATTTTGTTGCATAGCGGTAAGGATTGGCAATAGGTCTTAGAGTCTAGTCAAATAAGGGCCTATACTAAAACAGGACTGTTATTATTTGATGGTCAGAGCTTGCTCTGATCTTAGATTTAGGTTTAGATTAGGCATTTATCTCACCCATTTTACAGTTTAATAAACATCCTTGAACTGTGCTCACGTGTCTTACTTTGATACCATGCCTTCCTTACATAGGCTTCTCACATATGCAAGCTCAGGCCCTCCCAGATCAGGCAGGGGTCATCCCAGGGATATCCACTCAAAATAATGTTCAACTTCTATTTACATTAATGCACAATGTGGATGACAGGGTCCCCATTGTGGTAGCGGCATTGGATGCTGATAAAGCCCAATTGAGCTCCATGCCTGGCCCATTCAGTACTTGATTGATGGAAGTAGCTGCTCCCGTCTTTGTTCTTTTGGATTCATTGCGGCTTGACTATCGTGTGTGGTCCTTTCCTCAGAGGCTGCTCAGAGGCTGTTGAGTTTGCTACCACAGAGAGCGGAAAGTAGAGAGGCGAGCTGGGGAGCCAGAGAACCGTGTGGAGTTGTAACCGTGCCATGCTGCTGTGAGTAACATAAAGACACACGGCATATACACGGCAGTTGCTCTCACCATTCTCATTCTTTTCCGCCGCTACTTACCTTCCTTTACTACGGTTTGCAGTTTTCAGCTCCCCCTCTGTATCGTAGTACATTGGGATTGTGGTCCAACATGCTGGGCCACAAAGGATTAGCTGACCACACCCAGTTTTGACTAATTTTGACTAATAAAGTGCTGGCGTGATAGATGTTTATTATTATTATTTTGCCGCAACATTTGAGGGTTACTGGAGGGATATTTGAGCTCTGCATTGTGTACAGAGCTCATTAACTTCATTTAGGTACCATGGGTCCACAGGCCCATTGTCATTGAGGGGATCCTCCCAAAACCAGCATTGAGAGGCCTCTCACTAGCCAGTCTGCAGCTGTTAGAGACGGGCTTTGGCAAATTAGAAACTAGTAACTTAGTTTTAATTGGCAATTTAGAAACCACTTGGGAAAAACAATCCTCTAATTGAGATCAGATTGTTGTTGGCCACCGTTTTGATCAATTGCCAGGACTGAAGAACAACTGTGGGCTTGAGGCCTTTGAGCTCTTATTACCCATTTAGATTGGCCTTTGGTAAAGAAAAGTGACTGGGTTGTGTGCCTTGAGCGCTCTTTCTGGAATCGCATCTAAGCATGACCAGTAACTCTATACCTCTATGCCACGAGACAGCAGATGTCGTGTCTAAACACATGTTGAGGTCTGGACTGATAATTCAATCTGATAAAGAGGAAACATTTGCTAACAATTCTCCAATGATAACATCTACTCTGATGTCTAGATCAATGCATTTGACAAGCCCACATGTGGGGGCGGACGGTGCCTATAATTACCAACAGTGCCCGTAGAGGGTTTGGGTAGTGATATCTGTGTCCCACTTTTGGAGAAGTTGCACCTGCAGACTCCAATTTGATGGCGGCGGTTGAGGTACTCGATTCTCTCTTCAAACCCTGTGCAATGGTTCAATGGGGAGTGTCCTAATGTCATCAGGACAAATGGTGAACAATGGTACTTATTTGCCTACAATGAAATTAACAGCTAGGAGACGCATTTCACCGAGGCAGCCTGTCCCTTTTCCACCAACCCTTGGGTTTACACTGCTATGTCCCAATTTGGCACCACCAGACTTGGGGAGAACAAAATCAACTAACACTTAATGTCTCTTTGGATCACAACAAGTTCATGCATTTGCATTCCACAAGTAGTTGGGGGTCCATTAAGGGCCCCAACCATGGGGTATTCAATTTAATATCTGAATAGAGGCAAGAGGCCCCTGAGAGGACTAACTCATACATCAGCAAGGAGGCTTCAACCTCACACTGGACACTTCATTCTTGAGACGCCTTGAATGATATAATTGATATAGAACTTGATTCGAGTCTTGACCATATTAACAAGGGGATTTTCAACCTTGAACTGGACGATTCATTTTAGAGGCACTTTGAAGTATATATACTGAGTCAGATCCTTTGCCAGGAGGTGACTTTAGTCTTGCAGCACAGGTTGCAAACCGTAACATTACGCCCAAGTGCAAAAACTCTGTCTCAGACCTTGATTGGGGCCTATTTGTTGCACCCAGCAATGTGTCAACCTCTGGAATCCCTTGGTCTAGCATCACCTACGGGTGATTTCTGGATTAAATCACCTGTGGTTTCACATGCTGTAAAATGAGGGAAGCGATGGGGCCAATTATCATTGGATTTAAACAAAGAATTAACATCCTTGTACGAACAGCAATAATTGGTCTCTACGGCCATAAGAGCAAATACTGCCACAGTGAATGGGTTGAATGGAAAACTGTCATTTGCAGAAGGCTTTCTGAGGGGTCATTTGTCAAGGGAGTCTAACAATTTGGACCCCCTCTTTTCTATCTAGTATGCAAAATTGACCAGCTACCTTTGCGCTGTGGATTAATTGAATGAAGAAAAAAGGACAACTAATTAATCCTGTGTACTTCTAGTTTATGGAAAATGTATAAGGTATTCAATAGCAATGTACATTTATTTAAAAAAAAAACCTGAGTAACAAACAAATTACGCTCCCCCCCCCCCCCCCACTCACCCCCCCCCCTGTTCGTTCGCTATCGAGTGTTTTTTTGGACGCCGCAGACCGAGCGAGGGAAAGCCAGTGACTTCCTATCACCGGAAAGTGATTAGTCTATTAATAGTACTGTACTCACCTTGCCGTGTAATCATGATCAAGTGGTGATAAGCGAAGAAGTAGACCCAAAGGCCCAAAGTGACTCAGTAGTTCATGAGACTGATCTATCCCCTACAAAATCGGATCTTCCCGAGCAGGATTCTGCTCAGACACGTTCCTCTGGCAAGAACTACAACTATTCCTTCAAAGGAGTCTGATATTGAACAAAGGCTTACTCCTACCTCCCGTCCCCTTTCCTCCATACTTATGGGACATCTCTCTGTCCTGTGGGACGGGACCGGAGCACTTTTGTAAAAAGCATCCCCAAAAAAATGTTTTCAAAAATGTGTCCTTCCTCTTTCTGCGCAGGGCTTGGCACGCGGCCGTAACCCTGCCCACCTAGGCTCCACATCGACCATCCGTCCTTTTCTCCGCTCGTTCGGGACTGGACGCACTTGCATCCTCGGAAGATTTTCTTCTCTTTTCCTCTCTGGCTCTCGCTAGCGATCATGTACTAGTCTTTGTCGTTCAAACAAGACTTTCCAGATTGTTCATCGTGTCACCGTCATTTCGCGAGGGCGGATCCCCCATCCTCTTTGTTTAGAGTGCTTGTGTCGGGATCACCGCTGGATTCCTGTTTTTACTGCGACTCCCTTTCGGTCCGGGCACTTCAACATCTGTTGGAGCAGTGGGAGGTGTTCCGACGAACTCATCCACATTTTCAGGCGTTCATTGACGAGAAGAAAAAACGCCCGGTAAATTCTTTACTTTTCAGAGCACCCTGGCGGGGGATACCTTTCCAGGTTCCTCTCGGACCGGGAGAGGCGTTGATTGCTCTGTCACCGGGGTTTGCCCTGAGGTGCCTGTTGGGCCTAATAATTGTACCAGAGTTTTCTCTGAGGGTCTCCATAAGGGGCCTGTGGATACCGGAGCACGGTCCAAGACCCCTCCTGTGGGGGCTGTTTGTAGACCTAGTTTTACCGAATTGTGGGATACCGGAGCTCGCTCTGAGGCCTCTGTTCTTCCCTCAAAAATAAGACCGGGGTGCGCCCCGAGGCCTTGGGGGGGTGGGGGGGGCTTAGTGTTACCGAACGGATGTTTGAGGCCCACGTGGAAAAGGCTGTCACCGGACATGGGTCCGAGGTCCCTCTTTCTGAGGCTAAAGTTACCAACATTTCTGAGAGGCTTGACAAGGCCTTACCGGTGAAGGCTGTTCACAGTTCCTGCTCTTGTGGCGATAATAGATCTGTTGAGGGGGCAAAGAAGGAAAGTGTCATGATCTCTGCTTCCAAAAGATCAGGACTTGCCCGACTCCCTTGGAAGCAGACCCATAACCCCGGTTCCGAGTGCCAGCCAGTCCCAATTGGGACCTTTTGGACCCTGTCCTGGCACCAGTGGCACCAGGCTCATAAAGATGCCCAGTCCCAGCGCTGGAAGCGCCGGGCTCATAATGCTTGGGTGGACTTACCTGCAGCAGACAATGCTGCTTACTTACCTGCCAGTTGAACCCCTGATCCTCTTCTGTTTGGGACTACTTTTCCTGTTGGGTGGGGCAGGAGCCACTCCCTAGGTTCAGAACACTGGAACTCTTCTGGAAAGCAGGAACTCTTTTCTTTCCTAGGCGTGGCTGTGGAAGGAGACACCTAAGCACTACAGGAGGCTATTTAAACCACACCCGATGGATGAATCTTGCTTTGTGTTATTCTGCATTCTCTGCAGCAGAACGCTCATCGTGTCTTCTGCTTCTGATCCTGGGCCTAAGGGAACAAAGGCTTACCATCCTGGAATCCAGTCTTCAGCAGAACCTGTAAAGACAACGAAAGAACAGATTAGCACTACGGTCTTCAGTGGCAGCGCATCTCTTACCTGGTCCATCGGCTGTCACCAACGCCTCGCGCTGCATTCTGGCATCTGAAAGACAAAAGCTTACCAGCTCTTCGCACGCTCCTGAGGCCTTCGGCGCTGCATCCCGCATCTGAAAGACAAAAGAAGGTGCGTTTAAAGACATTGGGCAACTTTATTACTCACGTGCCATTATTCCTTCCCACGCCGAATCCAGTGGGTATTCCAGCACCCTTCAGCTTCTCTAAAGCTCCGAACTTGTACCTGCAAGATAAAAGGGACAGTTAGTGCGCATCGTGAAGCAGGCTACAAGCGCTTACTTACGTGCTTCCAGGCGCTTCTATTCCTCACGCGGGTTCGATCCTCAACTCTCATCAGCCCGCCATCCCCCATCGCCGGAACCCTGCAAAACAAGAGATATCATTACAAAAGACTTTTAAGACATTTGAAGTGCCCAGAACTTACCGTTCGTGCAGTTAACGACAGACAGCAGTCCTCTGAGGTCAAGAGGCCTGCACCCTTATCCAGTGAAGAAACTGGTTACGGCACCCTGCCCCGAGGCAGATGGAGAGCTCGGCGTTCACTTACCTAAGACATCTTACTCTTCGAGTCAGACATACAGTGCACAGAGGTCCAGCCCAAAGAGCCAACCGTGTGTTACACATCACCTTTGAAGATACGGCATTCACCCAGTCAAGACCGGCGCCTCTGCGGGAATCAGGTGAGCGTTACAGAAAGCTCTTTTACCTGCAGTGCCGAGGTCCTTCCTGGGAAGGCTGGTTTGGTGGTTGGCATGTCGCAGAAACATTTCCAGGCCTCATAGTACCGGCTCTGCCGAGGTTCCTTATGTTAAGGCTAAAGTTAAGACCCCTGATCCATCGACAGGGACCCCTGCCCCACTTCCTCACATGCCGCAGTTCCCCTCAGGCGATGACAAAATGGCGCCCGTTCCCGCCATGATCGCGGCGGCCATTTTAGGTGCTACCCCTACAACTACGCCATCGGCCTCAGGTGTAGGGCTTGGTTCCTTGGGTGAACATAGAGTCCCTTGTGCGCATCCTTATCGGCCAGTTTACGATTGGAACGCCCGGATGCCTCTTCCGCACAATGTTTCGTTGCCTGCGGGGTCAGCACCTTTGATTTATGTGGATACGTCCGTGGAGGGCCCTGTGTGGCACCCTTCCCTGTTATGTCCCTGGATTTGTCCACCTTGTGAGAAGTCTCCTCCGGTTCCGGGGCAGTCCCCGGAAGAGGCTTTTTTTTCAGTACATTTCAAACATTAATGCGTACCGACCCCATGAGGGAATATTTCAAAGGGCTTTTCAGGGAGATATGTCCACCTCCGCCTCTGGCTCCATCCATTCCTCCGGTGATTCCGCCGGTGCCTCCCTTGCCTACGGTGCCTCCCCGACCCTTCCGCCTTTGCCCCCGTTGTCCCCTGTGGACAAGGCAGCGCCTGACACGGTTCAGCAGGATCCTGACCTGTCGGATGAAGCGCAGGGCGATCAGGACAACGAGGACCTGCCCCGCTCTATTAGAGCTTTTCATGACCGGGTACTGGACATGATGTGCTTCTTAGATGTTCCAGTGCCCGAGGCACCCGCTCCGCAAGAGGGCGTACCGGCCTGTTCTTACAGAAGGACGTTCTGACCGAGGTCCGCAGGGTCTGGGAAAAGCCACTCTCTGGACTTTTTGTCAATAAGAAAATTGACGCGAGATACGGGCTGCATTCTTCGGAAGAGGAGGCCCTGTCGTCTTGTCCGCCCCCTTCCTCCACAGTGGTGGCTGCGGCCACTTTGCAATCCAGGCCTGCAGCATCCTCTTCCATGACGGCTACTCAGGTTCTGGGAAAGGAGGACAAGCTCCTTGACTCCCTTGGGAGGAAAGTCTTTGCCAACTTTGCCAATCTTTGGCTTGCAGCTCAGGCAGGCCAACGCCAAACTGGTGTTAGCGGGGGCTAATATGTGGATGTGGAAAGGTCTGTCGGAGTTTGAGGAGTTCATCCCGGTTGAGAAGCTGGAAGACTTTAAAGGGGGTCTATCCGACACCAGGGTCTTGGCCCAGGTTCTACTGGAGGCTGCGGCTCATCCCGTAGATGCCTCGGCTCGGGGCCTTATGTTGGGGGTTGATACCTCACGGCAGGCGTGGTTGCATGCAACCAAATTCTCAAAAGTGCAGGACAAGGTATTGGACCTTCCTTTTGATGGGAAGGACCTCTTTCATTCTACAACAGATGTAGAGCTCATCAAGACGAAGGATGGCACTCAGCTAAGTCCTTGCCGGTCCTTGTTAAGACTCCTTTCAAAACCCAGAGACCGTTGTCGCAAAGCCGACCTTCCTCTGGCTTTAGGGGCTTCCTCGACAGAAAATCTCGCAGAGTGGATACCGCTGCGGGGAACAACCGCCGTAGGCAACAAAGGACGCAGTTTTTCTCCCGCTCCTCAGCCTCCTCCTCAGGTTCAGGTGGCAACGCCACCGATAAACCTACTAAATGAGGGTTTTCCGCACTCAGACGAGACCCCGGTGGGAGGACGCATTGCGTCTCATTGGGAGGCGTGGCAGGCCATCACAGAAGACAGATGGGTCTTGTCAGTCGCTCGGGCAGGCTTCCGTTTAACCCCTACCCCACCCCTCAACCCTCCTTTTCAGCTGTCGGGCTCGCCCTCCCTCAAAGCCGAAGTTCAGAAACTTCTGGAGCTCAGAGCTGTGGAACCCGTTCCCCTGGGGGAGCAAGGGGGGGGGCTTCTACTCCCAGCTGTTTATGGTGCCCAAACCCAACCAGGCTGGCCTGCGCACCATCCTAGACCTTTCCCAGTTCAATCTTTTCCTACCACAAGAGAAATTCAAGATGATCACGCCCAGCCAGATACGTTCCTCCTTGCAGATGGGCGATTGGCTCAGCGTGGTGGATCTTCAGGATGCGTACATGCATATCCTGATTTGGAACCCACACAGGAGAGATCTCCATTTCTCCATTTCTCCAGCATGGGGTCTGGCATGGATTCACATGCTCATGAATATTCCCCGTCGTCCGGCTGGGAATCCTCGGTAAAGAAAAAATCAGTAGCAGTTCGTTTGATCTTTCTTAGTAGTAACCAATCACTGATCTCTGGGTCATACTGCCCCCAGCCAATGACTGCCCTCTCCCTAAGCCCCGCCTCTGGCAGCCATCCTCAGATTTTTACCGCACGCTTAAGTGTTGGGAGTCCTCGTGCTTTAGCTCTCGAGTTTTTGCTGCGTTTTTGCGCTTTTTTTCAGGAGATTTCCTCATTTTTTCGGTTTAATCGAGCCTCAAGCTCCACCGTTTCTACTTCCGATAACGGGGACCCGTTTCGGAATTCTTCTACGCCCCTCAAAGGTGAAGTTTTCATCGAGTTTACGCTTCTTGGAGGATTCCGGAAGATCTGCGGCCTACCTCAACGGACATGGCCCAGGACAAGGGAAGCTCGACCGGATCCAAGCTGTTCAGGTGCTGCCCTGGATGCGGATTGCATAACTTTTTCAAGGAGGACGAGCACTCGCGTTGTCCCTACTGTCTTAATGAGGACAAGACGCACGTGGAGAAGGACTGTGCGTTCTGCAAGAACCTTTCGGAACGGACCAAACAAGATCGTCGTTCCCCCCCGCCCCCCCTCACCGCCTGGCTGGAGAAGGGCGCAGCAGGTGAGAAGGCGAAGAAAAAGTCTGAGCGGGCTTCTAAGTCCTGTGAGGGCGCTCCGGCGACGGGGGCCCAACAGAAGGCCAAGCACTGCGAGTCCGCGGGCACCGGGAGCGCCAAAAGGTCGGGCTCTTCGGCTGCCAGGCAGGGCGCTACTTCCCCAGCACGTTCGACCACGAGCCAGCGCTCTGGTTCGGGGAAGAGGAAGTCCGAGGACCCAGGTAAGCCGCTGGAGCGGACCCGGTCGATCTCGAAGGGGTAGCGAGGCGCCATCACCCCCCCGCGGGCTTCCCCAGCCGACGAAATTGGCTCTTTCCACGCCATGATAACCAGGGCATCCAAGCTCTTCCAGCTCTGCCCTGAAGACCAAAAAAAGGAAGGGTTTCTGTACCAACGAAGAGAGGCCAAGAGGAAGACAGCCCTTGCGGTGCCTTTGCTCGACGACATCTGGAACGAGGGGCTTGTGGTCCTCAAGAACACTTCCACGGCACCCGCCAAGAGGGACAGGTACGAGAAGTAGTACCGAGTCCCCGATGCCGCCCCCTTGTGCCTCAGGGCCCAGCCCACGCCGGACTCTGTCGTCTCGGCAGCGGCTAAGAAGAAGGCAGCGGGGGAGGCGGCTTCAACTTCCACTTCCCCGCCGGACAGCAAGGGTAAGAAGTTGGACTCCATGGTACGACGAGTCATCTCATTGGCGGCGACAACGATTAAGGCGGCCAAGGCCTTAGCCATCGTGGCCTGCTACGACAGGGAGCTCTTGTTCAAAATAGCTCCCCTGCTAGACTTCCTACCTGACGACAAGAGGGCGGAGGCCCTAGAAATTCTGCAGGAAGGCGAGGTGGCTTCGGATCACGCCATAACTGTGGCAACGGACATTGCTGATACCAGATTTCGCCAGCTGGGCAACGGAGTGTGCCTCAGACAACGAGGATGGGTCAAGGCTACAGACTTTCGCCAGGAAGTCCAGACCAGAGTGTTAGACATGCCGTTCGACGGCAACAACCTCTTTGGTAAGGCGGTGGACAAGTCTCTACAGGCCATCAAGACCAACTTGAAGACTGCCCAGGCTTTAGGGGTGCTTCGTTGGTTAACAATTGGGGTCTGTTCTGACATGTAACATTTAGGGGGGGCTACTTATTGATTGTAGTAGGCCTTGTTAAATTCTATTGTGTCCCAGGGAATACAAAAACGCATTAAATGTGAAGATGTACAATGAGAAATTCAGACAAGAATAGATATAATTCAGACAGCTTTTTAAATTTATTTTGCTGCTGGATGCATTTAGTAGTCATGCATCAATAGTATTCAAAAAGAGGTATTTGTAAAGATAACAAACAAAAATGCAAATAAATTCTTCACAAATGCTAGGTGTGAAGGGAGGTTAATTCTCAGTCTTAGCCTTACCCTTACACAATTATTTACAAGGTAAGTTGCAAAAAAAATCAATGATAAAACTAGATAATGCTATAAAGAGCACTGTGTAACCACCACCTTTTGTGACAAGTGATTAATGTGTATTCAATACAAGACAATCCAAACAGAAGCAAAAGATGCGAAAACTCTTTGTTGTCTATAGCCAGGCTGAAGGGTGACCTCATACATGGTCGACGTCTAGAAGTGGATCAAAAAGATGTTTGGACCAGGAGAGAAATCTAATTGTTGGTCCTTAGGACGTTTCGGCTGAATGCCTTCATCTTGGGCCTGGGGTAGGTCTCACTAGGGTAGAGATATAAGGACACTATTAGTGTCTGAATTGAGAGTTAAAAGCTATTTAAAAACACAATACAGAGTCTGTTCCAAGACTTTGGTACACCACAATCAAATCGGGCGGCAAGGGAGTAAAAAGGGGACTGACCTTAGGGGCTGCAATGCTGCATGAATTTGGAGGTTGCTTGTGGCACCAAGGTAGCGTGAGGTGCGTGAAAAAATGGGGCTATTAAACGATAGCTGCAGGCTGTGAAGAGCTACAGGAGTAAAAAAACACACAATATTGGGTAAATTACCAGTTAAAGATGTACAGAACTAGACCATGGTGGCATTGAATAAGGTGGGCTCTCACCTTGCTGATTGACTTTTGTGTGAAAGTTCACATGAGAGGCGAGGGATGCCGGTTGAACTGCTAGTGTCCGTAGGATTACAGACCCGTCTGGAATGGTGGCTATGTAGTGTCCAATGCGTTATTTAGTCTTGGGCTGTTAAAAAGAGCGAGAAATAAGTGCCCGTTTCTTTGGATAATGCAAATAAGATATGAAATTGGGTGCAGGGATAGGGGGTCTGATTACCTGAAATCGGAGTCTCAAGCTCTCTGCTGGTTGGCGAGCGAAATCGCGTATGTAGCTTGTGAGTTAAGCGCCGCGTACACCAGAGAGAAAGCACCAAGAAAAAGGCCGAACTGTGTACGGCTGTACTGGATTGCGCATGCGCATCGCGGGTGGTGTTACCTGTACTGCCCAGCGAGTGCGCATGTCTGTGCGCGCGCTCCTGTAGCGTTTCTGAGTGAGCCTGCTGGAGTGAAATGCTAGTCGCTCGCTCCTGCGCATGAGGCACCGGAGTATCCATTACCTTGCGAACATGAAGTGGAGGGATAAAGTGCTGCCCCGTGACTTGTATGGGCTATTATGAAATATGCAGTATAAATGTGTTGACTCAGGAGGAAGTCAGTTCATATTATATTAAACGGGGTGGTGCAGCAAACAATGTAGTGCTGTAGGCCAATATGTTAGAGCTGTGATCTAAGATGGTATCTTCAAAAGAGAACGAGGTAGAGAGGTTCTTATGAGATAAGACCCCGAGATGTGTAATTATCTGCAGAAGCGAGTGGGGTCCATCTCATTAAGGCCATTGGTAATGCTTTTGAGTTTAAAAATCCACCACGCTTCTTTGTGGTTGAGAGAGTTAGTGGCGTTGCTTGTGTTAGGTACTAAGTCTGCTATCCACCACAGGATATCATCTGGGCCATGATGATTTTCAATGAAGTGTTGTACCAATGGGGCATTGGCAGATTTGCAGCGGATGCGAGATCTGTGTTCACCTATCCTTTTGTGGATTTGGCGAGTTGTTTGACCCACGTAACGGAGACCACAAGGGCATTCAATGATGTAAATCACGTTAGCTGTTTTGCAATTAGAGAACTGTCTGAGTTCCCAGTCTTTTCCACCAATTTTGAATGAAGACATTTTTCTAGTGAAACGGCATGCTGTATAGGTACCACAGGGGTGATGCCCACTTATTTCCCGCATGTTCCAGAGCGTGGATCTTTGGGACTTCTTCTCCAGTCTGGCATGTGATAGGATGTCCTTAAGATTCTTCGATCTTTTGAGCGCCATTCTTGGTGTCTTTTCTTCTGGCAGACTTAATTGTACCAAGGGCCAAAATTTTTTCAATATCCCTTTTAGTTTGGTTGTGTCAGGGCCAAAAGTGGAGACAAATGTGAGTGTTCTCTTGATCCAGATTGTTCAATCTTGGTGTTAGCAGGCTTTCTCTGGGCGTATATTTTGCTCTTTTTATAGTCCGTCTGAGTTTTCTTGGGTACCCTCGTTCTAGTAGTTTACTTTGTAGTTTTATAGCGTTTTCTTGGAATGTCTCCATCTCTGTACAGTTGCGCCGAAGTCTCAAAAATTGACCGTATGGGAGATTATCCCTTAGGTTTCTTGGGTGATGGCTATTGTAGTGAAGTAGGGTATTTCTCTGTTTCCTTCGTGAAAAGATCACATTGTAGTTTGCCATTCTTGACTAGGATGGTAAGGTCCAGAAAATTAATGGCCGCGTTGCTTTTTTTGCATGGTGAATTTAATCTCTGGGGTCTGGGCATTGATCCACTCAAAAAATGAGGTAATGCTGTTTTCATTCCCATTCCATATCAAGATGACATCGTCGATGTATCTATACCACGAGAAGATTTTATCCAGGAAAGGGTTGTATGTGTCAATGACATGTTGCTTTTCAAATTCTGCCATAAAAATGATGGCTAAACTAGGGGCAAATGCTGCTCCCATGGCGGTTCCACTTGTTTGAAGATAATATTCGTCATCAAAGGCAAAAAAGTTATTGGTTAACGCAATCTCAAGCAGTTCCACTATAAAGTTGGTGGGAACTCTTTTCTGGGTCATAAAGTGGGTTAAGTGATGGCGGATGCACTCTACCGCTGCTTCTTGTGGGATGTTGGTGTAGAGGCTGACTACGTCCATGGTGACTAGGATTTCTTGTTCGCTGTTAAATTGGCGTCCTTCAAATTTGGAGATAGTTGACATGGTGTCTCTTAGGTACGTGGGTGTTTGCTGGCTTAGGGGCTTCAAAAAATGGTCTATGAATTTACAGATTGGTTCTAGAATTGAATCACAACCTGACACAATTGGTCCCCCTGGAGGATTTTGGCTGTCTTTGTGGAGTTTGGGAAGAGCATAAAAAGCTGGTGTTCTGTTTTCAGACGTGTTGAGGAAGATTTCTTCCCGCTCCGTAATCCACTCCTGCTCTAGGCCGAATCTAGTTGTTTCCTGGATTTTTTGTTTTATGGCAGCCGAGGGGTCTTTCCTAAGTTTTTTATAGTTGCCTTCTGCATTTAATAGTTGCATCACCATTCCTTTGTATTGCGTGATGTTCTGAATTACAATTCCTCCACTTTTATCAGCTGTTTTTATAATCAAATTCTTGTTTTCTGCTAAGGTTGTTAAAGCCTTGCGTTCACCAGTAGTCAAGTTCTGTCAAGGGGTGCTTCAACAGCGACGGCCCTTTCAGAGCTCCAGAGGCAGACATGGTGCCTCCAAAGGTTCCAGCTGTGGCTCCTCCGCTTACTGCCAGGCGGCCCGCTCCTCTTCCCAGGAGGCCTACAGAGGTCGCAGCAAGCAAGGGGGATCCCGCCGTCGTCGGCAAGGCCGCTTCCAAGCAAGACTGACCCGGCCGTGTTGTCGGGCCCCCACCGAAGCACCCCGGTGGGAGGCCGGCTGACTAAGTTCGTCAGCGTGTGGGAGTCCATCTCCACCGACCGTTGGGTGTTGGACACCCTGGCCAACGGGCACTCGCTGGAATTCCAAAAGAAGTGCCCTCGCATTCCTTCCGTGGCCAGGACGGAAAATCACGTCCCTCAACTGCTGTTGGAGGTAAGGGCGATGCTCAAGAAAGGTGCCATCGAGCTCGTCCCCAGAAGGCTCCGGGGCTCCGGAGTGTACTCAAGGTACTTCCTCGTCAGGAAGAAGACAGGCGGTTTGCGCCCCATCCTGGACCTGTGTTGCTTAAACAAGTACATCAAGGCGCAGAAATTCAGGATGGTCACCCTCCAGCACGTGCTGGGACAGTTGGAGGAAGGCGACTTCCTGTCGTCTTTGGACCTGGAGGATGCTTACTTCCACATCCCTATTCTAAAAAGGCACAGGAAGTTCCTCAGGTTCTCCAGCATGGGGTCTGGCATGGATTCACATGCTCATGAATATTCCCCGTCGTCAGGCTGGGAATCCTCGGTAAAGAAAAATCAGTATCAGTTTAGTTTCTGATCTGTCTTTCGTAGTAGTAACCAATCGCTGATCTCTGCGTCATACTGACCACAGCCAATGACTGCCATCTCCCTAAGCCCCGCCTCTGGCAGCCATCTTCAGATTTTTACAGCACGTTCAAGTGTTGGGATCCTCGTGCTATTGCTCTCGAGCTTTAGTGCTTTTTCGTGCTTTTTCATAGGAAAATTCTCTTTTTTTTCAGTCAAGAGCCTCAAGCTCCACCGTTTCTTTATCCGATCAACGGGGACCCGTGTCGAATTCTTCTACGCCCCTTAAGGGTGAAGATTCCGTCGAGCCACGCTTTTGGAGGACTCCAGAAGTTTCTCAGGCCCATCTCGGACATGGCCCAGGAGAAGGGGAGCTCGACGCCCGGAAAACTGTTCAGGGTCTGCCCTGGATGCCAGCTTCAGAATGTCTTTAAGGAGGACGAACACTCCCTTTGCCTCTACTGCCTGCATGAGGACAAGACGCACGTGGAGAAGGACTGTGCGTTTTGCGGCAATATGTCGGAGCGTACCATGAAGGACCGCCATCTGCGTCTCGCCAACTGGCTGGAAGGGAAGAGCCCGTCAGGCGAGAAAAAGAAGTCTGAGCGGTCTTCTAAGACCTTTGAGATCGCCCCGGCGACGGGGGCCCAACAGAAGGCCAAGCACCGCGAGTCCGCTGGCACCGGGAGCGCCGAACGGTCAGGCTCTACGGTTGCCAGGCAGGGTGCATCCTCCCCGGCGCCATCAACCACGAGCCAACGCTCTGGCTCGGGTAAGAGGAAGGCCGAGCACCCGGCGTAGCTCCTGGAGAGACCCCGGTCGAGCTTGAAAGGCCCCATCGGAGGGGGAGCGAGGCAGTGACCCTCCCCCCAAGGAGAAGGCGGTGAGCGCACCTAAGGTGGTGAAAGCCTTGATCCACCCTGCCAAGGCCTCTATTGAGACAGTCGCGGCGGCCCTGGCTCAGCCTGTGGAGGCTACACCAGTGGAGGCGACCTCGGGTCCCAGAGTCTCCCTGCCACCGCGGAGGGAGTCCTCTTTCAAGCCCATCGACAGGACCCCCGTGAAACCTCCGACAGAGAAGAAAAAGGGGGGGCTTGAGGTCGTCGTGGATTCGGCCTCAACCTCTGAAGAGGAGCTGATCGAAGTCTTAAGCCACGGCATTGGCGTGGAAGAAGACTAGCCTGTCGGGAGGGACCCCGACGTAGGAGACGACGAGAACCTCGAGGGTGCCGACGAGGCTCCTGACCGCCCGTCGGAATCCCCTCAACCAGTGCCGCAAAACAACTCGGCGGCCATTTTGTTGGCTATACAGTCCTTATGCTCGGAGATGAGGACGAGGTTGCCACTGACGGAGGAACCGCTCCCGACGGGGGACCCGGAGCCGGGCCCTTCTGGGAGCCCTCCTCCTAAGAGAAGGATTCATCCTCCACCTCCTTTTCAACCATCGCGCCCTGCTCAATCCATGCCAGATCCCATGCTGGAGAAGGAACAAGTTACTTAACTGTAACTGTTGTTCTCCAGCATGGGTCTGGCATGGATTCACATGCGAACTCTCCCGCCTACCCCTCTGCGGCTCTTCACTTGGTCATACTGCTACTTCACGTGCTACCAAATCTGAAGAAGGCTGCCAGAGGCGGGGCTTAGGGAGATGGCAGTCATTGGCTGTGGTCAGTATGACGCAGAGATCAGTGATTGGTTACTACTACGAAAGACAGATCAGAAACGAAACTGATACTGATTTTTCTTTACCGAGGATTCCCAGCCTGACAACGGGGAATATTCATGAGCATGTGAATCCATGCCAGACCAATGCTGGTGAACAACAGTTACAGGTAAGTAACTTGTTCCTTCGTGGTTCAGGGACGCCACTACCAATTCAGAGCCCTACCGTTCGGCTTAAAGTTGGCACCCAGGGTTTTCACCTAGTGCCTGGCACCAGTGGCGGCGCGGCTGCGCCTGCAGGGGATCCACGTTTACCCCTACCTGGACGACTGGCTAAGCCGGGCAAGTACAAGGGAACCCGCCGTCGAACACATGGCCAGGACCGTCCGGTTGCTCACGGAGCTGGGGTTCGCCATTAACTACCCCAAATCCCACCTAGTTCCATCGAAGATAGCACTGTTTCTGGGAGCGAAGCTCGATACAGTGGGGCAATTGGCCTCCCCTTCAGAGGAGAGGACCAAGACCATCCTGGGCAAGGTGCGGCGCCTGCTAGCCACGGACGTGGCCAGGGTGAGGTCCATCAAGTCCCTCCTCGGGATGATGTCTGCAAAGGGGTACAAGATAGATGCATGAGGACTTCGGATGCGTCCGCTGCAGGAGTTCCTCAACGCCCGCTGGTTTCAGGCGACGGGCTGTTTCGAGGACAGGATCCCTCTCGACGAGGAGTTCTGTTGGGCGATCTTATGGTGGGGCATCCGTGCTCACCTCACGACAGGCACGGAATTTCAAATCCCGGCGTTTCAGGAGACGGTGATGACGGACGCCTCTCTGGAGGTTTGGGGGGCCCACACCAGAGACCTCCACGCAAGAGGCCTTTGGCTCCCGGAGCAGAGGTCTCTCCAAATAACATTCTGGAGCTCCGAGCAGTGTTCTGGGCTCTCATGTCGTTCCTTCCGTCCCTCAAGGGCAAAGTGGTGAGGATCTTCACCGACAACACCACCACAATATTCTATATACGGAAGCAAGGAGGCACCAGATCCCCAGCCCTATCCAAGGAGGCCCAGGATCTGTGGCACTGGGCCGTCGCCCTGGGGATGTTTCTGATTTCCTTCCACCTGGCAGGAATAAAAAACACCATCGCCAAATCACTCAGCAGGGAGCTGCGCTCGTGCCACGAGTGGGAACTGCGCCAGGGTCAAGTGGATCGACTCTTCCAACGATGGGGCAAACCCCAGATTGACCTGTTCGCGAGGGCGACGAACTCCAGTGCCAGACGTTTGCCAGCAGGTTCCCACGGCCGAGGAGCATCGGCGATGCTTTCTCGTTCCCTTGGGACGGCCTGTTCCTATACGCGTTCCCTCCATTGCCGTTGCTGCTCCGCCTCATCAACCAGCTCAAGAAGTCCAGCTGCAGGATGATCCTCGTCGCACCGGCGTGGCCGAGAAAGATCTGGTTCCCGGACCTTCTGGACTTGTCAACGTCCCCGCCAGTCAGGCTGCCGGCGGACACGGATCTTCTCTCCAGAGAAGGAGGCGCCATTCTCCATTACGACCCACAGTCGCTGAACTTGCAGGCCTGGCTCCTGCAGCACTAGAGTTTTGAGGGTACGATATCCTGGCTGATTGCATAGAGGTTCTTGCGAAGGCCAGGGCGTCCTCAAGTGTTATGGTCATAAATGGAAGAGGTTCTCTGTCTGGTGCCGTGCACAGAAGATTAACCCTCTGCAGATTACGGCCCCTCAAGTGCTGCCGTGCCTACTGTCGCTGGCCAAAGCTGGACTGGCTCACGCCTCCATAAAAATACATCTGGCTGCCATCTCCCGATATACCAGGACTACGGGACGGGCGTCCTTGTGGTCTCATCGCCTGGTGAAGGAATTTATGAAGGGACTATTCCGATCATTCCCGCCGGTGAAGGCTCCTGACCCGGCGTGGGAGCTTAATGTGGTGCTGACCCGGCTCATGGGGGGCCCCATTCGAGCCTATGCATTCGGCGCCTTTGAAGTTCCTGTCATGGAAGACGGCGTTTCTCGTGGCCATCACCTCTGCACGACGAGTGGGAGAGATTCAGGCCCTATCTTGCAAGCCTCCATACTTTACTTTTCATGACACTAGGGTGGTGCTGAGGATGCACCCCTCCTTCATGCCCAAGGTGCCGTCGGACTTCCACCTCAACGAGCCCTTGGTGTTGCCAGTTTTCTTCCCGTCGCCTTCGTCGCCGGCCGAGAGGACTTTGCACTCGCTGGATGTAGCTAGAGTGCTGAAGTTCTACGTGGACCGCACAAAGAGTTTTCGGAAGACGTCACAACTGTTTGTGAACTTTGGGTCTGTGAATCAAGGGAAGGCTCTCTCGAAGACTTCCATTTCCAGATGGCTCTCCGGCTGCATCATGCATTGTCACCGGTTGGCAAACCGACCGCTGCCCGGCCGTCCGAGAGCCCATTCGACCAGAGCGATCGCTGCTACCACGGCGTTCCTGTCTGGTGTGCCCCTGCTGGACATCTGCAGGCCTGCTACGTGGAGGTCGACGCACACCTTCACAAGATTCTACTGCGTCGATCGGGACTCCAGGGAGGAGTCCAGGGTCGGCCAAGCAGTGCTGCGCAACCTGTTCGCTTAAGGTGAGCCTGGTGAGGAGGTAAGATGCTTAATGTTGAGTTTGATGTAATGCTTAATGTTGAGCCTTTGCCACCTCCCGTGGTTGTGCATGTGTGTACTGCTATGTATTCTTTTATTCATGAGCATGTGAATCCATGCCAGACCCCAGGCTGGAGAAGGAACAAGCTACTTACCTGTAACTGTTGTTCTCCAGCATGGGTCTGGCATGGATTCACATGCGAACCCTCCCACCTACCCCTCTGCGGCTTTTCACTTGGTCATACTGCCACTTGGCGTGCTACCAAATCTGAGGATGGCTGCCAGAGGCGGGGCTTATGGAGAGGGCAGTCATTGGCTGGGGGCAGTATGACCCAGAGATCAGTGATTGGTTACTACTAAGAAAGACAGATCAGAAATGAAACTGATACTGGTTTTTTTCTTTACCGAGGATTCCCAGCCTGACGACGGGGAATATTCATGAGCATGTGAATCCATGCCAGACCCATGCTGGAGAACAACAGTTACAGGTAAGTAACTTGTTCCTTCTCTTTGGGAGAGGAGCACTTTCAGTTTCGAGTGCTTCCTTTTGGCCTCAGCTCGGCGCTGCGTGTCTTCACGAAGATTATGTCGGTGATTGCAGCCTATCTTCGTCTCCAGGGTATCCATGTGTATCCATATTTGGACGACTGGCTCTTACGCAGCCCTTGTCCGCTGGCAGCGGGCAATCTCCAGTCTCTCCTTCAGCTCCTGTTCCATCTTGGGCTGTCGGTGAATTGGCGGAAATCGTCCATGGCGGTCTCGCAGGACCTGATTTTCCTGGGTTTTCGCTGGAACACGATCGACTGCAGAGTGTACCTGACCGGGGACAGAATGGGTGATTTGTTAGCCACGTGTCAGATGTTTGCGCAGTCGGAGAGCATGTCCGCTTCTGGGCCTCATGGCCTCGTGTGTACTGGCTCTTCCTCTTACTCGTCTCAAGAGGAGACGGACCCAGATGGCTCTTTGGAGTTCATGGCGTCAGGCTGTGGACCCGGATTCCAAGCTGATAATGATTCCGGCTTCCATGAGAGTGGACCTGGAATGGTGGTCTTCTCTCAGCAACCTGTCGGTGGGTGCAGGGTTTCAGGACCCAGCCCCTATGGTGACGATCACGACGGACTCCTCCCTCCTAGGGTGGGGTGCGACGTTAGATCTTCTCCAGGTCTCGGACCTCTGGTCGCCTCAGGACAAGCTCCTTCACATAAATCATCTGGAGCTTCTGGCGATCTTCCTAGCGCTCAGGGTGTTCAGACCGATCATTGCCAACAAGGTGGTCCGCATACGCACGGACAATGTGGTGTCGATGTATTACATCAACAACCAAGGGGGAACAAAGTCTCCCCCGCTCGTGGACCTGTCCATCCAGATTTGGGAGTGGGCCGTGCTTCATGGAGTCTGGCTGCTTGCAGTGCACATCCCGGGCCAGCTGAATGTCGCAGCGGATGCCGTCAGCCGGCGGACAGTGGTCAGCTATGAGTGGGAGTTGAAGGCGGAGGTCTTTTCATGCATCTTCTTGCGTTGGGGCACACCGGAGGTGGATCTCTTCGCTACGGCGGTGAACAAGAAGCTTCCTCGGTATGCCTCCAGAGGGGGGCTAGGAGCCTCCTCTCTGGGGGATGCTCTCGAGATTCCATGGCACAACATGAGAGCTTATGCCTTCCCGCCTCTGCCTCTAGTCCATCGAGCAATTTGGAAGCTGAAGAACTCGGTGAACTGCTCCCTTCTACTCATAGCCCCTTGGTGGCCGGCCAGGTTTTGGTTCTCAGAACTTCAACACCTGTCGGTGTATCCGACAATCAGGTTACCAGTGACCCACGATCTTCATCAAGGGGAACAGCAGATGTGGCACCCCTCCCCACAATCGCTCAGCTTGGCGGCATGGTGCCAGAGTTCACGTCTTTAGAGCATCTTTTTTTTTTTTTTGTTGTAACTTTCTTTATTGGTTTTACAACAATGATATGATATGACATTACAAGACCGTGCACCGGTCAACGTGACCCCTTAACCCCTCCCCCCTGCCACCCTCCCTCCCTCGGTTCGGTCCCCATTTGATATTTAGCACAGTTTCTTATCGGTTCTATTGTCGTCGTTGTTCGGCACTTGTGGCTGCTGTTGAGGTTTCCGGTTGTTTGTGTCGATTTTGTATTGGTGGTGTAGACTGTGAGATCGTGTCGCCGTCTGCATCTAACAGGTATGCTATTTAGAGGCCCCAGATATCTGGTGGACGTGCGTGTAGGGGCAGAGTCCGTATTTAGTTTATTTTGACATCTTGACAGTAGGTGACATCCTGTAGCCACTGCTTCAGTTTTGGTGGCGGTCCTCTGCCCCAGTTGCAAGCTATTCGTCTGCGTGCCAGGACAAGGAGTAGGTTTGCCAGTTTTCTGGTATATTCTGGTAATTGGTTGGTTAAGCCCAACATGGTCAGTGTTGGGTCGGGATCCAGTTGCACTCCGATTATTGCTGAAATTTTCCCTAGTACCGCTGTCCAGAACGCTCCTGTTTCGGGGCAGGACCATGCCAGGTGGACAAAGTCCGCTTCCGAGTGCCCGCAGCGAGAGCAGGAGGCGGATCTTGTCCTCTGGGTGTGCAGTTTTGCTGGAGTGTGGTAGACCTGATGGACAAAGTTGAAGTGAATTTGTTTGTACCTTGTGTTTATTGCCACTTTCTTTGTGAGTCGAAGTATGTATGACCAGTCTTCATCAGGTATTGTAATGTTCAGAGCTCTCTCTCACCTTGTTCGAGCTTTTGAGCAGCGTGTGAGTTTTTCAGTTAACAGGGCTTTATAGATATTCAACACCAGGCGGCCATCACCTTGGGCCTTTATCACTCCGTGGAGCATTGGCCATGTCGGGGGTTGGAGTGGGAATGTAGCAATATTGGTTTGCATGGCGTGTCGGGTTGGGTAGTACATGAAGACGTCCAGGGCGTTGTCACTTCCTTTGTCGCGGGCTTCCTGGATCGTCCGGAACGTGCCTTTTGGAAACGGGTCGCCCAACGAGTGGATTTGCAATTTCTTGGTCCATAGCTGGAACACTTTTTCTCATGTTATAGGTATCCCTGGAATGCTTCTCACCAGAAGGAGGGGAGAGTATCTGGTTTGGATTCCATTTCTTTTAGCAATTATTTTTCCATATCGTGTGCGTCGTGACCATTGTGTTCATCGGTGTTGAAGGTGTCAGTGGTTCGTTGAATATGACTGCACGAAGTAGATGGGGCATTGCTAGAACTCTTTCGATTTGCACGTGTGGACGGATGGAATGTGTTGCATACCAATGGCTCAGGAACTGGGCTTGCGCTGCCCAGTAGTAGCCCTCTATATCGGGTAAAGCCAGTCCTCCTTGCGTTATGGGCAGGATCATAATGCTGTGCGCTACTCGGGCAACCATGCCCGCCCAGACTAGGTCGAGAAGGATGGACTTGATTCGTTGTAAGAATTTTTGCGTGAGTATTAGAGGAATATTTGTGAAGAGATGGAGTAGTTTGGGGAGAATTACCATTTTCGCTAGGGACACTCTGCCCCAAGTTTGAGGGGAAGCGTTTTCCATCTGTTCACTTTAGCTTGGATAGTGTCGAGTGTCGTCTCGTAGTTGTCTTGCATGATGTCAGTGCTGGATCTGGACATAAGAATCCCTAGATATTGGACCTTCGAGTGTTGCCATTGGAAAACAAAGTCGTCCTGGAATTCTTTGGTTGATTCTGTAAGAGGGAAGATTATCGATTTTGAATTATTGATTTTTTTAGTCCTGAGAAGTTGCCGAATTTGAGAACTGCTCGTGGACCTGTCCATCCAGATTTGGGAGTGGGCCGGAGGAGCTTTTGTTTCTAAGGTTTAATTTTAGATGTTGGGTGTTTGTAGAGGAGGCCTATCATTTGGATAAATCGTTTGCCGAAGCCCATTCGTTCTAATATTGCAAATACAAAGGGCCATTCCACAGTCGAACGCTTTCTCGACGTCGAAGCACTGCTACCGCTTGGTTTTCTGGGTTAAGGGCCTCCATTGCTCCAAACATTCTTCTGAGGCCGAATGATGTGTTTCTGCCTGGAACGAATCCAGCTGGATCCACCAGCACCATTGCGGGCATGAGTGGCAACAACCTTCTAGTCAGGATTTTTGCAAAGATTTTGTTATCAAAGTTTATTAACGATATGGGCCTGTAGGAGGCGCAATCTTCCTTGGGTTTACCTGTTTTGTGTAGGAGAATGATATTTGCCATGTAGAGTGTTGGTGGTAGCTGGTCTTTTGCTATGGCTTCTTCGTAGACCTGGAGTAGGAGCGGGGCTAGGATGTCCGTGAAGAATTTGTAAAATTCACCTGTTAGGCCGTCAGGTCCTGGGGCTTCGGTGCTCTGTAATTCCTTGATGACTTCTAGGATCTCTTCCGTAGTGATGGGTGCTTTCAACGGCTCACGTAACTCGGCACTCGTCCAATATACTTCGGTTGTGTTTAGGTATTGTGTTATTTCGGAGGCATCCCTGGAATAATTGGAGTTATATAGATTTTGGTAAAATTTACGGAATGTTTCTAATATGTCGTCTTCAGAGTACACAAGGGTTCCCGATGTGTCCAGCACTGCTTCGACTGTCGTGGGTTTTCGTTCTGCGGTGATCAGTCTTGCAAGTAGTGCACTGGGTCTTTGACCTTCGCCATACTGGCGGATCTTGTGGTGACTTGCTAGGAATTTGGCTTCTCTGTCTGCTAGTGTTCTGAAGGTTTCTAGTTCTGTCTTAAGTGGAGCTAGCGAGCTGGGAGTATTTGTGACTGTTGCTGCTTGCTCAAGTGTTTTGAGGCGATCTTCGCATGTGTTTCATTCTTTCTTCAAGCTCTTTAGGATTCCATTTATCTTTTGCTAGGCACACCCCTCTGATGAAACATTTCAGTGTCTCCCAGTGTGTTCCTGGCGATGCTACCGTGCCTTGGTTTATCTCTAGAAATGTGCTTAGTTCAGAACGCAGTTAATCGGCAAAGATTTGATCTTGGAGGGCTCTGTGCTTGAATCTCCATTGGGGTCTGGTGAAGTCGCTCCGAGATGTTGTGCACACTAAGGTGACCGCTGAATGATCTAAGATGGACCTGGGGTGAATGCCAAATTCTTGTCTTGTGTGTTTTGTCTATGCGTGGATCGAGTGGGGTATTCAGATCGCCACCCCATATTATTGTGGCTTCCCTGTTTGATTCAATGTGGGTCTGGACCCAGTCGAAGTTATTGGAGCCATCTATGTTGGGGCCATAGGAGTTGATCATGATTATTTCTTCCCCGTCTATGGTTCCGTGGACGAGCAGTGTTCTTCCTTCGGAGTCGTTCTGGGTCCGGATTAGCTTGAAATTTTGTTGTTTTATTAATAAGTATGGCGACTCCTCTTGCCTATGATGAGAACGAGACGAAGTATCTGTGGCAACCCCATGTTTTTGCCCAATGGTTTTCTGAGTTAGGTTGTAAGTGCGTCTCTTGGATAAGGGCCACATCGACGTTATGACGACGGAGGTAGTGTAACAACTTCCTTGTTTTGGAAGGCTGGTTGCCCCCTGTAATGTTCCATGTGGCTAGTTTGAATTTGCTTAGTGTTGCTACGTCGTTTCTGCTGCTTTGTTTCTGTTTGGCGTTTTTGGGTGCTTAAAGCAGCTTTTCTTGAGTGCTTGTCGTTTCGAAAAAGATATTCATATATTCGAAGTGGAGTCGTTGGTCCCGGTCGGGATCGGGTGGGGCCGGTTTTGGCCCTGGTCGGTGCACGTCTCAAACTGCTGGCTTGCTTGTTCTGGGAACTCCCCCATCCCCCCCCCCCCACCCCAACTTGAGTCCCATCTTCCCTTTTCCCCCTCCCTGTCGGGCAACCCCCAACCCGGCCGAAGATAACCCCTCCCTAGATAACTTGGTGAATAGTGCTGTGCTCGGGGCGTTGGTGCCCTCCAAGGAACACCTATCCCGAGGTGTATATAACAGACTTTTGCTCATGTTCCGATCCAAGTCGAGCTGGATGTGCAGCTTTTTTCAGGGCGGATCGCTCCCGTTCCTCTCTCTCCTTCGTGGTCTAGGCATTTCACGAAATGGGCCGCATCCAATATTGTCTAGAAAGGTGTTGGCTTCCTCTGGTGACGTGAAGAATTGTTTTTTCAGCATGGAGGATGTGTAATTTGGCTGGAAAGAGCATTGAATATTGGATTTGTTCCTCTCGGAGGCAGCGCTTAACTACACTGAAGGCTCTGCGGGATGCTTGCACTGCCGGTGAGAAATCAGGGAAAATTTGGACTTTGTCGCCATCGTATTGAATGTCGCCCTTGTCCCTGGCTAGCCTGAGTATTAGGTTGCGGTCTCTGAAATTCAGCAGTTTGGCGATGATAGGGCGGGGGTGCCGTTCCCGGGATTGGGCGATTGGTTGGAATCCTGTGAGCCCTTTTCACTACGAATAGAGGCGAGAAGGTGGTTGCTCCGAAGATTTCTTTGCATAGTTGTTCCACAAAGTCTTCGATTTTCGCAGGATTTTGTTGCTCTCTGATCCCTACCAGCCTAATGTTGTTGCGGCAGCTGCGCCCTTCTAAGTCTTTGTTTTTGGCAACAATTTCTTTTACTTGGCGCTCTAGTGATGTCACTTTGGAGGACAGGGATGCAGCGTTGTCTTCAAGATCGGAGACCCTCTGTTCTACGGTGTCTAGTCTTTTGCCATGTTTATCAAGGCGGTGTTGTATTTGGTCCACTTTGGATGAGAGGGTGTCGATTTTGGCATCTTGGTTGCCTATGCCTGTTTTGAGTTAGAGCAGTATTTCTCGTATGTCGAGAGATTGGGGGGGTGTTGATTCGGTTTCCTGTTCCATGCTTGGTGTTGGCGCTATTTCTCGATTCGTCTGCTTGAGTTTTGGCTATGGCCCCGGTTTCGAAAATTATTTTTCACTGCGATTTGTCCGTTTTGCCCATGCTGGTGTGGTTTCTTTACTTTGCTGGGTCGGCGGCGCGGCTCTCAGCTCGGATGAGCGTGTGCTGTTTGGAGTTACACTTCTGGTTGTAGAGGGCACACTTGACTGTCCCGGGGGTGCTACTGGTTTTATGCGTTCTGATTCCGGCGGAAGATTGAGTGGGCGGCTTGAGTGATATTTAAATGGGGCAGTGGTTGTCGAGCCCCGCTGTTGGGTCTCAGAATAACAGGAGCTTTCCTTGTGGCTGCCGGGCTGGTAGCTGAAGCTTTCGTGGAGTTTTCGCAGCGTTGGTGGGGCTTGTTACCAATATTAGAGTCCACTCCCTCCCTCCCCGCTACTTTTGTGAATGTGCAGGAGTTGCAGGCTGTTCCTCTGTCGGGTAGGCCGGGGGCCGCCCCAGCCGCTGAGGGTGTTTGGGCAGCGGTACGGGCCCAAGCGGTGAATCTTCACGGCCAAGCAAACAAAGGACGAGCACAGAGTGATCAGGGTACTGTTGGCGGAGCGTTTGACGATAATGGGGCCTGGAGCAGTTTGGGTTTGAGGAGCTGGAGAGTTGTTCTTCTTCAGCCGGGCCAGAGGGGCCTGGCTGGAGTAGCCGCGTGGGCCTCTCGCCTGCTCACCGCACAGGTTGTCTGACACCGATCTAGAATGTTGGCGGAACGTTCGCTGGAGATGGGGCTGGGGCCGTTGGGATTTTGAGGAGTCGGAGGCTTGTGGATTGTCACGGGCTCCAGCGAATCTCACCCCTATGGGGTCGGAGGGGCAGGGCTGGGCCCGTCAGCCGCTCGGGAGCATGCAGGCCGGGCCGGGGAGCGTTTCTCCTACCTGTCCAGGCTCCTTCCCTCTCAGCTTCGGCTGTGTCTGGAGGGCCCCGTGAGCCAGAGGTGAACGGCAGTGCCCAGCCCGACTGGAGGCACGATGTCGCAGGTAGGCTGGGCGGGTTCTCAGCCGCCTCCGCTATGCTCGGGCCGCGGGTCTCCGGCCCGCCTCAGGCACCACCTCCAGGGGGCCCGGGCGCTGTTCTCTTTGCTCCGCAACCTGCACTTTGGTTGGGACCGGGGGCGGTCACTTGGGTGAGGATGTTGCCGGAGGATCAATCGTATTGCAGCGCTGTTGCGGCCTTTCGTTCGCCGACGCCGCGTTGACCAGGATGTTGACTTGTCAGCAGGGGCCACCCCATCTGCTTTTTGTAAGCATTATTGTCTTGATAGGAGCTCGAGAGCTGATGCTCAGTTTGGTCAGGCTGTGCTGAAGAACCTTTTTTAATAAGGGGTATTTCCATCCACCCGTAGTTCCAGTTAGGAGAGCTTGGGAATCTCCCATAAGTATGGAGGAAAGGGGACGGGACGTAGGAGTATAACCAGGTGACCACCTTACTCCTAGTCCATAGTCCCCTTTCCTCCATACGCCCGGCGTCCCCTCTAATAAGGTTCCTCCATTATTGCTAATAATTATTGCTAATTGGTCTCTGACTTGGCGATAGAAAAGGACTGATGGGTGATGCGTGGGGCGGAGCCAAGGTGGGCGGGGTTATGGCTGCGTGCCGGGCCCCGCGCAGAGAGAGGAAGGACACATTTTTGAAA
This sequence comes from Ambystoma mexicanum, assembly GCF_040938575.1. Lineage (NCBI taxonomy): Eukaryota > Metazoa > Chordata > Amphibia > Caudata > Ambystomatidae > Ambystoma > Ambystoma mexicanum. The sequence continues at coordinate 944,428,291 of NC_090933.1, read as the reverse complement.
AATGTTTTTGGGATGCTTTTTACAAAGTGCTCCGGTCCCGTCCCACAGGACAGAGAGATGTCCCATAAGTATGGAGGAAAGGGGACTATGGACTAGGAGTAAGGTGGTCACTACGGTGAGTAACCTGGTTAGTCTCAGGCAAGTGGTCAGTGGGACGATCTAGTGGTCGTTTCGCCAACACTTGTACAAAGTCTTCACTGGTGGACAAGAGAAAACCAGTCAAAGGGAAACACTTTTACGATCCCGAGGTACAGGCTGTACCTTCAAGCGTTCGAGCCCTACCTGTTGAACCTGTCAGTGCAGATCCTGACAGACGGCACAACAGCTATGTTTTACCTAAACAAACAAGGAGGAACTCGTTCGCCAAATCTGTCCAAGCTTGCCCAGAAAATGTGGATATGGGCACTCAGACGGAACATCTACCTGTCATTTCAAAATGTTCCAGGGGAGCTCAATTCTCTGGTGGGTGCTTTAAGCAGAGATCCACTCCCGGAAGAACACAAATGTTGTCTACACAGAGAAATCGTAGATCTTGTCTCTCAGTGGGGTTCCCCACTATAGACCTATTCGCCACAAGCGAAAACACAGTGCCCAGGATTCACATCCAGGATCCCCCAACCAGACTCCCAGGGGAACGCCCTGTGGATGAACTGGTCAGGGATGTTTGCGTATGCTTTTCCACCAACCCCTCATCGGGAAGGTGGTCAACAAGATGCACAGGGAATTGATGACTCTCGTCCTAGTTGCTCCAATGTGGGCGAGGCGCAACCGTGGTTCCCACATTTACGCAGACTAGCGGTGTGCGAACCCATCAAACTCCCGTGCTGGTACAACCTATTGTCCCAGCACCAAGGTCAGAAAGTGCATCCTCAACCCAACTCAATGAACCTGGCAGCATGGCTCCTGAGGTCATAGAGTTTGGACATCTCAGTTTACCTCAGAGATGTAGGGACATCCTAAAAGAATCTAGGAAGCCAAACACGAGGTATTGCTACTTTGACAAATGGAAAAGATTTGTTATCTGGTGCCAGAATAAGCAAATCAACCCAGTTGATTGCACTCCTTCCACTATAGTCACCTACATGCTCCACCTGCTGGACGCAGGGTTGGTATTTAATTCGAAGGTACACCTGGCAGCTCTGTCAGCATACACCACCTTGCTTAACAAGGTATCGTTGTGGAAAGTACCAGTGGTTAAAGCCTTCATGGAAGGAGTAAAGAGACTTCACCCTCCAATTTCTAATCCACCACCAGGATGGGACCTTAATGTGGTGCTTGCTAAACTCATGGGCCCGCCCTTCGAGCGCATGCATAAAAGCAGTCTCAAACACCTGACATATAAAACTGCCTTCTTGGTAGCCATTTCTTCTATTAGAAGGGTCAGTGAAATTCAGGCTGTCAGTGCAGGATCCTTTATTTACTGTCCATAAAGATAAACTGGTTTTATGAACACACCCTAGGTTCTCACCTAAGTTTATTTCTAAATTCCACGTGAACCTGTCCATCGAGCTTCCGGCTTTCTTCCAAGACCCACAAAGCTCGGCTGAGGTGAAACTACACACCCTAGATGTGCGTAGGGCGGTCCTATACTATGTAAACAAAACCAGACCGCTAAGGAAAACAGACCAACTGTTTGTCTCCGTAGCTACATGCGGAGAGGGAGATCGCGTCTCTAAAGGTGCCATCTCTAAGTGGATTATAAACTGTATCCAGCTGTGTTACTCCCTTTCTGAAAAAACTCTGCCTTTCACGCCAAAAGCCCACTCTACAAGAGGCATTGGGGCCACTCTGGCTTTCATTGCAAATGTACCCCTTGACACCATTTGCAAAGCAGCTACCTGGAGCTCTATTCACACTTTTACTCCGCACTACTGCATTGACACCCATTCCAAGACAGATACTCAAGTGGGACAAGCGGTTCTAATACATTTATTTGCTCATGACCCTTCTCACATCCCACCTCCTTCTAACACTGCTCACTAATCTATGCACAGCACAGCATGTGATCTAAGCAGATTCCACAAGCCTCAGAAGGGATCCATTACTCACCATAATCGTATTTCATGTCAGAAAAAATGCAATCTGAGGGTCCTAGACGTGTGAGGGATCATGGGTACAGTGGATGTCACACTAGGATAGTATTTCTGGCACGCCCTGTGTCGACGCCCATTTTCGAGGTTCGAAAAACAAACTAATACTCTACAGCTTCCACTAGATGTCGGCCTATGCACAGCATGTAAATCTAAGCAGATACAAGCACCAGAAATACGATTACGGGGAGATATATATATTTCTGAGGCTTGTGGAATCTGCTTAGATCACATGCTGTGCATAGGCCGACATCTAGTGGAAGCTGCAGAGTATTAGTTTGTTTTTCGAAACTCGAAAATGGGCGTCGACACAGGGCGTGCCAGTAATACTATCCCTAGTGTGACGTCCACTGTACCCAAGATCCCTCACACGTCTAGGATCCTCAGATTGTTTTTTTCCACCATACTGGTCGGAAGCATTTTGCTGAGTCCCCTGGCATTAGCCATACTTTTGCTAAAAATATTAAATTATTTACATCCTTCCCCATCCCATCCCAACGTCGAACTTAGACACTCGACGCCGGCTGGAGAAGAAATCGACCGTCAGCTGCTGCACGACGGATTTGGGCCTCGGAAGGCCTCTGGCCTCGGCCCGGGCCTTGGAAGGCCTCTGGCCTCGGCCCTGCAAGTAGGGAGAGTGGGGGGTTGGACATACTCTGCACTCTTAGTATATAGGTACAGCTTATACATTTCCTACACTTAACAGCCCGCTGCCTCAAGGTGCGTATGGAGGGTACCCCTTTTCAATTCTGCCCCAAGTGCAATCGCAAATACCCTTGGGTCGACAGGCACGCCACGTGCAAGCTCTGCTTGCCGAGGGACCACCCCGAAGCGAACTGCAGAGCGAGTAGTAGGTTTAAACCTAAGACACTTAAAGACCGTTCGACGAAGCGTTGGGCCCACCACGCCAGGCAGGCGGCCATGGCAGCGGAGGGCGCCTTCAGCGACGCCATACTTTCGGACGGCGAGGGCATTACGGCGTCGAAAGACAGCCGAGCGCAGGTCCCCGACCTCGGAAGGTCGTCCGGCAGGGCGGCTATGGGGAAGACCCCCGGCGACACAAGCGCTTCACTCACCACACACACTAAACACACGAAGTCCAACCGAGACTCGACGACGTCGAGTTTTCGGAAAGAGGCACAAACTGAATGGTCCGATTCGGTGTCCTCTGGGCGTTCTCGATCGAGATCGCCGCATGATTCCAGGCAATCAGGCACTCTTGCCAAGAGTGCCTCACTCCCTAGGCTAACAGAAGTTCGATCGTCGGAGGACGAAGACGACTTCCACCCCCAGGCTGCGCTCCAGGAGTCGGAGCCCGCAGACAAGATCAGCGCGGCCCCATGCTCGAAGGACAGGGACTCTACCCCCGATCCTCGACGCCAGGCGTCGAAAACCTCTGGAGCCACAAAAGGACAGGGAAAACACTTTTCCACTCACGGGGAGGGGGGAAAACAGAAGAAGAAGCAGCCTTTGCACTCTTCCACACCTGTAAAACCCGCCACTCGCCCTAAACAGACAGACAAGACCAGGTCTGCTGATATGTCTAAAACCAGCAAATCTACTTAAGATAAATCTCCGAGACTTGCTGAGAGAGTCATTCCCAGTTCCAAAAAGTGGTCGAGTGAAGACATAGATAGGGTCATGTCAAGGATGTCGTCTTTGGCTGACTTTTACGATAAAAATCCAGACCATTTCCTTTCGTATGATCCACAAGGGGCGACACCCTCAGGCTCTAACGATCCTATCCCCCCCACCCCCCCCCCCCAAGTAAGAAGCCCCTGTTTGAGACACCGATGAGGTCTACAGACCCCTTCGAGGTACAACCATACTCAAGACCATACTCACTGTATCAAGGAGAGGCTTCCTTTGGTGAGGACCAAGAATTTGGCATGGTAGAAGAGCAAACCGGGACGGGCTACTATGGGGATGATGAGGACCAAGAAGAGGAAGACCCTGAAACCTACAGAGTAGATTCCCCGGTAGAGAACGAAGCCCCGGTTACAGACTCCCCTGTCGATAACCAACCCCTCCTAAACGAGGTTCTCGCACGTGCAGCAGAACATTTCCATATTGACACCCACAGTGTCCAGGAGGAGAGGGACTTCGCCGAGGAGTTAGTGGGAGAAAGGAGGCCTGTTGCCCAGACCATCCCTATCCTGAAGTCCATTCAGCGAAGAATAGACCCGTCCCTGGTGAACCCGAACCTCACCAGAGCAGTCAATCCCAGGGTTGAAAAACTTTTCAGGGCAGCCCAGTCTGACCCTCTCTATATAAGAGGACATCTGAAGCCAGACTCCCTAGTTGTCACTAACACTCGTAAGAGGGCTGGAACACCCTTGTCATCGTCCGAAGCTCCTCCAGACAAGGAGAGCAAAAAACGATATGTTTTCGGCAGGAAAGTAGCCTCAACGTCCGCCTATCAGGCAAGGATTGCAAACTCCACCACCCTGTTGGCCAGCTACAACTGCCATCAGTGGGAAGAAGTCGCGGCACTCATGGCCTCTGCTCCGGAACCTTTAAAGGGCCAGCTAGCTCGGATTTCCGCAGAGGGTAGAGCCGTGTCTGGTTGCATTTTGAAAGCAACCTTTGACGCCGCGGACAACGCAGGCAGATTGATAGCAGAAGGCACTGTTTTCAAGAGACATGCGTTGTTACGACAGTCTGGTTTTAAGGCAGAAACCCAGGCATCATTGTTGGACAAACCGGTGGAAGCCGATCTGTTGTTTGGTAAGGCAGTCGAGGACGCACTGAAGAATGCCAAGGACGAATACGAGACACTCAAGTTCCTTGGTCAGTTAACCAATAAACCCCCTAACCAGAGAGGGAATAGTAATTTTCGTCGCCCACGCGGCCAAAATTCCCAGAGAGGATCTAACTATTCCCAGGGGCAGGGTACACAGTGGAACAGCCAACAGTCTACCCAGGGTTACGGCAGGGGTAATGGAAGAGGTTGTGGTAGAGGCAGAGGCAGCCCCAGAAAGGGAGGTGTCACACCTCCACCAAAGCAGTGACGCTCAGTTCGGGGTCCCTTCTCACGCAACACCAGTAGGGGGACGCATTTCCAACTTCACCCAGGCTTGGGAAGGGATCACATCAGACAGATGGGTGCTGTCAACAGTATCCACAGGATATTGTATAGAACTACTGCAGCGTCCCCGGAACCATCCTCCACGACAGAGAGTACACTCTTTAGAACATCAGAAGATTCTCCTCGAGGAGATCGCCATTCTGCTAGAAAAGGACGCGATAGAACTCGTCCCGGGACACCAGGTAAACAAGGGTATTTATTCAACCTACTTCCTTGTGCCAAAGAAAGATTTGACAATGCGCCCAGTATTGGCCTTACGGCCTGCCAACAAGTATGTCAAGCCCCAAAAGTTTCGTATGACTACGCTACAAGAGGTAATCCCCCTCCTAAAAAAGGGGGATTACATGGCAATCTTGGATATGAAAGATGCCTATTTTCATATTTCCATGTTCCCAGCGCACAGAAGGTACTTGCGCTTCAAGGTGGACAGTCGGCACTACCAATTCAAGGTACTGCCCTTCGGGATAGCTTCGGCACCAAGGGTATTCACCAAGGTACTGGCGGTGGCGGCTGCACACCTACGCAGGGAGGCAATCCCGGTGTACCCTTATCTGGACGACTGGCTCATAACGGGGGAAACCCCAGTAATTTGCAGGACAAACATTCAAAGAACTATCGACCTCCTCCACGAATTAGGCTTCTCAATCAACAAGAAAAAGTCAAGCCTGGTGCCAAGCACCTCCAAACAGTTCCTAGGAGCAATCCTTGATACTCAAGAGGGGTTGACATTTCCTTCAGAGGAAAGAATTCGGAATATACTACTGCAAATTCCGCAATATCAGTCCGGTCACCAAATAACGGTACGCAAAGCAATGCGTTTACTGGGCATGATGGCGTCATGCATTTACCTGGTCCCCCACGCACGCCTGCGCATGCGTCCCATGCAGGAATGGTTGGCGAAACAGTGTTCTCAGGCAAGTGGTCAGTGGGACGATCTAGTGGTCGTTTCGCCAACACTAGTACAAAGCCTTTACTGGTGGACAAGAGAGAATCTTGCACAGGGAAAACCCTTTTACGATCCCGAAGTACAGGCAGTAGTCACTACCGATGCATGTCTGACGGGGTGGGGAGCTCACCATCTCCACCACACAGCTCAGGGTCTCTGGTCTCCCTCAGTGTCCAAGAACCACATCAAACTGCTAGAGTTTCTGGCAGTATTCAGAGCGCTTCAAGCGTTCAAGCCCCACCTACTAAACCTGTCAGTGCAGATCCGTACAGACAGCACAACAGCCATGTTCTACCTGAACAAGCAAGGAGGGACTTGTTCGCCAAATCTGTCCAAGCTTGCCCAGAAAATCTGGATATGGGCACTCAGACGGAACATCTTCCTGTCATCGGAACATGTTCCAGGGGAGCTCAATTCCCTAGCGGATGCTCTGAGCAGAGACTCCCTCCCAGAGGAACACGAATGGGTTCTACACAGAGAGGTCGTAGAAAATATCTTCTCTCAGTGGGGTTTCCCCACTATAGACTTATTCGTCACAAGCGAAAACAAACAATGCCCAGGATTTGCATCCAGGTTCCCCCAACCAGACTCCCAAGGGAATGCCCTGTGGATGAACTGGTCAGGGATGTTTGCGTACGCTTTCCTACCAACTCCTCATCAGGAAGGTGGTGAACAAGATGAACAGAGAGTCGATGACGCTCGTCCTAGTCGCTCCCATGTGGGCAAGACAACCGTGGTTCCCACACCTACGCAGGATGGCGGTGTGCGAGCCCATCATACTTCCAGCCTGGTACAACCTACTGTCCCAGCACCAAGGTCAAACAGTGCATCAGCAACCCAACTCAGTGAACCTGGCAGCATGTCTCCTGGGGTCATAGTTTGGACATCTCAATTTACCACAGAGGTGTATGGACATCCTAAAGGAATCTAGGAAACCAAACACAAGGCACTGTTACTTTGACAAGTGGAAGAGATTTGTTATCTGGTGCCAGAGTAGACAAATCAACCCAGTTTATTGCACTCCTTCCACTATTGTTACATACATGCTCCACCTGCTAGACGCAGGATTGGTTTTTAACTCACTGAAAGTACACCTGGCAGCCCTGTCGGCATACACCACTTCCCATAACAAGGTCTCGTGGTGGAAAGTACCAGTAGTTAAAGCCTTCATGGAAGGAGTAAAGAGATTTCGAAGGGATTGTGTCCTCCGACGTATTCCTTATCTTAGATAGAAATCCTTCAGCTTTGCTGGCCTCGGAAAATTTTTTCGCCAGAGGGCGCTGCGCGTCGATGATCGCCGAGTCGATGACCCTCGACGGCCTCCGTGCCGACGTCGACGTCATCCTGCCTATAAAGGCCGCGCGCAGCGTCCGTTGCTCAGTTCCGTTTTTCCGCGCTTCGTTGTGCCTCGGAACACCGTTGCTCAGTTCTCGTCAAGATAACGTATATAATAACTACTATTTACCTCGATATCGATGGCATCCTCCTCCGACCCGACGACCCCTCGGTCCGGTTTCAAAAAGTGCCGAGACTGCGGGAAGAAAATGTCGTTGACGGACCCTCACAGGGTCTGTTTGTGGTGTCTGGGAATCACGCACCAGAGTTCGGAGTGTGAGGAATGCCTTTCCATTACGGCGAAAGCCTTGAAGGAGCGTAGGGGGAAGCTCGAGAGAGGTAGGTCAACTTTAACTTCCTCGAAAGCTTCTTCGGTAGAGTCGAGACGTTCGTCTCCTCACCAAAAAAAAAACACTCTCGATCTAGATCACGAAGTGGCTCCCACCACTCGTCGACATCGAGACACTCGAAGAAGAGACGTAGGAGATCCCCTTCGTCATCTTCGTCGAGTTCTCCTGAGAGAGTTCATTGCCCCACAAAACGCAGCTCGCAAGCTGAGTGGGAGGAATTCAGGAAAAAGATGCTAAGCGTCTTCGAGAAAGCGGCCTCGTCCCCCTCGAAGACAGCTGAGGGTGATACCCCGGGTAAAAAACCCAAAAAATCTAAACGCCGCGAGTCGCAGTACCCGGCGGAAAAGTCAACCCGAAAGCGCCTCGAGCCATCGGGAGATAAAGCATCATCGACGCCATCGTCGAAAACTCCTTCGAAACAGAGGTCGGCGCCATCGACGCCGTTGTCGAAGGATTCATCGGCGCATCAGTCGATCGAGTCGACGCCGACGTCGACGCCGATATCGACGCCGGTGAAGGAAAGAACCACGGCTACTCCACAGCCAACGGTTAGACAAAAGACCTCCGACTCGACGCCGAGAACGTCGACGTCGTTCTCGAGCAGGACTCCGATCCTTTCGAGTTCTTCGAGGCCTAGTACACATTTCTCGACGCTTTTCACGGCGCCTTCGAGTACTTTCACGTCGGTGTCGACGACATCGACGTTTTCAAGGCCTGTGATGATGGCTCCTTCTGCATTGGAAATGGGGTTTATACCATTCCAAAAACCAATGTATCCCCCTTTAACCTCGATTTTTGAGGAAAGGGAGGATTCAGACCAAGATATTGATTTACAGAGGACCACATCACCAGAGCCAGAGACTTTCGCCTCTGAGGAAGGAAGATTAAAAAATCTTCAGGATGCACTTCAGGAAGCTAGTGGCTTGGACACTTCTCCTGAAGCAGAATTTATCAAACCAGACCCAGGAGAACATGCGGAGACTCCATATAGAGCTCTGATGTCTAGAATCATAGAATTTATGGGTTGGTCTGCACCTTCTCCTGCCTTTCAGCAGGATGACCTCACTGACATACTGGACAAGGGCCCACAGGAGGATCCTGTGGTTCCATTTCACTCTGCTCTACAGAGAAGGATTTTGACAAACTGGGAAACGCCAGAAATTATCCCGGCAGTAAATAAAAAACTGTCAACAAAATACAGGGTGGCTAGTTCTGACCCTGAATATTTGTCAAAACACCCTACTCCTGAGAGCTTGGTTGTACAGGCTGCAACCTCATCAGGCAGCACATCTGCATACCCCACTGCTCCGCAGGATAGGGATGACAAAAAGTATGATGCCATGGCTAAGAAGGTTTTTTCTGCCTGTAGCATGGCGTTAAAGTCTATTAACGCGACCTGTACGCTCGCTAGGTTCAGCCACACCCTTTGGGAGTGCGCTTCATCAGCGGCTGACTGCCTCCAAGAAGGAGAGGAAAGGGACGCATTTTTAAACATCATCAGGGATGGTAAAGATGCGATGTGCGAGACCCTACAAACTGGCCTAGATTCTGCTGACAGTATCAGCAGGGCCATGGCGGCAAGTACCACAATCCGCAGGCATGCGTGGTTGAGGAAGTCTGGTTTTGCCTCTGACGTGCAGACCAGGCTTTTGAATATGCCCTTTGACGGTTCTACCCTCTTTGGAAAGAAGGCGGATGACAGTTTGGAGAAACTGCAAACGTCCAAGGCAGCAGCCAAGTCATTGGGAGCTGCTATCCGTCAGAATACCTTTCGTCCTTCGGGATCATCGTGGAGAGGACGGTCCTTTCGTTACTATTCCTCATATGGAAGGGGCAGGGGACGACCGGCTCAAAGAGGCCAAGGAAGATTTACCCGTGGTGGACGGGGTAGGGGAAAGAAAGCCGCACCCGCAGGAGCAGGAGCCACTTTACCTTCGGCAACTGCATCAGCCGCTTCAAAACCACTCTGAGGTCTCCCCTCACAGAACACCAGTAGGGGGCAGGTTAACTCACCATCTGACGGAATGGCAGGCTATTACGTCAGATGCTTGGGCTCTGGAGACAGTGGCCCAAGGTTACTGCCTGCCCTTCCTACATATCCCTCAGAGTCATCCACCGGGGAACAACCCTTTGAAGCTTCCAGATCCGCTCCTCTTGCAGGAGGTTTTAGACCTGCTAGAGAAAGGTGCCATAGAACTGGTACCTGTAGCGGAAAGGAACAAGGGTTGGTACTCCCCCTACTTCATAATACCGAAGAAGGACGGAGGACTGAGACCCATCTTAGACTTACGGGAATTGAACAAATTCCTCCGAAAGGACAAGTTCAAGATGGTGACTCTCTCTCAGATCCTTCAGGCCCTCCAGCTTCAGGACTGGTTGGTATCTCTAGACCTCCAGGACGCTTATTTCCATGTGCCGATCCATCCCAGGCACAGGAGATACCTGAGGTTCGCAATTGGCAGCTCTCATTATCAATTTCGAGTTCTGCCATTTGGGCTAACCTCCGCCCCGAGGGTCTTTACCAAGCTAATGTCGGTTGTGGCTGCAAGTCTAAGGAGGGAAGGGATTCATGTCTACCCTTACCTAGACGATTGGTTGATCAGAGCTGTATCTTCGGAACAGGCTCAGAGACAACTAGATTATGTTTGCCACTTCCTTCACAAGCTGGGCTTCTCCCTCAATTTAAAGAAGTCACAGATGATACCATCACAGAGACTCCAATTCATTGGAGCAGTCCTGGACACTTCCCTGGGAAAAGCCTTGCCACCAGAGGTGAGGGCTCGAGATATTCTGCAGATGGTCATCAGATTTCAGAATGCCCAATATCTCCCAGCCTACGACTTTCTGAGGTTGCTAGGCCTCATGGCATCCTGCATATTCCTCGTGCCGGAGGCTCGCCTGAGAATGAGATCCCTCCAGTGGGCACTGAGAACTCAGTGGTCACAGTTCTCAGGAAGGATGACAGATCTCCTTCGGATCCCGGTCAAAGTAGCCCGAGACCTTCAGTGGTGGGCCTGTCGGGAGAACATCCTGAAAGGAGAAATGTTTTGGCAACCATGGCCGGAGATAACAGTAGTCACGGATGCCTCACTCACGGGGTGGGGAGCTCACGCCAACGACTTGACCATCAGCGGTCGTTGGTCTCCATCGGAGTCCAGACTACATATCAACCTGTTGGAGCTGAGAGCCATCAGACTAGCGCTGAAGGCTTTTCTGCCGTCTGTACGGGGAAGAAACGTCCTAATAATGACGGACAATACAGTGGCCATGCACTACCTCAACAAAAGAGGAGGCGTAGGCTCACTACCACTGTGCAGAGAGGCGATGCAGCTCTGGTTTTGGGCAATTCAGGAAGGAATCTCTCTATCGGCAATTCACCTAGCCGGAGAGAAGAACTTGACAGCGGACGCTCTGAGCAGGCAGAGCACAGTCTCTCACGAGTGGGAGATAGCTCAGGAAGTCCTTCAAGAGATCTTCGCCCTTTGGGGAACCCCTCAAGTGGATCTGTTCGCCACCAGTATCAACAGGAAGTGCGACAGATTTTGCTCAAGGGAATTTCCCCCGAGAGGAGCTCTAGGAGATGCGTTCGTAGTGGACTGGGAGTTCCCACTTCTGTACGCGTTCCCTCCGGTCCCTGTCATTCCTCAAATGATCAGGAGGTTGAGAAGGTTTCGGAAGACCATGATCCTAATTGCCCCGGATTGGGCCAGGAGAACGTGGTACCCGGACCTTCTAGACATGTCCATCTGCCCTCCAATTCGACTGCCATACAGAGAGGATCTTCTCTCGCAGAAGGAAGGTCAGGTTCTCCATCCAGCCATCAAGACCCTCAACCTTCACGCTTGGTGTCTGAAAGGTTGAGGTACAAGGATTGGGACCTTCCGGATGATGTTATGGAGGTGTTGCTTTCGGCCAGAAGGCCGGCAACTAAAACTCTATACCGCTGCCGTTGGAACAAATTTTGCAGCTGGTGCAGAGAAAAGAATATTGAACCCTTTTCTTGTGGTACACCTATGGTGTTGTCATTCTTACTTTACCTGGCTAATTCAGGCCTACAGGTTGGCACAATTAAGGGCTATCTCGCAGCGCTATCAATCTTTAAGCGCACTGCAGAGGAGCCTTCATACTTCAAAATTCCATTGGTAATACAATACCTAAAAGGATTAACTAATGTTTATCCCCCGAAACCTTTTCAAGTTCCCTTATGGGATTTAAACCTAATTTTAAACTTCCTAAAGGGTGCCCCTTTTGAACCACTACACTCTTGTTCATTGAAGCTTCTCACCCTCAAAACTGTTTTGCTAATAGCATTGACATCTGCTAGAAGGGTTAGCGAGTTGCAAGCCTTATCGTGTAAACCTCCACATACAATCTTTTACAAGGACAAAGTTGTTCTTCAGGTGAAGCCTAACTTCCTCCCGAAGGTAGTCTCGGAGTTTCACATCACTCAGAAGATTATATTACCTTCTTTCTACCCTCCTCCTCATCCGGGGAAGGAGGAAGAGAGACTGCACAGGCTGGACCCTAAGCGAGCCTTGAGCTTCTATATCAGCAGATTGGCTAAGATCAGACAAGCAGACCAACTCTTTGTAGGTTATGCAGGACATAAGTTGGGCCTTCCAATAACAAAACAAACCATCTCCAGATGGATTATTTTAGCCATTCTGGAGTGCTACAAATTGGCAGGAAAGGAGCCTCCTCAAAATCTAAGGGCTCATTCTACCAGGGGTATCGCAACATCCTCAGCCCTTCAAAGAGGGGTGCCAATTCGAGATATATGTGCGGCTGCCACATGGTCGTCCGCACATACATTTACCAAATTCTATAGCCTGGATTCCTCCTCTAGTCAAGAAACTAGATTCGGCAAGGCTGTGTTACACTCTGTCCATTCTGGAAGGGTAACATAACTTTTATTACTCCCGCCTCCAGTCACAATACCACTGCTATGGGAGTCTATCTAAGATAAGGAATACGTCGGAGGACACAATCCCTTCGAAGAACTAGTTACTCTTACCTTGTAACGTTCTTTCGATGGGATGTTCCTCCGACGTATTCCTTATCGACCCTCCCATCCATCCCCGCAGTATGACTTCCTGTGGGTTTGCAGCCTATGCTCCTTCAAGGTGATTAGTCTAATCCAAAAACATTACTGGGGACTACAAAACGGAACTGAGCAACGGACGCTGCGCGCGGCCTTTATAGGCAGGATGACGTCGACGTCGGCACGGAGGCCGTCGAGGGTCATCGACTCGGCGATCATCGACGCGCAGCGCCCTCTGGCGAAAAAATTTTCCGAGGCCAGCAAAGCTGAAGGATTTCTATCTAAGATAAGGAATACGTCGGAGGAACATCCCATCGAAAGAACGTTACAAGGTAAGAGTAACTAGTTCTTCACCCTCCTATTTCAAACCCACCACCAGGGTGGGACCTTAATGTGGTGCTATCTAAGCTCATGGGACCCCCTTTCGAGCCAATGCATAAAAGCAGTCTCAAACACCTGACTTATAAAACCGCCTTCTTAGTAGCTATTACGTCTATAAGAAGGGTCAGTGAAATTCAGGCTCTGTCAGTGCAGGATCCCTTCTTTACTGTCCATAAAGAAAAATTGGTTTTATGCACACACCCTAGGTTCTCACCGAAATTTATATCTAAATTCCACGTAAACGAGTCCATCGAGCTTCCGGCTTTCTTCCAGGACCCTCAAAGCTCGGCTGAGGTGAAACTACACACCATAGATGTGCGTAGGGCGGTCCTCTACTATGTAAATAAGACCAGACCGCTAAGAAAAACAGATCAACTGTTTGTCTCCGTAGCTACAGGCAGAGTGGGGGATCGCGTCTCTAAAGGTGCCATCTCGAAGTGGATTATTAACTGTATCCAGCTGTGTTACTCACTCTCTGAAAGAACTCTGCCTTTCACGCCAAGAGCCCACTCTACTAGAGGCATTGGGGCCACTCTGGCTTTCATTGCAAATGTACCCCTTGACACCATTTGCAAAGCAGCTACTTGGAGCTCTATTCACACTTTTACTCAGCACTACTGCATTGACACCCATTCCAAGACAGATACACAAGTGGGACAAGCGGTTCTAAGACACTTATTTGCTCATGACCCTTCTCACATCCCACCTCCTTCAGGTACTGCTCGCTAATCTGTGCACAGCATGTGATCTAAGCAGATTCCACAAGCCTCAGAAGGGATACATTACTCACCGTAATCTTATTTCTGATGCTTGTATCTGCTTAGATTTACATGCGACCCACCCTTCCTCCCCTCTGAGAGAAGGCGCATGGTTGCTTGTAGTCTTACCTTTCTATCTATCTGCTTGGATTATCTGTACTCACGCTACTCCTCATGCTACCTCATGTCAGAAAAAATACAATCTGAGGATCCTAGAAGCGTGAGGGATCTTGGGTACAGTGGACGTCACACTAGGGATAGTATTACTGGCACGCCCATTTTAGAGTTTCGAAAAACAAACTGTAATACTCCGCAGCTTCCACTAGATGTCGGCCTATGCACAGCATGTGAATCTAAGCAGATACAAGCATCAGAAATACAATTACGTTGAGTAATGTATCCCATATATATCTCACTGTAATCGTATTTCTTAGATTCACATGCTGTGCATAGTCCGACATCTAGTGGAAGCTGCAGAGTTTTACAGTTGTTTTTGAAAAATGTGAAAAGGGACGTTGACAGGGCGTGCCAGTAATACTATCCCTAGTGTAATGTCCACTGTACCCATGGTCCTTCATGCGTCTAGGTTCCTCAGATTGTTTTATTCCGCCATTGTGATGGACGCTTATCACAGAATTCATTTCGGCTAACGCAATTTGCTTATGAAAAATGCTCTGTTCTTTTCCAAACCGACTTTGACTACTTCGACGCAGTGGAAAAGACGACAGTTGGACGAATTTCCAGACTCGCCGGGCCCTTTCGGCCTTGGAAGGCTGCACCGGGCCTAGGTCCTAACAGTAGGGAGAGTACGCGTTGGTCATTGTAGAATGCATTTACCCCTTGTTTCCCTTTCCCACCTGGCTGCCATTCCCCATAAACATGGAGAACACTTAATTTAAATGTTGCCCCATGTGCAATAACATTTTCCAGTGGATAGACCTGCACACCTGGTGTGCAATTTGTGTCTAGCGCACGATCACTAGGAGGGGCATTGTCGAACCTGCAAACTCTTCAAACTAAAAACTCCTGAGACGAAAGAACTAAACGCGGGGCCCATCACACCATGCAGGCCAAGGCCGCCATGGACGTGGAAGGAGCCTCCAGTGATGGCAGTGTTGCAGTCTTTACAGATGGCGAAGGCGACCCAAGTGAATGCCCCTGAGCCCAAAAGACAGGCCGGCGGCTCTGTTACGGGGACAACACCCGGCGGCGAAAGCAGTACCGCGACCCCCGGCACTAAGCACATAGCCCGTGACAGAGTCGACACTGTCGACCAAACACCCACACACAGCTTCAAGGGGGAGGTCTACAGAATCCCTTTCCTCGCAGCAGTCTAGGTCGTGATCGCCTCATGACAGGCCCCGTAAGTCTAAAGTCCAAGAAGAGGCCATCAACAAAACATCGATGGAACGTTGGACGACAAGGCTGCGCTCTGCCCCCCTGCCGAAAGTCGACATCACACGTCAAACTGCAACCTCTAAAAACACTAGTTTATCCCACCTAGTGAGTGAAAAATGTCCTGAGAGCCTGCTAAAGTCCAAACTCTCCAAGAAACACTCCTCCCAATCATAAGGATAAGCCGAATAAGGACAAGTGTACCCCTACTCCTAGGGAGAAACACCCTGTCCCTCAGGAGGAAGGTTCCGGATAAGCCGAATAAGGACAAGTGTACCCCTACTCCTAGGGAGAAACACCCTGTCCCTCAGGAGGAAGGTTCCTTGGCAGAAGCCTTAAAGAACAAAGGCCAGCCTCAGACTTCGGCCCAGTCTACAGCCCAGGCCCATCTACACCCCTAGGACAGGACTCTGCCCCTCACTACCCTGGTGTCATTCCAAGTTAAGCCCCATGGACTGCTGAAGACCTAGACCTAGACATGGTCATGACTAGGATGACCTTTATGGCCAATTTCTTTGAGAAAAAGAAAACCACAGGCATACCAAAACTTCCAGAGCACACCTCCTACAGCTGAGGCTTCCACCTACCAGCCCTCCGCTAAGAAAGCTCAGTCTGATACTCTTCCCTACGAGTCCAACCAGTCCAAGGTGATCTGTATGATGTTCATACAGACATGGATGATGAAACCTATCATGTGACTGATCATTATTATAATGACTAGGTGGAGGCGGTGTATAACCTGGTCTCGCCAATTAAGCAGGACTCGACCAATGGACAATCAGCCTCTCCCTAATGATATGTTAATTAAGGCAGCTGAGCACTTTGGTATCCAGACCCAAGAGACTCGGTTAGATAAAGACTTTGTAGAAGATATATTGGGGGACAAGAAGGCTGCCACCCAATTCAAACCTATTCTACAATCTATCAAACGAAGGATTCAACCTTCCCTGGAAAGACCAAACCAGACATGGGCAGTCAACCCGCGGGTTTAAAAAAATTTCCGCCCAGCGCCGTCTCATCCACTACAACAGTGGTCAGCTCACACCAGATTCGCTCGTGGGTTACCAGAACCCGTAAAAGGACAGGGACACTGCTAGCCTCTTCAGAGGCATCCCCAGATAAGAAAAGCAGAAAACTCTACACTATGGGGAGAAAGGTCGCGACTCAGCTTTCCAAACAAGGATTGCCAATAATTCGAGACTGTTGGCAAGCAATAATTGCCACAAATGAGACGAGATAAGTACCCCGATAGCTTCTGCTCCTGAGCCTCTGAAGTCACAACTAGCCCTGGTGGCAGTGGACGGCAAGGCAATTCAACTGCATTCTTAAGAACAACCTAGATGCTGCAGACAATGCAGGCAGGATTATTTCTGAAGGGACCATAATCGAGCTCCATGCATTGCTACGTCAGTCTGGCTTCAAACTTGACACCCATGCTACACTAAATATGCCGGTGGAACCTACCGTCTTATTCGGAAAAGCCGTAGAAGATGCATTAAGTACGCCAAAGAGGAATATGAAACCCTAAAATCTCTAGGCCAGCTGATGAACAAGCTGCCAGGCCAGAGAGGCTGAAGCAATTTTCGTCGGTTTCGTGGCCAAAACTCTGAGGCTCCGGTTAAGGACAGGGTCGGGGCTCTTCCTGGAATGACGACCAGGGCCAAACCTCACAGGGATACCAAATAGGCCAGCGCTGATCTCGTGGCCGGCAGAGGTTCTCCACATCTAGAGGTGGAGGTACACCTCCTAAACAATGTCAGCCCGCTACAGGTCCCCCTCCCATGCCTCTCCAGTAGGAGGGCTCATTTCACACTTCATCCACGCATGGGAGGAAATCATCATGGACAAGTGGGTGCTATCAACAGTAGCGGGAGGTTATTGTGTGGAGCTCTTCCAAAAACCATCCCCCGCGTCAAGATCATCAATGAAGGAGGAACAACTCGAGGACGCCTTAGAGATCGTACCAGGGAACGAGGTAAACAAGTGTATCTATTCAACCTATTTCCTTGTGCCAAAAAAAAATCCATCTATGCGCCCAGTGTTAGACTTGCGCACTGAAAACACTTATGTAAACCCACAAAAATTTTGCATGACAACGCTACAAGAAGTGATTCCCCCCCCCCCCCCCCCCGGCTGAAGCGGGGAGACTACATGGCAACTGTCAGTTGAACGTGCGCTGAACACTGGATATGAAAGATGCCTATTTTCATATTTCAATGTTCTCAGCGCACAGAAAACTATTGCGTTTCAAAATAGCTAACCAGCACTACCAAGTCAAGGTGCTACCCTTCGGAATAGCATCTGCTCCAAGGGTATTCACCAAGGTACTGGCGTTGGTGGCAGCGCACCTGCCCAGGGAGTCAATCCATGTGTACACTTACCTGGACGCCTGGCTGATCACATGGGAATCACCCCATCTTTGCAAGCAAAACACTCAAAGAACTATAAACCTTCTCTTCCAATTGTGCTTCTCAATAAACGAGAAAAAGTCAGGCATTGTGCCAAACACAACAAAACAGTTCCTAGGAGCTGTCTTAAACATGGAAGCAGGGTTAGTCTATCCATTTATGGAAAGAATTCAAAACCTGCTATGTCAAATACCTCTGTATCAAGCTGGTTGCCAGATAAGTGTACGCAAAGCAATGCGATTGCTAGGCATGATGGCGTTGTGCATTTACTTGGTCCCACGCGCACGTCTGCGCATGCGCCCCATGCAGGAGTGGTTAGCGAAACAGTGGTCTCAGGTAAGCGTTCAGTGGGACGATCTAGTGGTTGTTTCGCCAACACTAGTACAAATTCTAAGCTGGTGGACAAAGGAGAACCTGTTAAAGGGAAAACCCTTCCACAACCCGGAAGCGCAAGCCATCGTTGCAACAGACTCCTGACTCTCCGGGTGGGGGTACACTACCTTCACCGCACAGCACATGCTCTGTGGACTCGCTTAACTGCATAGAACCACATCAACCTGCTGGAACACGTAGCAGTATTCAAGGTGCTGCAAGCATTTGAAGCGCAGCTGATAAACCAGTCGGTTCAAACCCTAACGGACAGCACCACTGCAATGTTCTATGTGAACAAGCGGGGGGGCACAAACTCCAAAGCTGTCCAAGCTGGCACAGAAAATATGGAATTGGGCACTCAGAGGGGCGTTGTTCCTATACTTCCAACACGTTCCAGGCGTACTCAACACTCTAGCAGACTCTCTGAGCAGAGATCCCCTACAAGAGAAACACGAGTGACAACTAAACTTGTGTCATAGGCCACATCTTCTCACAGTGGGGTCACTTGTTTGCTACAAGAGAAAACAAACAGTGCCCAGACTTCGCGTCCAGGTTCCCCCAACCAGAGCCCAAGGGAATGCCCTATGGATGAGCTGGTCGTGAAAATATGCTTGCGCATCTCCACCCCCATAAACCCCCTTCCCAACCACTCCTTTAATGAACAGGGTAGTGAACAAGATTCACAGAGAACAGATGACGCTCATCCTAGTTGCTCCCATGTGGGCAAGGCAGCCATGGTATCCACATCTGCGCAAACTGGTGATGTGCTATTCCATCAAACTCATGTGCCAAACCAATCTATTGATTCGACACGGGGGAATAACAGTACATCCTCAACCACACTCAATGAACTAATTGACAGCATGGCTCCTGAGGTCATAGTTCAGACTTCTTAATCTACCACAACGGTGTATGGATATCCTCAAGGAGGCACGAAACCAAACACCAGACACTGTTATTTCGACAAGTGGAGGAGATTTGTAATTTGGTGCCAGTCTAAACCAATAACCCCCATAGAATGTACTCCTTCCCAAATTGTATGCTCACTTAGGGTTAGTACTCAACGCTATAAAGGTCCACCTGGTGGCCTTATTGGCTTACACCAGCTCCCAGAATAAAGTATAGTGGTGGAAAGTGCCCGTCATCTAGGCATTCATGGAGAGAGTAAAGCGACTCCACCCTCCAATTTCAAACTCACCGCCAGATTGGGATCTCAATGTGGTACTCTCAAAGCTCATTGGACCCCCGTTGGAGCTGAAGTCTCAAAAAACCTGACCTACAAAACTGCCTTCTTAGTGGCTATTACTTCCATGAGAACAGTTAGTGAATTGCAAGCATTGTCAGTGCAGGACCATTTCGAATTGATTGTCCTCCAACGTATTCCACATCTTTGACATGTCCACAGCTGTGAACTTTGGAAACTTTTTCAGTAGAAGGCATCCTGTGTCGATGACATCTGGTCGATGTCCCTCAAAGGCCTCTGTTGAGGGCGACGTCACTGGATGTTATAAATGGGACGCACGATGCCCGTAGCCTCCGTTCCGTTTTTTCTGCGACAGTGCTGCTTGGGGAAACTTAGCGCGTCTAGTGTGTTTCATCATTGAGATGTCTTTTTCTTCGACCCCTCCGACTCCGTGGTCTGACTTCAAGACCTGCCGGGACTGCAAGTCGAATCACCGACCCACATCACATTTGTTTGTGGTGTTTGGAGGAGAGTCACGACACCCACGACTGGTCAAAATGCCAGTCACTAACTGCCAAGGCCTTGCGGAAGTGGAAACTCCAGGTAGGTAGCGGTTCTAAGCCCAGTAAGTCCCGGGAATCCAAGTCAAAATCCAAAGGGGTGTCCGACGACTTGATGGGCTACTCTCCGTGTTGGGAGGAGGCCCAGGTTTCTCGGTCCCGGAGTGGTTCCCGTCATTATTCTTCCTCGTCGCAGCATTCACAGAAGCGCTGTCACCCGTCGCCTCCCCCGTCCTCCTCGGAGGAGGAAGCCGTGAGGAAAGTGGCATGCCCGACAAGTCCTGGACTCCGGAGGAATGGGATGCTTTTAAGGAGCAAATGTTAGCTATATTTCAATCGCAGGGTACGGGTCCGGTCGCGCCTTCTTACAAAGCCGGCCAGGATAGGTCTTGTACCGTGGCTCGTACACTTTGGGCTCGGGTGCACGCCTTGCCTTGCCTCGGGAGCCCTCCAGGTCCCGTTCGGACAAGGTTTCAGAAGTTCGCAAGAGACGTGCTTCTAGGTCTCGGTCCTCGTCCCCAGCAACCTACTAAGGGCTCGAAGTCGACGCTATCTGCATCGAGGCCTTCGACGCCTTTGGGGATTTTTACCCGAAATTTGCCATTGGAGTACCCCAATGTGGTGGATCTTCCTAGGAAGGCTATGGTGAAGTCTGTGAGGCCTGTATTGGACTCCAGGCCCACTTCTGCCTCCAGGCCTGGGTTTCAACTCCCTCTGGACGACATTTATGAAGAGGAAGAAAGGTTTGATTTTGAGGACACTGGTGAACTTGATGTGGCTCCAATTCTTTTCTGGAGACAAGTCAGTTGGAGGAGTTGGGGCACACCCTCCATGATGCCAGTGGGTTGGACACTTCTCCGGAAGTGGAATTTGGTAGGCCTAGGTATGGGGCTCATGCAGAGTCTTCATACAGGAGGCTCATGGCTAGGGTCTCGGATTATCTGGGCTGGTCCAGTCCTTCTGAAGACTTTGTGCAGGATGATCTAACGGACATCTTAGATCAAGGTCTGTCCTTTGACCCGGTGTTACCATTTAATCTCACCTTACAGAAAAGGGTGGCAGCTGCTTTGCAGTCACCGGAATCTCTTCCGGCTGTTAATAAATCTTTGACAAAAAAGTACCGCCCTTCCGTTAGTGACCCCAGCTATTTATCCACTCACCCCACTCCTGAGAGTTTGGTGTTTCAGGCGGCCACGGCCACCTTGAAGCAGGCGGCGTACCCTACCATCCCTCCGGATAGGGATGACAAACGCTTCGAAGGTTGGGCTCGGAAGATATTTTCTGTGGGGAGCATAGCATTGAAATCGGCCAACTCCACTTGTGCCTTGGCAAGTTTCTCGCACACTCTGTGGAACTGTTTCTTTAGCGGCTGAGCATATTCCCGAGGGGGAAGAAAGGGGTGGCTTCCTGGCTCTAGTGCGAATCCCTTCAGTCAGGTTTGGATTCGGCATATAGTGTTAGCTGCGGCAAAATCTTTAAGCGCAGTTGTGCGTCAACCTCCGCCTTTTCGTCCTAGGGGACAGCAGTGGAGGGGGAGGTTCTTTTCGTTACTACTCCTCTTTTGGTAGAACGAGGGGCCGCCAGTCAAAGGGGCCAGCGAAAAAGTACCTGTGGTGGTTGGGGAAATGGAGGTTTCAAAGCCTCTCGGGTAGCTGCCTCTTTAAGTTCAGGCACTGCCACAGCCAAACAGTCATGAGGCCATGTACCATGGTTCGCCGGTTGGGGGCAGGCTGTCTCAGAGTGGCGAGCCATTACTTCAGAGGCGCGTGGGTTCTGGATACCATAGACATGGCTACTGCCTTCCCTTCCTACAGCGGCCTCACGACAATCCACCGGGGAAACTCTTTGAAGCTTCCAGATCCTCTCCTTGCGCGGGAAATCTTAACCCTGCTGGAAAAAGACGCTATAGAACTGGTACCTGCAGCGGAGAGTAACAAGGATGGTATCCCCCTTATTTTTTGATCCCAAAGAAAGACTGGGTATTGAGACCCCTCCTGGACTTGCGTTGGTTGAACAAACTTCTCAGGAAGGACAAGTTCAAGATGGTTAGTCTTTAAGTCCTCCAAGCCCTTAAAGTTCAGGATTGGTTGGTGTCTCTGGAACACAGGATGCTTACTTTCATGTGCCGATTCATGCCAAGCACAGAGTACCTGAGGTTTGCGGCTGGAGACTCGCGCTTTCAGTTTCGGGTCTTGCCGTTCAGATTGACCTCCACCCCGAGGGTCTTCACGAAGCTAATGCTGGTAGTGGCAGCGTACCTCGGGCGAGGAGGGGCGGGGGAGATTCACGTCTACCCCTACCTGGACGACTGGCTGATACGGGCGTGCTCTCCCGAGCAAGCGTTGGATCACCTCGGTCTCACCTGCCACTCCCCCCCACAGGCTGGGCTTCTTCCTCAATTTTAAGAAGTCGCATCTGACACCTTCCCAACAGCTCCAGTACATTAGGGCTGTGTTGGAGAAGTCCTTGGGGGAAGTGCTCGCCTCCCAAGGTGAGTGATCATCACATTGTGCAGATGGTGGACAAGTTTAAACATGCCCAGTGTCTCCTGGCTTTCTTATTCTTAAGGTTGCTCAGCCTCATGGCATCCTGCATTTTTCTGGTACCAGAGCCAAGGCTGAGGATGACATCCTTGCAATGGGTCCTCAGGATGCAGTGGTCGCAGTTCTCGGGCAAGACGTCTGATCCTGTTCAAATTCCACTCGGTCTCCCAGGATCTTCTGTGGTGGGCCAACGAGGGGAACCTGATGAAGGGGGAGACGTTTTGGCAACCATGGCCAGTGGTGACTGTAGTGACTGATGCTTCCCTCACGGGATGGGGCGCTCATGCCAACGACTAGACGGCCAGCGGTCGTATGTCTCGGTCTGAGTCCGAATCCACATCAACCTGTTAGAGCTGAGTGCCATCAGGCTGGCCCTGAAGGCTTTTCTGCCGTCTGTGCGGGGGAAACGTGTCCCGATCATGACCGACAACACAGTGTTAGCCTTTCTTAGGGGGCCTTCATCAGGACGGGGAGACTGTAACGTCTGGGTGTGCGTGTCTGCTAGAAGCTGGAACACGGTCACTTGATTCAAAATGGTGTCCTTGCTTCGCTGGCTTGACATAGTACAGAGAAAATCTGGATGGTGGCAGAGTGCACAATTTGGCATCTAACTGCTAGGTCTTAAAGTAATCAAGCCGGCAGCATGAGTTACTGGATAGGGCCGGCAATGGAGTTGTGTGCATGTTCTGCAGGCATGTCGGGGTACTGTGTTATTATGGTCTTTGTTCGATGCAGGCGTTCCAACTGTAATTCGCTGTTGGGGAGAATTCTCTAAAAAAGGCTAATTTCCCTTAACTATGGAGTCCCCCAGTAGCTTAGCAGGAGAAAAAATAAACCCTTCAAATCCAGCAAAGAGTGAGACTTTTCCCCACTCTTAGACAGATGGCTGATGTGTGTTTTAGTCTATTTTTGTGTTTATGGCCTATGGGGTTTTTCTCACCCTCATAGGTATCATCTTTTTACATTAGTGTTACACAGCACCCTCAGTGCAGTAACACAGGGGTGTCATAGTGACACCCAAACATAGACTCCATACCCTTGGACGGACTACTGTCTCCCAGGGCATGTAAAGTCCCCATTGACTTTACTAGTCAATAGTTATGAACAAAACCAGTACAACCCATCTTACTATGGAAGTACTGGAAAGGGTTAATAGTTTTTCCCCTGGTCATTTTCGAGAGGGTACTGTCCAGTCCCTCTCTCCAGTTTCTGGCTGGTGGCAGTGGTTACTACCATTTTAATATTCGACCGTGAATATTTTTCTATGGGATTTTCCCATTGTTCGAGACTACCACTTTTACTGACAGCCTCTAACAAACAGCTGGTTTATTTTTTTATTAACTTTACTCCGGTAGGGTTTTATTGCCAGATCTTTGATAATATTTCTTTCTCGTGTCCTTCTCTGAAATCCTAACCCAGGTTGGGAATCCCTTGTTCGTCCTTTCGGCGCCACTGAGTGTGGGATAGACAGGATGTGTGGGAGGGGGAATAGGCACCCTGGAAAGTGTTACCTAAGCAACCCAAGTCTCACTCTATCCTGATAGGCTGGGTGGTTATCCCGCCAGGATAACCATCCCGCTGTGTGAGTGACAGCTAGGCTGTATGAATGGGGGTTTTTCTGCATAAAAGCAGGGATCTGAGGACTGGAGGACAAGACATCGCCACTGGACATAAGCAATCCAAAGAGGAGAGAAGCCGAAGACCTCTGCAACGACTGAACCACGGGGGAAGCCCTGCTGCAGATCCTCCCCACTTTTCTCCAACGACCCGAGAAGATCTTCGCCTGCAAGAGTTTTCCCTTGAGCTGGTGGGGTCAACCAGTTCAACAATCGCCTTACAGGACCTGCCTTGGTCGAATCGCCAGTGCCCAGCACTCGGAGACTGGATAGCCAGGCACCCGTCCACCACAACCGCAATTTAAAGGAGCGTACCTTTTTTATTCTGTTTTGGTATCACCGCGGCTGGCTTCATCCCTGGGCAGTGTAGTGACTCGAACCTTCCTCCACGACGAGAGCCTCTCTTCCTCTGCTGGATCTCCCGAAACTGCAGGAACTGCCAGGAACTACCGCCACCGCAGGAGCCTCATCCACTTTTAAGGTACATTGTTCCGCCAGGCCTCCCGTTTCGATGGGTACTTACTGCTAATGGTGTTTGAAATCCTTTACTTACCTTCTGGGTTGGCCGCCCCTATCGTCTAACATTATCTTTTGACTTTCTGGACCCTCCTTTCTGAATCGTTAAACCAAGACTTGATTGCAGCTACTAGAACCGTTTGATCCTGGGCACTTTGCCTTGTACCACTAACTCTGGCTTATTGACTCTGGCTAAATCTGTTACTTCTCTAGATTTCTTTTCCTCAAGAAATGTGTTAGTGCACCTAAAACTTATAACTTCCTTTTCCTTCCCTTTTAAATATTGTGAAGTGCCATTTTGCTCGGTTTTCACTCTTGCTCAAACTTGTCTACAATTTAATTAGGGAGTTGTGTATACTTTCCTTGACTGTTTTTACTTGCTTTAATGATGGTGATTTATGTGTGGAATTAAGAGTGTGTAAAATAAAAATATAAATTCTTTTTGATACAAAGCTTTGGTCAGTGTTTTCCTGTGCCATACTATTATACTCCTATTGTGTAAACCCAGAGTACTGCTCATCTCCCTCTTGAGAGATGTCTGACTGCTCAGCCACAGCTACCAACTAAATTTGTGTGCTACAGACTGATGCCAAAGGGGATTTATTGCATATACCTGTAGTCCTAATCTTCTGTAGTGCTCCCTAAGAGAACTGCATAGGATTCTGCCTAACATTCGGGTCTACGCGTAACTCATGCTGCCGACTTGATAACTTTAAGAAGACCTAGCAGTTAGATGCCAAATTCTGCACTCTGCCAAGATTACAATCCAACTGCCACCATTCAGATTTTCTCTGCACTATGTCCAGCCAGTGAAGCAAGGATACCATTTTGAATCAAGTGACCATGATCCAGCTTCTAGTAGACCAGCGCACCCAGAACACCCAGACGTTAGTCTCCCCGTCCTGACGAAGGCCCCCTAAGAAAGACTAAAATTCCATCTCCTGAAGGGCTGGAACACTGTGGTGTATACCTTGACTCTTGGAGTCAGTGATGAATACTCACTATTCTATGTTCATAATTGTATTCACATGTATTTGTTTGTTCACATTTGTTCAGCTATTATGACCCCTGGCTTGAAGATTCTTGACAGAAGGATATGTATGTTGTAAACTTTGTAGATTTTACTCCAAGTTATGGTAGTTGGAGATATTGTCATTTATCTTGCTGTATCAAATACAATATTGTTCTGTGTGCTGTCTCCTAAAAGACATATTGATATAACTGTTTCCATAAATACAAGAAACATTTTATTGGAAACAATGGGGTCTGTTCATTCATTTTGACCAGGTACACTTGTACCTTTCTTGTGCACCATAGTGTTAGGTGGTCTAGTGCTCTCATCGACCCATTCAACTGTGTCTTACAATTTTGGACCACCGGGCGGAATAGGGTCTCGACCAGGAGCACTTGTTTTCTGGACAACAGTGGCCTTGCATTACCTCAATAGTTAAGGGGTAGATTGGGGGGGGGTCACTCTCGTTGTGCAGAAAGGCAATGCAGCTCTGGTTCTGGGCCATCCAGCAGGGAATTTCGATCTCGATAGGTCATCTGGCTGAGCAGGCAGAGCATTATCTCTCACGAGTGGGAGTTGGCTCAGGAAGTCCTTCAGGAGATCTTCGCCCTTTGGGGAACACCACAAGTGGATCTCTTCACCATCAGTATCGATTGGAAGTGCGAGAGATTCTGTTCAAGGGACTTTCCTCCGAGAGGAGCCTTGGGAGACGCGTTTGTAGTAGATTGGTCATTCCCGCTGCTGTACGAATTTCATCCAGTCCCCGTCATTCCTCAAGTGTTGCGGAGGTCATGGCTGTTCGGTTCCCACACAGTCCTCATTGCTCCGGATTAGACCAGGAGAGCGTGGCACCCGGACTTTCTAGAAATGTCCATCTGCCCTCCACGCCGTCTTCCCTACCCAGAGGATCCCCTCTCACGAGAGGGGAGAGTGGGGTGTCGGGTTCTCCATCCAGAGGTCAAGACTCTCAACCTTCATGCTTGGTGTCTGAAAGGTTGAGCTATAAGGATTGGGACCTCCCAGATGACGTGATGGAGGTGTTGCTTTCGGGCAGGCAGCCTGCAACAAAATCCCTGTACCGTTGGCGCAAGTTCTGCGACTGGTGCAGAGGTCACAAGGTTGATCCTTTTCAGTGCTCCATTCCTATGGTTTTGTCTTTTTTACTTTTTTTGGCCTCTGTGGTACCATTAAGCATTACCTGGCGGCGCTGTCTATCTTTAAGCGATTGTCTGAAGAATGTTCTTACTTGATTCCTTTGATTTTCTCAATTTCTTAAAGGACTGGCTATGTTTCCAGGTGCCGGTTTGGGATTTAAATTTGGTTTTGAAATTTCTGATGGGGGCTCCGTTTGAACCTTTGCACTCTTGTCCTTTGAGATTATTGTCCTTCAAGACTGTGTTCTTGGTTGGGGTTACTTCCACACGCAGAGTGCGTGAATTGCAGGCACTTTCCTCTAAGCCACCCTTTTATGTGTTTCACAAGGACAGGGTTGTACTGTGGGTACCTCCTTCCTTTCTACCTAAGGTAGTTTCTGAGTTTCATTTGAGTGAGAGGTGGGTCTTCCATCTTTCTATCCTCCTCCTAATCCTGGTAAGGAAGACGAACGACTATCGGTTGGATCCTAGGAGAGCGCTGAGCTTTTACATTTCTAGGATGTCCAGGGTCAGAGTGACGATCAACTCTTTGTAGGATATGGTAGACACCGATTGGACCAAGCTGTTACCAAACCGACCTTGTCCAGGTGGATTATCCTCACTTTATGGAGTGTTACCGATTGGCGGGCAAGGACCCTCCTGAAGGGATGCAAGCTAATTCAACTAGTGGTGTGGCTACTTCCCCTGCTCTCCAGCGGGGTGTTCCTCTTAGGAATATTTGTGATGCCGCTACATGGGCTTCGCTCCACACCTTTGTTGAACATTACTCCCTGGATACGATCCATGGTCAGGATATGGCCTTTGGGAAGGCGGTTCTTTATTCCGCAATCTGATTGGGTACTCAATTCTTTTCCCTCCTCCGTTTATTGGTACTGCTTTGGGAGTCTGGCAAAGATGCGGAATACGTTGGAGGAACATCCAGTCGAAAGAACGTTACCAGTTGGTAAGTAACTTGTTCTTCTTTGTCATACACAAAGACAAACTGGTTTTACATAAACATCCTCGGTTCGAGGGGATTGGGTCTTCCGACGTATTCCATATCTATGACAGTAATCACCACAGCTGTGCTGCTTCAGAAAATCTTTCGGCTCCTGCGTCGATACGCTGTCCTCGAGGGCTTCCGTCGAGCCGACGTCACTGGATGTTATAAGTAGGATGCCCAGCGCCCGTAGCCTCAGTTCTGTTTTTTTTTAATGTGTTTGCTTCAGAGATCTCGGCGCGCCTCGGTTCTTCTGAGTTCTGTTCTTTCGGTTCTTCGAACCTGTTCGTTGTGAAGATTTCCATGATGTCTTTGTCTTCTTCCACCTGCGGCCGGGTTTTAAGAAGTGTTGGGACTGCGGGTCCAAGATGTTGTTGACAGATTCGCACAACCCCTGCCTCTGGTGCCTCGGTGAGGACCACGACACGGATGACTGTGCAGACTGCCAGTCGCTTACATCGAAGGACTTGCTGGAGCATAAGAAGCTTTCTGTAGGTAAGGTGGCCAAGCCCCGGAAGTCGAGATCCACTTGGTTTTCGACTGACGATTTGAGGGGCGACTCTCCGCATGATTGGCATAAGTCCGGGGCGATATCGGTCCAGGATTAGGTCCCGCCATTCCTCTGCCTCTTCGAGGCACTCACGGAAGCGCCGGCATCGGTCGCCTTCCTCGTCCGAGGATTCCGCCCGTCGGTGGGTGGCTTGTCCCAACAAGCACTCCACTACTGCAGAATGGGATTCATTCCGACAGGAGATGTTGGCGATTTTTCAGTCGCAGGGCTCCGATCCGTCCGCACTGTCGAAAGACGCCAGCCGTGACCATGCTAGACACCACTTGCACACCTTTGGGCTCGAGCGGTCGTCGCCATCACCGGGCACCTTCAAGGTCCCGGTCGGACAAGGATGGTCGCTCTAGACATGCACGCTCCAGGCTCCGGTTCTCGACGGCCTCAAGACTGTCGGAGCCTGTGAGGTCTTCGAAGAAGACATCGACGCCTTCGGCGCCAAGGTCGTCGAGGGACTCTCTTGAGGCTCCGCCTGCGAGGAAGCCGTCGACGCCTTCGGCGCCCATGCAATCGAAGGACACACTCAGGGCTCTGCCCTCGAGCACTGTGTTGAAGCCGTCAGCGCCACGCTCTACATCGACGCCGATTCCATCGACGCCCTCCAAGCCTTTCGAGGCTGCTTTGTCGGAGGTTCCCCGTGGCACGGTGGAACCCCCTAGAAAGACTCTGGCCAAGGCTAAAAATGTCTTTGTCCCTTTTGTCTGTGCCCTCATTCCAGCCTCTGGATTATATTTCTGAGGTGGATGAAGGGTCTGAAGAAAGTATGGTTCCTGAGGAGGTACCTGACGAGATTTTGTCTGGTCATTGCCAGATTGAAGACTTGCAGTAGTCGTTGCACGACGCCAGTGGTCTGGACACCTCTCCGGAGGTTGAGTTCTATAGGCCTGAGCCTGGCACCCATGCCGAGTCCTCGTACCGGCGCCTTATGTCGAGGGTCACAGAATACTTTGGGTGGTCTGCGCCACCAGTGGATTTTCTGCACGATGACCTGACGGCTATCCTCGACCAAGATCCACCAACTGACCCGGTACTGCTGTTCCATGTGGCCTTGCAGAGAAGGGTGGCAGCAGCTTGGACTGCTCCGGAGAGTCTCCCGGCAGTGAGCAGGTCTTTACCGCGAAAATACTGCCCAGCCAGTAGCGACCCCTGGTACTTGGCCATGCACCCCACTCCGGAGAGTTAGGTGGTGCAGGCGGCTACGGCCCCAGCAAAGCAGGCGTCATACCCTACCATCCCTCCTGATGGGGACGACAAGCGTTTTGATGGCTGGGCGAAGAAAGTGTTTTCTTCAGGGGGTTATGGCTTTACAGGCAGCCAACTCCGTGTGTGCCTTGTCACATTTCACGCATACTCTGTGGAACTGTACTTCGTTAGCAGCTGATCATATTCCTGAAGGGGAGGAACGGGATGGTTTTCTTGCTATTGTGCAGGATGTCAAGGATGCCATGTGTCTCCGTTCGGTCGGGTCTGGACATGGCAGATTGTGTCAGCCGGTCCATGGCTGCAAGCACTGTAATACGCAGGTTTGCGTGGTTGCGGAAGTCTGGGTTTGCACCGGATGTGCAAGCCCGCCCCCTCAAAATGCCCTTTGATGGTGAACATCTTTTTGGCAGCAAGGCTGACGAGAGCCTTGAGAGGTTGCAGACCTCCAAAGCTGCAGCAAAGTCGTTGAGCGCAGCAGTTCTCCAACCTCCGCCTGTCCTAGGGGACAGCAATGGAGGGGAGGTTCCTTTCGATATATTTGGTAAATCGAGAGGAGCTGCAAGTCAAAGGGACCACCATAGGAGTACCAGAGGTGGAAAACAAGGTACTCGAGGTGCCAAGGCCGCTCGGGCAGTTGCCTCTTTGCCCTCAAGCACTGCTGCAGCCGCTTCAGCTCAGTCATGAGGCCATGTCCCATGGTTTGCCGGTTGGCGGAAGGCTGGCGCAGCATCTTGTAGAGTGGTGCCATTACTTCAGATGTGTGGGTTCTGGAGATCATAGCCCACGGCTACTGTCTCCCTTTCCGGCAGAGGTCTCGCGACAATCCACCAGGGAATCTCTTTGAAGAGTCCGGATCCGCTCCTTGCGCAGGAAATACAATCCCTGCTGGAGAAAGGCGCCATAGAACTGGTGCCTGTAGCGGAGAGGAACAAGGGATGGTATTCTCCATATTTTTTGATTTCGAAGAAAGATGGGGGATTGAGACCCATCATGGACTTGCACGGTTTGAACAAGCTCCTCAGGAAGGTCAAGTTGGTTAGTCTTTCTCAAGTCCTCCAGGCCCTTCAACTCCAGCACTGGTTGGTGTCTCTCGACCTCAAGGACGCTTACTTTCATGTGCCGATCCATCCCAAGCACAAGAAGTACCTGAGGTTCGCGGTTGGTGACTTGCACTTATAGTTTCGGGTCCTGCCGTTCGGATTGACCTCTGCCCTGAGGCTCTTCACCAAGCTTATGGTGGTGGTGGCAGCGTATCTCAGGCAAGGGGGGGGGATTCACGTCTACCCCTACCTGGACGATTGGTTGATCAGGGCGCGATCCCCCGAGCAAGCCCTGGATCATTTGTCTGTCACCTGCCACTCCCTCCATAAGATGGGCTTCTCCCTCAACTTGAAGTCCCATTTGACACCAACTCAGAGGCTCCAGTACATCGGAGCAGTGCTCGACACGTCCCTGGGGCAGTGTTTTCCTCCCCAGGTGAGGGCTCTTCACATTCAGCAGATGGTGCACAAGTTTCAGCATGTCCAGAGTCTCCCGGCGTTCGAGTTCTTGAGGTTGCTCGGCCTCATGGCATCCTGCATTCTTCTGGTGCCAGAGGTCAGGTTGCAGATGAGATCTCTGCAATGGGCTCTCAAGATGCAGTGGTCACAGTCCTCCGGCAGGATGTCGGACCCCGTTCAGGTGCCGCCCTCGGTCGCCCAGTACCTCCTGTGGTGGGCCGTCGAAGGCAATCAGAAGAGGGGGGCTCCATGTTGGCTGCCCTGGCCGGAGGTGACTATCGTGAAGGACGCGTCCCTCACGGGATGGGGAGCTCATGCCAACGAGTTGACAGTCAGCGGTCGTTGGTCTCCGTCGGAGTCCAGACTCCATATCAATCTGTTGGTGTGAGGGCCGTCAGGCTTGCCCTGAAGGCTTTTCTGCTGACTGTGCGAGGGAAGAATGTCCTGATTCTGACAGACAACACTGTGGCCATGCACTACCTCAACAAAAAGGGGGGGGGGGCAGGGTCACTACCTCTGTGCAGGGAGGCGGTGCAGCTCTGGTTCTGGGCCATCCAGCAGGAAGTTTCGATCGCGGCAGTTCATCTGGCCAGAGACAAAAACGAGATGGCAGACGCTCTGAGCAGGCAGAGCGCGATCTCTCACGAGTGGGAGCTGGCTCAGGAGATTCTCCTGGAGATCTTCACCCTTTGGGGGGGACCACTCAAGTGGATCTATTCGCCTCCAGTGTCAACCGGAAGCACGAAAGGTTCTGCTCGTGGGAATTTCCTCCAAAAGGGGCCTTAGGAGACATGTTCATGGTGGAGTGGTCCTTCACACTGCTGTACGCGTTTCCTCCAGTCCCCGTCATCATGCAAGTGCTGCGGAGGTTACGGAGGTTCGGTTCCCGGATGATCCTCATTGCTCCGGCATGGGCCCGGAGAACATGGTACCCGGACCTTCTAGACTTGTCCATCTGCCCTCCATGTCGTCGTCCCTACCGAGATGATCTGCCCTCATGGGAGGGGGGGGTCGGTCAGATTCTCCATCCAGAGGTCCGATCCCTCAACCTTCACGCTTGGCTTCTGAAAGGTTGAGGTATAAGCATTGGGACCTCCCTGAAGACGTGATGGAGGTGTTGCTTTTGGCCTGCAACCAAGTCCCTGTACCGTTGCCGTTGGAGAAAGTTCTGCGACTGGTGCAGGGTTAAGAATGTGGATCCTTTTTCAGGTTACATTTCTATGGTTCTGTCGTTTTTTTCTTTCGTTACCCCACAAGGGCCTGCAAGTGGGTACCATTAAAAGTTACCTGGCGGCGCTGTCCATTTTTAAGCACTCGTCTGAGTGGTGTTCTTATTTCAAGATTCCTTTTATTTTCTCAGTTTCTGAAAGGTCTCACTAATGTGTTTTCACCGTCACCTTTCTCCAGGTACCCAGTTGGGATTTGAACCTTGTTCTAAAGTTCCTAATGGGTGCTCCATTTGAGCCTTTACATTCTTTTCCTTTGAGACTTTTAACACTTAACGCTGTTTTTAGTTGCGGTCACTTCCGCTCGCAGAGTGAGTGAGTTGCAGGCACTTTCTGTTAAGCCACCCTTCACAGTGTTTCATAAGGACAGGGTTGTCCTTAGAGTTCGTCCTTCCTTTCTTCCGAAAGTGGTGTCGGAATTTCATTTAAGCCAGAAGGTCATTCTTCCGGCATTTTATCCCCCTCCTCATCCTGGTAAGGAAGAGGAGAGGCTCCATAGGTTGGATCCTAGGAGAGCTTTAAGTTTCTACATCTCACACATGTCCCGGTCAGAGTGGACGATCAGCTCTTTATAGGTTACGCTGGAAGGCGTTTGGGACAAGCTGCTACTAAGCAGACTTTGTCTAGATGGATTATCTTGGCATTTTCTGAATGTTACCGCTTGGCGGGTAAGGACCCTCCGGTAGGCTTACGGGGCCATTCTACTAGGGGTATGGCTGCCTCTACTGCCCTGCAGAGGGGTGTTCCTATTCGTAACATCTGTGAAGCAGCCACTTGGGCTTCGGTCCATACTTTTGTACGACACTACTCCCTAGACTATATCCATGGGCAGGATCTGGCCTTTGGCAAGACAGTGCTTTATGCTGCGATTTTATTGGCTATTCTAATTTTCTGTATTCTCAATTCTTTTCCCTCCTCCATACGTTGGTACTGCTTTCGGAGTCTGTCATAAATGTGGAATACGTTGGAGGACCCAATCTCCTCGAAGAACAAGTTACTCTTACCTGGTAACGTTCTTTCGATGGGATGGTCCGACGACATATTCCATATCGCTCCCTCCCTACCTGCCCGGCTACAGAATTTCTTATACGATTGCAGCTTACGTTTCCGCAAGGCTTTCTGTAGTCATTCTGGCAGAAGATTGGTGCCACACGTTCTGAGGAAAGAAACTACAACTGGGGCTTCGGGCGTCCTAATTATAACATCCGGTGACGTCGTCTCGACGGAGGCCCTCGAGGACAGCGTATCGACCTCATTGACACAGGACGCAGACGCCGAAAGATTTTCCCAAGCAGCACAGCTGTGGTGATTACGGTCATAGATATGGAATACATAGTCTGACCATCCCATTCGAAGAACGTTACCAGGTAAGAGAGGAACTTGTTATTCTCTCCTAAGGTCATTTCCAAGTTCCTTGTGAACCAATCCATTGAGCTACCGACCTTCTTCCAGAATCCAACTAGCTAAGCTGAGAAAACTCCACACACTAGATGTAAGGAGGGTGGTCCTGTGCTATGTAAACAAGACCTGACCGCTTAGGAAAACAGACCCAACTGTTTGTCTCCGTAGCACCAGACAGAGAAGGAGACCGCATTTCCAAAAATGCCATCTCCAGATCAATAATCGGGTGCATACAACTGTGCTGTTCATTATAAAACAAGACACTGCCTTTCACACCAAGAGCTCACTCCACAACTAACTAACCGACTTCGGCTTCACCTTGCACATTCAATAACCTACTCCTACCAAAGGCAGGACCCTTGACTGGTTAGCCGGTTCCAACTGCAATATTAATGTCCTCTCCATACCCCCTGCTTATGGTCTGACCACCACATCACCTTTAATATTGCAGCATCCCTCGTGTCCCGACTCTGATGGCTCCAGCCCTCCCCACTAGAAATAAAAGGGACATAACCAAGGAGAAACTGCTCCCATTGCTACTCCCATCTCTTAATGCTGCCTCGGACTCCTGTACTGATCCTACTTCCCTAGCAGACACCTACAACCTTAGTATGCTCACGGCTATAGACTCTATCGCCCCCATCAAACTCAGGAAGGCTAAACCATGTGCACATCTCAACTCCTGGTTCACACCACAGTTAAGAGTGCTCCGCAAAGCTAAACGCTGTGCTGACAATCTCTGGAAAAGCCACCCTTCTGATGAGCATAAAGACTGTTTTTCTTGCATCCCTCACCTACAAAAAAGCCATTATCACTGCGAAAAGAGTCCCTTAATAACCGTATCCTGCAAGCTGACTCGAAACACAAAGGAACTTTTTAAGATCCTAAAAGAGCTTGAAACTCCAGCCATTCCCCCCCGCCCCCCCGCCGACACCTGCACTAAAGATAGTAAATGGTGTGCCAACATTCAATCAGCCCTACTGAATAAAATCTCTGCGCTACAATCCAAAATTAAAGACAAACAAGACAGTTTGAAGCTGGACACCATCCTCCCACCCCTGTAAGGGCCCGCCCTCTAGACTAGTCTAATATTAAACCTTTTGCCTTCTCACCGCTCACTATTTCTGAGGTAGAAAACATCTTGAGAATCAAACCATCTAAATGCCAAGGTGATCCGTGCCCCACTCCCATCATTAAAGAATCCGCCCACGATTTGGCCCTTTATCACGTCCTTTATCAACTCCTCCTTTAAAACAGGTATTGTCCCTGACAACCCCAAGGACGCATGGGTGATCTCATTGCTTAAGAAACTATACTTGGACCCAACTTCAGACCCATAACCACCGTTCCGTTCTTGCTTAAAATTTTAGACCGTGCAGCATACCTACAGATCCAAGATTACTTGGAATCCAATAATCTTCTAGGTCTACAGCAATCTGGATTCCGCCCGAGACAAGGGCAAACTAGCAATGTTACTTCTCCTCGACCTCTGTGGCTTTCGATCTGGTCAACCACCAAATCTTATGCAGGCACCTTCACTCTGCTGCCCACTTCTCGACCTCAGCCACGGCCTGGATCAAATCCTTTCTGAGTAATAGATCCATGAGGGTCTTCTCCACTTCCGCAGCTGCGGACCCCTCTCCAATTCACTGTGGCGTTCCTCAGGGATCTTGCGTGCCACCTACTCTCGAACGTCTTCACTAAACCGCTCTTTGATGTACTTGATTATCTGGGTGTCTCCTACACAAAATATGCTGACAACACCCAGATACTCATTCCTATCACTGGACACTATTTAGTTGACAACAAGCCTCTTAATGACGTCTACCTGGTCATCCAGGCCTGGATGGCTCAACACCAACTATGCCTCAATGACGACAAGACGGAGCTCCTCATCCTGGGCTCCTCACGCCTTAGCAAACTAGAGCCTTCCTACCAGTCATTTATCATAGATGGCAATACCATCCAAGTCTCGAAAGACACAAAAACCTTGGGCTTTTACCTTGACTCTACTCTATCCTTATCTCGACAAATAAATGCAGTTAGATCAGCCTCTGCATACTCTTGTAAACTCATTGCACCCTGCAGACCATTTCTGACCACTCCGAATAGTGTCACACTAGCCAGAATCCTCATTATGTCTAAAATTGACTATTGCAGTGCCCTCTACTTAGGAACCAGCCAAGGGAATCTGAATAAACTACAAATCACCCAGAACAACGCTATCAGAGCAGCCCTAAACATCCCTCGAAACCACCACATCTCCGAATCCAGAACGAACCTACAGTGGCTACCTGTCGAGCAGAGAATCTCACTGAAAACACTTGCCCTCACGCACAAATTCCTGGCTAACAAGACCCCCCCCCCCCCTTAACTCTGCAGTCGGCTGTCCTGCCTTTCTTCCACCTGACCTCAAAAAACCACCAGACCCATTGTCTATCGATCCCTAGGTTCAAACTCCATAAAGCTGGGGGCACAAGCTTCCCTGTTCTAGCCTCCAAGTAGTGGAATGCCTTCCCCGTCACCATCAGATCTGAAGACTCATTTAACACCTTCAAGTCCAAAACGTAATCATGGCTCTTCAACCAGAACTGAGACATGCTCTGCACAGCATAGCCTTACCAGCACCGGCCCATTGGTCATGCCTGTTGTACATTCTTGTCTTTCTCATGTCAACATTTGCTTTGTAAATTATGTATATAGCTATGCTCGCTTATTATCTTTGTATACAAGTGTGTATGTATATATGCTCTGTATGTAACTTTGCACAAGTTGCGCCCTGATGCCTCCGGGCCTGATGGTGCGCGTTACAAATAAAGCAAATACAAAAGGCCTGTGGATAAGGCCTTTGCCCCTCTCTGCAGCTCTCCGCTGCTCGACGGCGCTGGATTGCGGGCCAGTCACCATATATTATGCTAAGGGTGCCGCCTCCTGCCGTCCACTCAGTGCATCCGCCAAACCACCCACCAACATCCGAAACAAGCGTCTTCGCTTACGCCTACCCCCACGCCACTTCTATACTTTCACACCAAACACTATAACCAGGAACTCCCGCCTAAGAGCGAGGCTCATGCCGCTCCCAGCAGTGCAAACTTCTGCACTTTACTTCAAATGCACTAGCCCATGTGTCCCCGACGTGCCTCCAACACCGCGGCAGCAGACAGTATTCTGTACCTTCTCCACAAGCAGATGCCACTCTCCTAACACACGGTGCATTTCGCAACCTACTGGATCCTTCAGGCCGCAGAGTCTCTCGCACTATACCCATGCCTGTCTCACAGCAAGCATTGCCGTTACAAAATGTATATATTATTTTGCCCCGAACTGTACCTAGCCTTGTCGCCCAGTCACCAGGACTGCCTATGCGTGATGTACCTAGCTGTTTGCCCCACATTGTACCTAGCCTTGTTGCCCAGTCACCAGGACTGCCTATGCATGATGTACCTAGCTGTTTGCCCTGCACTGTACCTAGCCTTGTCGCCCAGCCACATCTGATGCCTAATGTCACCCTAGGAACTGCCACCACTCATGACTCTCAGGCCACCCCGTCCCTAACAGGGGGACCCCTCCTCCCCCTCAAATGTGCATTGGTGAACTCACGCTCCATGCTAGCACATGCATTAACCCGGAAAATCTAGACCTTCTCTTCCTCTGCGAGACTTGGCTCAAGGACTACTCGGGTCCTTCCCTATCCCTTGTCACCCCCCCTCCCCCGGAAACACATATTTAGGCAAGACTG
Source organism: Ambystoma mexicanum (assembly GCF_040938575.1). NCBI lineage: Eukaryota > Metazoa > Chordata > Amphibia > Caudata > Ambystomatidae > Ambystoma > Ambystoma mexicanum. Next base: position 944,390,931 of record NC_090933.1, on the reverse strand, counting down.
GGTGAATCTAAGGGGTGGCGGAGTCGCTCTCATCACCAAGGAGACACTTGACCTCAAACAGATTGAGGGGGAATTGGGCCACAATGCCGACTACCTCCTACTTAAATTTAGGCTAACACCCAACTGCACCATCACCTTCCACCTGGTCTACCACCCACCAGACCCAACCTCTGACTTCCACGACTCCCTTATCCATGCGCTCTCAGACAACCTCAAACACTCTTCCAAAGTCCTGCTTCTAGGGAACCTCAACTTAGGTCTTCATGACCCCGAAGATGTCAGCCCCTGAGCCCTGCAAAAAGCCCTAACCACCCTTGGGTTGCACATGCAGTATCACAGCCTACACACGACAAAGGCGTACGCTCGACTGGGTTGCCCGCCATAATTGCTATCTCCTAGTCTCCGACATCTCACCCATCCCGTGGTCAGACCATTTTTGCATCAAATTTGACCTTCTTGCCAAAGGCCCCCCCAAATACACTACCCCTCTTCCTGCAGCCTATGCGCGAAGCTCTCGCAAACTCAGCAAGGAGAACATTGCCCTCCTTTTTGCTGTCACCGAGCTCCAGCCCCCATTCCCGAATGACCCAGATACTCCGGCCCTTGCCTTCAATCAGTCCATCACCTCGGCTGTCAACACAGTTGCACCACTTACCCTTAAAGCGAAGAAAGTAAAGCATTCTAATGCCTGGTTCACACAAGAGCTCTCAGCATTTTGCTCTAAAAAAAATTAGCTTTGACCACCTGGAAAAAAGGCCAGATGAAGTCACTAAAGCAGCCTACAAGGATCTCTCCAGAGACTATTAAAAAAAGCTATCATTCAGGCCAAGTAATCCTCCTTTAACACTAGGATTGAAAAAGCTAAATCGGGCACCAGAGACATTTTTGCTATATTCGGAGAGCTGGAGGCCCCGGCACCCCCTCCACCGACGATCATGGAAGATCATTCATGGTGTAACAAAATTATTCAAACAACCATGCTTGACAAACTTGAAACCTTACATTGCAAAATACTAACTCACCAAAAAGCTCTATGCTATGTCCTAGATAACTCTCTACAGCCACCCCTCCCAACCAAGCCCCCGTATTCGACTTCAAGGAGATGACTGAACTGTAAGTCGCCACCCTCCTCAACTCCATCAAACCCTCTAATTGCAAAGGGGATGCCTGCCCAGCTCAGCTCATCAAGGACTGTGCCCCCTCCTTGACACCCCTCTCATCACTCTTCATCAACTCATCTTTTCAGACTGGACATGTTCCATCTGGATTAAAAGAAGCTTGGGTGAATCCACTCCTAAAATCCTAAAAAAAAAAACACTCGACCCATCCATCCCAGGTAATTACAGGCCAATCGCCACTTTGCCGTTCTTGCTAAAAGTTTTGGACAAAGCAGCCTAAGTGCAAGTCCAAAAATTAATTGCGGATAACCACCTCCTTGGTCTCCGGCCCAGGCATGGAACGGAATCGGCCTAGCTTGATCTAAAAAACCTAATGGACGACCTAAGAGACGCAGGCAAACCCGCGCTCCTCCTGCTCCTTGACCTATCAGCGGCTTTTGATCTGGTGGATCATAAAACCCTATGCCATCACCTTGCTACCGCAGCCAATTTCTCCTCGAGTGCCTGTGCCAGGATAACTTCGTTCCTTCCGGATCGAGTGAAGGTTTTCTCGGAAACCTCCTGTGCCAACCCCAGTCTCATCAAGTGTGGTGTCCCACAGGGTTCTAGCATAGCTCCCACACTCTATAACCTCTTTACACGACCTCTATTCAAGATCCTTGACGCACTGGGCATTGCATACACCAACTATGCTGATGACACTCGGGTGCTCCTCCACCTCTCAGGGGACTACCTTGCTGACCTTAACACCCTCAACTCCATCTACTCCACAATCCAAGCTTGGATGGCATAAAATTGGCTATGCCTTAACAGTGAGAAGACTGAACTCCTGCTAATTGGCTCCTCGTCTACACTTGGTAAACTGGGTGTTCAATATCGCTCCTTCACAGTGGATTACATCCCTATCGCTGTAGCCGAAACCAAAAAACGCTGGGTGTCTACATTGAACCTAATCTATCCATGAATAAACAGGTCAACGCAGTAGCCTCCGCTTGTGCCTACCACTCTAAACTTCTCACCGCAGCTAGACCATTCCTTTCCCTACCCAATTGCCTCACCATTGCCATGCCAATTATAGGGTCAAGGCTTGACTACTGTAAATGCTCTCCTCGCTGGCATCTCCCAAAAGAACCTGACCAAATTACAACTTGTACAGAATAATGCCTTGAGGGCTGCAACCGACGTCTCCTGACGAGATCACATCTCTAAGGTCCGGAGGAAAGCTCACTGGCTTCCTGTGGAGGAAAGAATTACCTTCAAGACACTAGCATTGAAGCACAAATGTCTTCCCGGCCTTGCCCCACCTTATCTAGCTCAAAGAAGCTCCTTCCACACCTCCTCCAGACCCAGCAGAGCTGCTTATACCAACAGAATCACTGTCCCTCCTGCAGAGTGCGGGCGGACAATTCCAGCTTCCCCAACATGGCAGCCACCTACTGGAACTCCCTCCCCTCCTTCTATTAGGATGATTGAGTCCCATGCATCCTTCAGGAAAGCTATCAAAACGAGACTATTTGTCTGACAATGCGTGTGTGCCTTGTGCTGTCTATGCAATCCTCTAATTATATCACTGCTCTGTTAATCATGCAACTGTAACTTTGCTCTCTGTATCAAGATGTTTATGCTGAGGCCGCATTCGGGTAACCTTGAATCAAGCCTTCTTTAAAGTTGTCTCCTAGCGCCTCAGAGTCCACGGACAGCAATGCGCTTTATAAATTCAAATAAATAAATAAAATGTGATCTAAGCAGATTCCACAAACCTCAGAAGGGATACATCACTCACCGTAATCGTATTTGTGATGATTGTATCTGCTTGGATTCAATGCGCCGCGCCCGCCCTTCCTCCCCTGAAAGAAGGTTCATAGATGTTATATGAGCTTGTCTGATGCAGATCTGCTTGGATACACCTGTACTCGCGCTACATTTCATGCTACCTCATGTCAGGAACAAAGGGGGGACCTGGACGCGTGTACGCCACACTAGGGATAGTATTACTGCACGCCCTGTCGACGTCCCTTTTCGTGTTTCGAAAATGACTGTAATACTCTGCAGCTTCCACTAGATGTCGGCCTATGCATAGCATGTGAATCTCTAACCATAAACATGCATCGGAAATACGATTACGGTGAGTAATGTATCCTATATACTATGCACTTTATGTTGCTTACCTACTTTCTCATTTGCACCAGACATTGTATACTTTTAGTACCAGCCCTCTCTTCTCTATTATGGATCAACTGTATATACATTTACGATATTGACAGCAGGTATACAGACCAGAATGACATGCTATATCATGTATGGGGTTTTACTTTACTATCACATCTCCTGCGAATAATTTGCCCTAGAAGCACAAGATGGAGATGGTAGTGGATCAGACAATACATCTAAATCATGGCCCCTAAAGGGCAACATTACACTATTGTATTTAGAGTACCCTTTAGCCTACTCTGATTTGAATGGAAGAGGTATGCTTACTTGTAATGGTAGATACTCTGTACTAACCATAGAGTAGAATGTATATTTATAGCCCATTATCTGTGTCACCTTTGAACCACGTGATCAAGCGGTATGAGCACCGCGAAACACGCCATCCTGTTTATTGGTTTTTCCCTTTCAGCACACGATTAATAAAACTGAAGTGTCTGCTGGAATTTGCTGTGCTGTTTTCTTTACTCTGCTGGATGAATACTACATTATTTGGCTGCTCTGGGAGTGCAGCCCAGCTGGCCTCAAGTACTTGTTACACAGGGATTTGTTTAAAAAAATATATATATGGTGTGCGTTATATTACTAATGCTAAAATCTATCGGCCATTACAAACGTTCCCCTCCTCACCAAAGTTCTTGATAGAGCTGCATATTTATAATTGCAAAAATGTGTAGAAGCTACCAAGCCCCTGGACACTCATCAGTCTGGTTTTAGGACACTGCATGGTACCGAGACTGCCCTGCTGAACCTTAAATCTAATCTCTCCAACAGTGGAGGGAGGTCACCCGGCATTACTCGTGTTGTTGGACCTCTCTTCAGCTTTCGATTTGATCAACCATGATTTGTTAAGTGAAAGACGTTTTAACATAAACTGTTCTGAGAGGGCATTAAATTGGATTACTTCATTCCTAGGTCCCAGAGTATGTAGGGTGTCAGTTGCTGAATTCAAAGCCCCTCCATTCGTCTCTTGCAGTTTTGTGCCGCAGGGATCATGTTTGTCTTCCATTTTATTCAACATTTACATTAGACCGTTCTTGGATCTTTTAGACAGCCTGGGTGTCCAGTATACGAATTACGCTGATGACACTTGGTTCCTTTTCAAATTGACTGGTGTCTGACACCGACACCAAAACTGAACAGTCTATTTCAAGAGATCCAAAACTGATTGGCCTATAACTCTGGCCTTGTATAACAGTAAAACTGGGCACATCATATTTGACTCTGGTCCACGTCTAAAGAAAATTGATGCAAAGTTCTGTTTTTTATCATGGACAACATCCCTGTCTCTGAGTGTGAAGACCTTGAGTTTCATCCTTGGCTCTGAACTATCAATGAAAAAGCACCTGTCCACTGGTCGGTCCTCTTCCGAATTGGTTATTAAACTTCTCATTCAGATGAGTCCCTATCTTAATATTAATAATCGCTCCCTTCTTGCCCCCACATTAATTAATTCCCTACTAGACTATTGCAACACCCTAATGATTGGTACCTCCAAAGCTAATTTCAAACGGCTGCAGATCATGCAGAATGGCGCAGTTAGGGCAGTTTTTGGTCTTGCCAAAAGTGACCATGTTTCTGACTGAAGGATAGAACTCCACTGGTTGCTGATTCAGAAGAGCGTGAGATACAAGACTCTATCCCTGACCTTTAAATGTCTTCATTCAGTTGCCCCTCTCTTCCTGGAAAGATTATCTTGCGCAAAGCCTTTGATAACTCTGCGCTTAAGCAACTCATTTCTTAACCGAACTACGCTATCGCCTGGAGAAGTTTGGAGGAACTTGCTTTGAAGTTAGGGCCCTGATGGACTGGAACTCCTAACCCCTCTCCATCAAATAATCTCCCTCTTTGACTGTATTTAAGAAAACCATTAAGACGATTCTTTTTAAATCTTCTTCCTGTCATGTGCTTCCACCTGACTGAATCTAGCTGTTTGTCCTTTGTGTGCGTCTGAGGCCTGTGGGTGTTTCGTGCTTTGTACAAAACAAAAATAAATATATTAATTTTCAATTTTATTCATGTTTTGCTTGCCTGTTGCATAAATTATGCACTCTTTGCAGGCAAATCACTTTTAATCTTACAATTTCATGTGCACTCCAATTATAAAAAGTGTTTAAAATACTCCCACCTCAAAATCTTATCTGAGGAATGGGTGAGTATGGAATGTCTACTTTAAACATCCACCAACCTTAACTTGGAGCTAACGTGATAAATGGTACTATAAATGGTCAGTGGCAGCAGGGCCCTTGCACAAGTTTGAGTGACTGCCATTACACCAATCCCAGGTTTCACAGCTTCTTCCAGAACTTCAAGACTACAATGCAAACATTCAAACCCTGCCTGACTTTTCGACCTATGCAAGCGCTGTGACAAAAAACAAAAAAGATGGTTACACTTGTAACAAATAAAACTAAGAGACATGCCCCAGTAAAGGTATTTCTAAGCACTGTGATTATTATTGACTCCATCATTTATCGACCTCCGAAGGGTGCAAGGTTAACTGCCCAATCCAGCATTTGACCATGGGATACGTTGCGTGCAAGGGAAGCCCATAGTGTTAGTTCTAATCTTTTCCACTGGTCAGAGGGTTCTTGAGCAACTAAACGCTGTGCTTAATCTTTTAATTGTAAACGAAACCTGCTTTTCTGTCACGTTGTGGACCGCAATCGCGTGAGAATGTTTCCATACAGTTAACCTTTGCACGCATTATCTGGATGATGCATACTTTTTACTCTCTTGTGAAGGAGAACTCATTTTTACTCCCTTGCAATTGCATTTACTCTCAAATTATAAAAATAGGAGTAAAATACCCCTAGCTCAAAATCTTATCGGGAGCACTGATTGCAACGCCTCCCCAGGAGTTGCTGGGGTAAGCCCAACCAGCTTTCTCAGTAAAACATTCTCTGCCACGTCCAATTTTACACAAGCGGATAAGACCCACAACTCACTTCTAAATAGTGGAGCCATATATGTCTTAAGGTTCAACACTTATATACATTTATACAGCCACCCAAAATCCATAGAAATAATAACCTTTGGAGCCCCCTTTAGGCTTACTTCAATCTGCTTAGCTGCCTAATTTACATTGATGGATCATTGTCCTTCCTTTGCGAAGACGACCCCAAGATATCTATATGATGGCACCACTTCTATTTCTTCATTAATACATGACCTGCCCCACACTTTATCTCTACAGAACACTACAATCTTTGTTTTATTTAAGTTCAGTGTCTGCTTGAGATGCTTTAAAAAATACTGCAAGCTATGTTGCAGTCCCCCTTCTGTGAGATCTATCTGTGCTGTCGTCAGCAGCATAGAGCAAGGCACTATAATGGATCCCCTTTAATTTTGTTGGCATGACTTTAGCAGAAGAGTCATGTGGATTAAAACCAAATAGAAAAAGGGAGAATAAAAGAGGGGTCGGAGGACACCCCTGTCTAGCGCCTCTATTTATGATAATATTTATAATTTCCCCCCACCCCGCACACAGAATTGCAACTGAGGTGTCGCCATATACCATCCTCTATAGCAAACCCGCAGGCACCTCTATTTTAGCCAGCTTTCACCACAAAAGATTCCTGTCGAATGAATCAAAAGCTTTGGCTAAATCGAAGAAAGCTACATATAGTTTCCCCCAACCCTGCTTGATTATCTGATAGTCTCCCATTCTCTATTGCCCATGTCAGTAACCAGGCTGCCAGGCATCCTTTGAATATTTTGCTTGAAATACCAAAAAGGGAAATTTGCCAGTAACAATGGGGATTCGTTATTGAAGGCAAGCGTCCCCAGCCAGCACGATCCTCCCCGCAATGAGAGACAATGAAGGACTCTCCCAAGTAGGGAATAAGGCCAAGACAGAGTGCGGGTGAGCTTAAATGGGAGTTTATCAATCAGAATATGGCATGCAAAGAACTCTGCAAACTCCGAGAGCGCTCTGTCTGACAATAGCAAAGACAGGCGTATATATTTACAAAAAAGTCATAAGAACCTACACACTATAGGGGGCACAAGTTCGATGGGATTGGGTGGCGATGACTAACTATAGGTGCTGCTGTGATGCGGTTGGCTTTGGCTGGAAGACGTCACTGGTCATCCTCATGGGTTGGGCTGGGCCTGGCAGGTTGGCTGAGTTCATCCGGGCGGTGTTGTTGTGCCATCGCGGCCAGTGTCAGAGATGAATGTCTTTTCCTGACTTATTTGCCCTAGGCCATGCACACCGCAGTCATTCAGTCATTTCAATATTATCTTCTTTAGTAAATCTTCCAATAGGTTATTCTACAGGTTAATGCAACACAGGAGGAATGTACCTTGTGAGGGGTCTGGCGGTAATACGTCAGGACATGGTTACCAGTGTCCTGTTGACCGGGGCCATAGGTCGAGGTGCTAAGCTTCAGGGCCTGGGACGGGCGGTACAGGTCTTTCTGTCTTGTTAGAAGTTGTTATAGATGTGCCGCTGTATGTTGTCAAAGTGTTGGGTGTCCTGATTGCACAGGGCCATAGGTCTTAAGATGATCCGGTGGGTTATGGGGTTTACGAGGGGGCGCCTTTGGAAGTGTGTGTTCAGGCAGAGGTTTACTGCTGTGCTGTAAATAATGCAGGTGGCGGGCCGTGGCCTTGGGTGCTGCAGAGGGGGCTACAAATCTTTGAAGCGGCTCCAGTCTGGTTGGGGGAGGCGGAATAGCGCAGCGCGGGCCTCTGCTCTCATGTCTTGGCAGCCTTCGCAGGGTGGGAGGGGGAATGGCCTTGCACGTATTTCACAAAGGTATCTCCCTCGTGTGTTGCCGATTTTAGGTAAAAACATCACAAACATTTGAACACTCTATAATACTTATTCAAATCATTTTGAAACATGCATTTAAACTTTGCTGGATGTGTCTCGATTATACCCAGTCTGAGCACCTTATTCATACACTATGTTTTGACAACTACAGTATTTAGTTATATGCATATACATTTGCAGTAAGTGAGGTAGTATTAGGGTTGGTGGAGTACATAGAAAGTAACCCGCCACTGTACGTGGCGGAGGTGGCACATGAGGGGCTTAGACATACACGTGTGACGAGTGCATTCTCGCACACTCTTCACATGTGCCCTTGGTATGGTCACATTCGTTTTCTTGTGTACCCTAGCAGCATCAGTTCACTTGTGGCGCGGGGGCGTGGGGAATAATCCCCCGGAAATGCTTTTATCATTTGCACACCCCTGCAGGGGTGTGGGTCCTTCACGGCTGGTGTCATGTACGATAATTACACAATTTCACAGGTTTCTTTAATAAGAGTGGTTGTATGGAGAGGATACATGTGTTAAAAGTGGTTTCTTACATTCATATTTGGGTACCTGTCGGCTTTCAGCAGATGACCATTCTACAGATCTTCCCATCGCCCAGGCCTTGCTGACCGGGTCATTGTGGGAGCAGTGATACACTGTTACAATGTTAATGTATTACGCTAGATCATGCCCGTCTTGTTCGTGGGAACGGGCTTGCAGCGGATCTACCATGGTGCTGCGGGGACAGGGAGGACTGAAACTCTCCGAAGGTGGGGGCCGCGCTACAGCGCGCTGAGCTCACACCATCCTTGGCAGACAAAAAATGGTTTCTGAGGCCTAGCTAAATTCAATACGTGTGGGCAATGTCTTCAGCAGGTGAGCCATCCACCACCTGGGCCCGGGTGGTAAGGAGGGGACGCCCGATGAGCCATGGCCCTCACCTTGGGTGGAGATGTAGGCCAGGGGGGGGTCTTTTGGACCACTCCTCCCCTACATTATTTAACCCTTTTTGAAAATAAGTACGAATAGGCTCCTGTCCCATGAGCTTGGGCACTTATGTGTGGCCATTATTGCATTAGAAACCTGTGTCAAGACAGGCACCCTCCATTCTGCCATCCATAGAAATATTTCTGGTCTTAGCCCATCCGGGCCTGCATCTTTACTTATTTTTAGTTGGGAGATGTACATCCCAATTGCCTCGTGAGTGAAAATGTCTATTTTGCGTTAGATATTTTCCACCCGTTTTATCTCTCTGAATTATTTAACACCCCTTCAAAGTGTGTGATCCAACTGTCGGGGGGGGGGGGGGAGAATAGAACCAATATCCACTTTTTCATTTTCCCCAAATCCCTCTGCAACCAATCTCCAGAAAGCTTTAACATTATTCTTGGATTACCCTATGTACGTTGTTGCACTGTTTTTCTGTAAACTGATGTTTTTTCTTTTAATAGTTTTTACAGGTGCATTTTTAGTTCTTAGAGAACAGTGATCTGAATAATACCTCCCCTTACACCCTCATTCAGTCTCCATTTTGCATATCTACACTGCATGAAACCATTTGGCATCTCCTAACTTTCTTCTCCTGCTATACTCATTTTCCAGCGACGTCGCTAGTTTATCTTGTATAAATTCATTGAGGCCTTCATAACAAATAATGATCCTTCTTTGATCATTCTCAAAATCGTTCCAAACCTTTGCACCTCGAGTCCCTGCATAAAGCTGTCCAACTCATCTCTTCCAACTTTTCTTATACTTTCAATCGTAACCAGCCCTGACTGTTGCTGTGGTCATATCTCCTTTTATATTGTTTCTTTGCCACAATTTATTTATTTTATTTGTTTATGGTTTATTTAACCTTTACAAAAATCACATTCTAATATGAGTTGCAATTTAAAATATCTACAAATCCTTTGCAATCCCGTTAAATCATTAACCTAAAATCGAAAATATCATACATTTAATATTTCAGCAGGAATATTGTGCACCCGCATATTACCACAGTATCATAAATCCAAAGTAGTGACAGTACCAGACAATACATACATTACACCAACTGATTGTTTTTCCCGGCTAATTCCCGTTCAATGATAACAAGGAAGTTTGTTAAACAGATGATAAGTGTTATACTTCTTCCCCACATACATCGTTGCCAAAGCGATTCCCTACTCATACTCGTCTCAGTATAGAGGTGGGTGGTAAAGCATCGTTTTCGCTCCACTTCGAAATACCTGCAATATACAGTAAGGTGCTTCAAGGATTCAACTATATCCGGTAATTGGCAGAATCTACATAATCCTCTCAATGCATTATTTTTATACTTTTGCCAAGACATAATCTTTTCATTAGTAAGCATCTGATTCAGACGAAATCTTGGGTAGATCCTTCTTACAATATTGCATGGAAACACAATCTGATACCTTGGGCGAAATCCCCATTGTCCTATAAATTTCGCGTATTCAGTGTAAGTTTGATACCCCTGAATCTTTTCAGTCAACAGACACCAGTGGTATCTGCAGTATTTAGTCTTACATGATGGTAACCCAATACCAACTCCTCATGTGAAATCATAGCATCTGAAAGGAATTGTTCCATCCTATGCTTAATTATCAAGATCGACCGAGGATGCCCCATCTGTCATTATTGCAAGCTCTTCATACAATGAATTCTTAGGAGGAGCCAGCATTTTCCCATAGTTGGTTAGCATTCGCCAATGCCATTTAACTGATAGTGGTAGGATTCCCAACTCATGGCAAACAATAGCATTTGGTATGGACATTGCAAGACCCAGAACCTTTTTTTAACATTTTCCCCTGGATAGTATCCACAATATCATCCATCTTGTATAAACAAAGATCCAATGCATATAACAAGATTGGTTCGACCTTTTGTAGGTAAAAAGTAAGCATTGGTATCATTGAAAATTTCCCAAGGCGATTGTACACCAGTTTAAGCTGTGCAGTCAACGATTGGGCTTTTTTGGTTAAGACCAACTTCCAGTTCTCACAGGAATTACTGCATGCCAGATGATAACCCAAATAACGCATGGATGGGGCCCTCGGAATCGCACAGCAATCAATCGACCATATAAAATTTTTAATTTTTTGACGTCCTTCATTGAATGTAATAATAAAGGATTTCTCCGTATTAATCGTTAAATTATGTTTACATGCAAAGGTATGGAAAAGGTTCAATTTAATCTGTAATCCATAGGGGGTCCTATCGAAAAACAGTAAATCATCCGCAAAACTTAGCCAGTTCAATGCAATAATACCCAATTTTGCAGGAAAAATCACTGCCTCTTGCCATTGATCGTCTAAATCCAATAAGTAGAGGTTGAACAGGACTGCAGCAAGACTGCAGCAAGATTGCAGCCCTGTTTCAGTCCGATCTCAGTCGGAATGGGTTCGGTGAGTACACCAGCCTTGGTAAGTCGGATGCGATATGTTGTATGGTGGTGCAGAGCCGCTATGATTGAAACTAACTGGGATGAGAAACCAAATTTAATCAATTTATTCCAAAGTAGCTCTCTGATTACTGAATCAAACGCAGCAGTAAGGTCCAAGGCCGCCATGTAAACACAACCGGCCTTGTCTAATTTGGTTTGCTGGTACAAATGGGCAATAATAGTTGCGTTGAGCTGGCAGCCCATGAATCGTCGAAAGCCAGTTTGGAATTTGGATAGTAGGTTAGACTGATTAATATATTGGTTAATGGCTTGTAGTAGGAGATTTGTGAAGATCTTAGCCGAGGCATCCATAAGAGCAATCGGCCTGAAGTTCCCAGGGTCAGTCATTGGCCCCTTTTTATAAATTGGGTTAATTATCGCAGAGCACCAGGAGGCGGGGATGTGCCCAAGATAATAAATAGCGTCAAATTTGATTTTAAATAATGCTGCCCACATTTCCGGATTAAGCTTGATAAGACATGGCAGAATGCCATCTGGTCCTGGTGCTCGCGACCCCTTAGATTTTGTGATGGCCAGATGTATTTCCTCATTAGACCAAGGACAACCCTGGAAAATGGGACGAAATGACGATCTCCCCTCTAATATAAATTGACTAGGCATAGCAAATTTTACTCTGATATGATTTACCCAGGAAACAGTGGAGATAGCTGATTCCTCAATCTGCTCGGCTGTGCCAAATAGGGTGCGCATAGTCACCCATAAATTCCTAGCGTTTTTAGAAATTAAAACAGCCATGAGATTCTGATTCTTAATATTGAAGAGCTCATATTTCAGCCGTTTTATTTGGGATTTATAGCATTTATTAATCTCCGCCTTAGTCTCCTCGTAATCACTGTCAATCTGTTTGCAGAAACCTAATTTTCTGATTCGATACCGTTTTTCTTTCCTTAGATCGACAATTTTTTGACTATATTGGTGTTGTTGTTTAGGTGGATGCCTGCACTCAGACGCTGCCGTCAAGTTTGACATATGCACCGTTATTCTAATGGAATTCTGGACCTCTTGCCACACACGCATAACACCTTTACTCTCAACACTCACTTTAATCAACGGGTCCTCTAGAATTGCAGCACTAAATGATTGACATCTTCTAGAGGTCCACTTGATTGATAACCCAGCCCGATCATGGGCAATGGCCCGTAAGTTGGGCTCCACATCAAGAAATAATGTTTCCAACTTCAATTTAGTTTTCAGGGCTAAATGATCCCCTTTAAAAAGATTAACAATCAAAATTGGATCAACTAGATGTAACCATCCTGTGGAGACAAAGAAATAGTCAATCGTTGAAGAATAGAGATCTCGTGCCCATGTATGATAAGGTCCTGCCTTGAACGGAATCAACTGAATGTCCCAAAGCATAAGAAACTCCACCCACCTTACACCATTCGCATGTGATTTCTTTCTAGAGTCAGATTTACAATGAGTATCTGCCGTAAGATCATCTATACAAGTGGCATTAAAGTCACCCCCTATAATCACGTTCAAGTTTGCTTTGGTCATAATGATCTCTTCAAAAAGGGAATTTATGCGATCTGTTAGGGTTTCAAAGGAAGTCACCACCTGATTCCAATACAAATTAATAACAATAAAATCTTGAAATCGGGATTCCGTACTTGACATTTCCACAACCAGTAAAGCCTCATCAGCCCACAGCAGATGGGAGATCACTTTCAGCTTTTTATCAATCAGGATCGCCAGACCCCCAGCTGGACGTCCTAGTTGCCGCTTTGATGCCGGCTGATAATAGGAGTCAAACCCTTCCAGAACTACCTCACCCATAATCATAGTTTCTTGGACCAAGCCGATCCCTGGACGAGAATCACAATCAAGTGCACCATTCCACGCCCTTAGATTAGAGCTCCCACACGAGTTCCATGACAACAGGGACAAACCACGCTCATCCTCCTATTTTTTACCCATCGCTATTGGCGGTTTAGGAGAAGTTGATGACCCCTTCCCCATCATCCCTGATATTGAGGCGGCAAGATTCATAAATTGCTTCAATACCTCTTCACTGATCTGCGGTGTCGATCCTTCCACACTCATGGTCTTTGGTTGCTCCGGGATAGTTGCAATGTAAATTTCTGCAGATTCGTCAGAATTAAATATACATGGAAATAGCCCAAGTAATTCTAGGTCCTCCCTTTGTGCCCAAATTAATCGTGCAATGATGTGAGAGTGTTAGCCACAAATCATCCTCGTGGGGTTGTTATGGGACAATCGAACCCATTCAATGTCGTTGCTTCTGATAGTGCGTAGAGCTGGGATCGCTTGGAAAGCCTTCAGCATAGCTGATCTATTCAAACTTATTCTGGCAGAGGGTGGTTGCTTAGTTTCCCAACCCATAATGGGGGGCATATCTACGGTTAGGGAGAGTATCTTATCAGACAGTGCCTGTTCATATACATCGGGGAAGGTTGTATTCTCTATCAACTCTCTTTCTGAGGGCAGTCTGTCTCTAGCCCTACATTTATTGCTGTTACCTGATGAAGAATCACAACTGCCATTCTCATAATTTCCAGTAATTGTTTTCAGCACAGGTTCTTTTACCTGTGCGTTTGCTAGCAACTCCTGATGTTGATCATTTTTAGATAATTTACCCTCCTGCTTTTTTTCTCCACTTAACAGTAACTCAGTGGGTTTAGTTGGTATTTTAATCATCTCCCCTGATTTTTTCAGGGGTTTCTTAGAGACTGCTTCCTTAATTTTCTTCGATGCCTTTTTCATGTAAAGTGCAGGGAAGAAGCTAAGGAGCTCAGTTTGCTTATGGTTAGATAAAGACACCTCCTCTATCCGATCAGGGGGATCTAGGTCATTAGGCATTATTCGTTTCTCCTTCCCATTACACTTCTCAACCATACTCTGGTTGTTTTCAATATTCAATAGCGCCCTAGACTCAGAATCAAGTTGCAGTAAATCTATCTTTTCCTCGTCCATAGATGTTTCTTTTATCTTAATCTTAAACGAGTCAAGAATAGAGTTTGTCGCAAGGTGATTGGTAGACTTCTTTAGGTTTTTTGCTTGTTTAATTTTACGTTTTGAAGCTCTCAATAGCAATCTCTTCTGCTTTCTTGAAAGTACCGGTTCATGGCATAAGTCTTCAGCCTTCTCTCCATCTAAGACATGATGGGCATTCTGTTCATCGTCTTCGAGATCAATTAAGTTGGTCAAAGCTGATGGACTATCCAAAGACTCTACTCTTATGGAGTTAGACCGCGGTCCTATGGAGTCATCCATCATTACCGTCGGACCATATTGACCATTTACTGGTTGCTGAGTAGAATTTATCTTTTGGATCGTAGTCAGAATCTGTTTGATGGCCCCGGCATTAGCCGTTACCAGCTCTAACAGCTGATTCAGGGCAGGATTAACAGGCTCATTACTCTTTCTTACATCAGAGGCCATAGCTTCAGCAAAAGTGGGAAATGGTTGGAGCCCTATTCTTATATCAGGCGATGTTTGTGAGGCTTTAGTACATACCGTCAGCGCATTACCCACTTTTAGTGCACTATTTAACTCGCCTATGGTTTGTGACGCTTTTGAACTCATTTTAGGGACATCCCCTTGTTTGCCCTTAGTCAGGGCCGCCACCGCCTCACAGGTAAACAAGAGCCCCTCAATTCTATTGATTTTGGCCGATAAGTCAATAATAACATCATGCGTATGCATCAATTGCGCATGAGTATATTCATGTCCTTTATCAAGCAAATTGAGTATTCTGGATAGAACTGGGAACTCAACCCCAATATCTGATATCTCCATTAGGTTGCGTTCCGCTTCCACTTCTAGTTGAGATAAGCTCGTTTTAGGGTCGTCATGATGTAACGACCATGCTATGTCTCCAACTAATAAATTGGTGATTGAATGTCTACCAGGAGAACTAATGTCTTGATTAAGGACCTCCTTATCATTTTCTAAATTTGCTGAGAAATCGTCGAAGCAGGCATGTACCAAGGCTTGTGTCCCAGGTACATAGCCTGGATCCGCGTGAACATGTACATCTTCCATGCAGTAATTGTGGGCTTTGACCGGGGTTGATGGGCCTCTTGAGAAGCGCATTCGCTTATCCAAAAGTGCCTCAATAGCCGGGGCAATGATAGACACGTTTGTGAATCTTGGTTTAGTTGGTTTTATCCCCATTGTGGCTAACAAGATCTTTTTGGGCGGAAGCCCCAGACCCTCACTCGGCCCCTCATTCTCATCATCATGATTCATTTCAGTTAGCTTATAAGTATCTGATAGAAGGGGGGCATTCGGCGAGGGAATTAAAGGCAAAATGACCCCCTCCTTCATTGAAAGCATTCTTTTTTCCCCGACATCCTGGGGTACATGCTCACCCGCATATCCCAACACTTCTTCACATTTAGATGTTCCTACCTCATTTGAGCAGTATAATTCCTCATCTACAATGGGGGTCCCAGACATATTCGAGTGGTTACCCAATGATTGGTTTAGATCCTTGCTCTTCTCTCCACGTATCTTCCTCCCACTATGCAGCCCATTCACCATTGTCACTGTGTCTAATAATGGTAAACCAATCCCGGCCGCCTGCCACCCGCGAGCAGTGAACAGTAAACAGTAAGTACTTTACACGGTGCGCGCGCGAGTGCGTGGGCACAAGGCTTTAAGTAGGAAGTGAGGCGGGTGTGAGTCACACTCGAGGAAGGGACCCAGGGAGGAGACCTAAGTGAGATAAAGAGAGAAAAAGAAAAGCAAGAGGCGACTTTCAGTAATCCCACAAACTCTTTGTTGCGCAGCACCAATGGCGCACGTTGACTACGTAACGCTAGACGCTACACACTCAACGCTAGACACTTATCACAGTAGGCAGTCCAGCTCATTAGAGCATTACAGTCACCTTGATTTAGCAGGAAGCCAGGCAACCTTGGGGTTACAGATTAAGACGTCCTCCAGGCGTTACTTGTGCAGCCACGCTCCTTCCAGCAGCTCCAAGGAAAGAAAAAAAAAAAAAGTTTCGTTTTTAAATAGAAACTGGAGCAGGGGCAGCACGGCAGCAGACCAGCACGGCAAGCCAGTAAACAGTACTTTAAGTACTTTACACAGTTATTTTGCCACAATACCACCAACTGGTTGTGATCACTCTCTGGCCTCTCAGTGATTTTAAATGATTTCACTTTAAGAGAGGGCTTCCACAATGGCATGATCAATGGTTGATTTCCTACCCCCACACTAGGATGTAAATTCTGGAGCAGCCGTTTAGTTCAACTAGCAGGTAAGAATGCATCAACTGTGCATTTACCTTTACTCTTGCATCATGTATTTGGTTATTTAGCTTCCTTCTCGGAACGCCTAGAATGTCCATTTGTGTCATCTCCTGCCACTGGGTTAGTCCCTAATTTGGCATTCAAGTCCCCCTCTAACAGCAAATTACCCACCGGCACTGATTCAGTAGCAGATCTTATGGGACATTCTTTCCCAAAAGTACATGGCTCCGGAGCTTTTGGAGGAATATATACACTTATAATGGAGAGAAACTGCTTGTTCCTTTGTACCAGGCAGCAGACACCAATATACAGTGCAAGGACATTTGCCTGCATACATTTTGCAACAAGCCATGAAGATTGCTTCCATACCGACATTGCCAGCCCCTGCCTTTTAAAGATTTTTATGCATTTACTGTAAAAATATCAAAGGCAAGGAAAAGATCCTCTCGTAACCTAGTATTCTCTAACCATGTTCCTTGGAGGCAAATGATATCGAAGGATCCTAGCCACTGAATCCATCCCACATCAAATGCCTTGTTCTTAACACCTGCTATATTCCAGCTAATTATCCTCAGGAGTTTTGCCTTAACGCCCTCCCTGTGATTTGTATTTAGCCCTATAATTGTGGTACTTCTTGCTGCTTTGCTGCTAAGCCTTGTGCAGGAAATCCCTGGCTGCCCTCCCTGCACACTGCATTAGGGATTATTCGGCCAAAGATGGTCCATACAATTAGACCATCTCCATTTACTGCAGTCCCATCTAAAGTTCTCCTTTAGAAGCCCTTTGGGTTCTTTCCATGAGCAATCTAGCAATGACTTCTTTGGACAGGCTGCTGGCTTTGTTATACAGTTACCCACCTGCTCCACTTGCGCTATCAAGGGACCTGTTTGTGTAATATGCCAGGTATCAAGCAACTGACAGATCTTAGAGTGGCAGTCTTTACCATTATCCCTCTTACTGCAAGTGTTTCTTTACAATTTAATATGCAAAATCTAATAAAATGATTTCCAAAATTGCAACAGACATTACACCCTCCACAAAACATAGTTGGATAATATCCTCAGTCGAACATTTTGCACAAGATTTCATTTACATCTCATATAGAGGACAGCTCTTTCACTTAATTCTCTTGTATGAGTTATTATTGCTGAGTGTTTTTTCCTTTAAATGTGCATACCAAATTCATCTTTCTCCACCCATCAAGGGGATCAGCCGCCTCATCCTCAATATCAACAGCAGCCCTGCTGGATTTATTATATACATCCACTGATTGCCTTGTGCCATTTCTGCTGGGGCACTACAATACATCTGAGGATGGTGTCCACGTTTCAATCCAATGTGTCTGTCCGCATACAGTCTGTCAAACCCTTATCGTCTACCATGGTTAAGACCTTCTCGGTGCATTGTAGAACCTACCTTTTGGATTGCCTTACTGGTTGACAGAAGTCTGGGCGGCATTATATTTGTGTATTTGTTCATATCACCTTTGCCTGTGAGCACGACAACTTTAGATCTAAATCTGTTAGGACAGAGACATCCTTCTGAGGGGACAATGATGTCTCGTTCTTCCGACCTTAAGCAGCAAGATGCGATCTACCATAGCGGTTGTCAAATTATCTATAATGCTCACGCTGCATTGTTGGAAGGTCATTAGTCCCGTGCTCAATCAAGGCCTGAATGTCTCCTTTAAAGATCCTAAACATATTGTCCTCTTGATGCCCACTCAAAGGATCCCGGTATCTCTCCTTCTGGGTTTCCATTTTCAATTGATTCCTAATCAGAAATGGAGGCATAGGGGATTGTGAGATAAGCAGATCTTGATTGAGACTTGGGACCGCTGGGCAGCTAACCCATGGTCGAAGTCTTTTTCAACCAAGCCATCCTATGCCCCGTTTACAATCCAGAGTTCAACTGCAGTGCCCTCAGGCCTATCCTGTGCACTTACTAGGGATTTATCCACAGCCTCTGTTACTCCCATTTCAGCCATCCCGTCCCTAATTATATGGGTAAACGGAGGAATTGGAGCAAAAGAGCGCTTCTGAGTATATTTAGGGGGCTCAATGACACTGCAGCTTTTATTAATGATAATTTCTGAAGTGCTCTCCAATCCTCATACCTTCCACAGGTTGCTCCCCGTCCCCCTCCATAAGTGCTACCTTGGTTACACAATTTGCAGTATAGAATTGCTTCCAGAATAGCTTTATCCAAAAGGGCTTCATGCACTGCTTTGCGTGCTTCACCTGCGCTTGCAGTACTATCCTTCCCACTTCGGGTCGGTGCTTCCGGGCTATCCAGGAGTCTACCTTGTTTTCCTAGTACTCAGTCTACTACTACTACTACTACTACTACTACTACTACTACTACTACTACTACTACTACTCCCTTATTTGTTTGTGGGATGGTACTTTGGACTCCCAGTTCACGTAATGACACTGCTCCTTCATCAGTGCTGACATTCATCCGTTGTGAGGCCTCCTTTATCACCTTCCCCATGTCTGCCACCTCAATCACCCTTATTGGGCTTGTGAATGGCAGATTACATGGCAGATTAGGTGGATTTTCCAAATGTAACAATGTGACATCAGTAATTGTTAGATTACTGATCATGTCCCTGCTTAACAAATTCTGAGCACTCCTCCAGATATTGGGTGATGTGTCGATGCAGGTGCCTTCTGGCTCTTTAGTGCCCACTTAATGGTCGATTATGTGAGGTGCGTCATCCCACGTATATCCGTCAGGTTTAGTATGCTAGTTTTTCTGTTAGATCAATTGGAAACTTCTAGGCCAAAGAATGATTACTGTATTGCCTTGTTCCCTTCCCGCCTTGAAGCGCTCGACCTGTGCATAAGCGCTATAAAAATAAATAATTAAAATATTCTGTAGGTGATTAGGTAGTTTTTTTCTTCATCCTTGCTGTTGAAGTCTTTCTTCATTTTCGAGACAAGTGTCATAACCGAATTATAATCAATTAAATGCCTTATTCACATTTTCACCACACACAGGCTAGCTCAACAGAGATCACCCCTGATCAGGTGCTTCAGTACTGAGCAGACTTTAGGGCACCATACATGTTTACCAGAGTTGCTAGGTTGATTAATCTCATATAATCATGTAATATATTTACCTTCCGTTAATGCTAGTGCCTGCAGTATCCTGTGGGTGCAGCTTGCACTCACCACCTCTCCCGCTGAATGAGCACTCACTCGCCAACCAGCCTATACTCCGTGCTTGCAATTCTGCACACCCTTTTCAGCCACGCTCACCTGATTCAGCAGCGCAAGCATAGCAAACCAACACCGCAAGGAAACCGTATAGAAAGAACGTTACTGTGCTCTGTTCTCTCCAGGTGTGCGCAACACCACCCTGATCCGGGATGGCTGCTGGCTTCTTGCACAAACACTACACCACTTTCCTGCCCCTTACTCCTTACTTCTCAGCTCACATGCCGCATTATGCTTACGGAGGCCGCCTCCGAGTCACTCTTTCCACAAAGGGGTGACATGACAATTTGGGGTCTTTTATCTAACTCGCCTCTTAGACTCTGGACTAGTTTTTAAATCACTGAAGGTCCACCTTGCGACCTTCTCTGCTTACACCACCTCTCAAAGCAAAATGTACTGGTTGAAGGTCCTGGTAATCAAAGGTGTGAAAAGACTACACACACCTATTTCTAATCCAACTCCCGGACGTGACTTGAATGCGATTCTTACTAAGTTTATGAGAAACACCTTTTGAGCCAATGCACCAAGCTAGCCTTAAGGCTTCTTTTCTCAATGTGTGATGGACCATGGGTGCGCTACACGACACGTTTGGGATAGTGTTAGAGACGCGTTCAGGTTGACTTCTCTTTTCGATTCGAAAAAAAGATGCAATACTCTATGAATACCCCTAGTCAGACTATATGCACAGCATGTACATCTAAGCAGATTGAAGCATTAGCAATACGATATGGCGAGTAATGGATGTAATCTGATGCCACCAGCTTGTCAAGCCACTTATAAAACGAAAAATCACAAGTGTAAAAAGCTAGGGTGATACAAAAGTGTCCCCATTGCACTGCATTGTAAGGTGCTGTGTGTTAAGTCACAAAATGGAAAAGGGAAACCAGTTTCCCAGTACTAGTAGTCTTAAGGATTGATAGATTCCCCATAAGGGAAGTGAAGCTGAAGGATTTATTTCCCTTCAAAAAGTGACAACAGGTTCAAAAACAGAGCAAAAAGATGGGGGATCCATAGGAACTATGGAGGGTAAGTTGCAACAAGAGAAATCTTTCTTTACGCAGAGTACTGTTGGAACAGTGTGTAGCGTCTCCACCAGCTGCGCAGTTTTTTTTTTTTTTTTGCTGGCTCTTTCTGCTGACTGTCAGAAAACTTGGATTGCATTTTCTTCAAGAGAGATATAGGGGGGTACAAGTTGGTACTGCACATATATAAGCAGGCACTTTAGGAGGGAGCAGCAATTGGGGCCATCTCAACTTCCACTGTTGTTTGGGGTAGGACTTGCTCTGGCTTTCACTTAGATGGACCTGCTGAGAGGGGTGCCTAGCCCCTTGTGACGGGTCAGACAATTGACCTTGTCACACAATGCTCTGAACAACTGTAGTTGGCAACATTATGCTTATTGTTTAGTGGCTTGCACTGCTCATTCGTTTAGCATTTACAAGATTGTTGAAAATGTTTACCGTCACTGCTGTCCAAATATTTCTTAAATGAAACAAAGATCAATAATGTATTACTGAATTAAAAGAAAGTCAAATCACATCTGTTTATGCTGAATTTGAATCAAGCTATTTAATGTAACCCCATTCCTGTTTTGCAGTTTGTTGCATATTTTAAAATTCCGGATAAACCGCTTCTCGATTCTTCATTTGGTGTTTCTTGTTATATGATTATAAGTTTGGACGACAACAGCTGAGATGAAAGGATTTATTGACGACGTGGATTCATCCATTGGTCTTCTGGATGAGACTGCAGCTTTCCAAGATGTTATTGATCACTATATTTATGAACACACCCTAGTAAGTATCTGTGCTCACCTGCTAATTGTAAGGTATGCATTTTCTACCAATTACTAATGCACTATTCAAGTGCCACAATGTTTTACTCCTTGTGCAGACAAGGCATACGTCAAGTAGACAAGAAATCAGTACTCCTGGATTTCTTTATTTTGAGATCGTCCACAGGTTTAAACATTTCAAGTTGTAAATTGCTAGCCACACAAGTCACTCAGCCTCATTTGAGAAAAAAGGGCAGTCTTATAATTGCATACAGATGCAGCTCGAGTATGGTGAATTATCTTCTGCTCAGTGTATCAAACCTTAAGGACTCAGACAAGTGAACATGTTGGAATGTATTTTTATTGAAATTAAAAGAAAACTCACTAACCGTACTACTAAAAGGGTGTTCCCTTTCTTACTAGAGGTACGAGCTAAATAAAACAAATTCTAACTGGGACATGGTATACTGGCTTGGTGTTCACTGCCCAATTTGATTCGCCACTTTATCAAATGTGATGCTGGGTAGTTCACTTTCTCACTGTGCCCTCGATTTTTGCTACCTTCTAAAATTGCAGCGGTCTGCTGAACTCTTCCTTTACTTTAAGACTCACTTATGCAGAGCGAGTTTTCCCATCATGGGGTCTGTGTGGGAAGAATTTTACTTTTGCATTTCTCATCATGGATTTCAGTGGAACCCCCTGTTTATTTTTCCATGTTTTGCACCCTGGCTGACTTTTTAGGTATGAAAAGCCTTTTTAGGTTCACTTACCTGGTGAGCTCATTTGTCTTGGGGCTTCCGGTAAGCCTCAGTGCTATCACTTCAGTGGTTCTGATTCCTAGTCATGTTTTTCTGTATTGTTTTACTGTAGTGCGCACACCACCTTACAGGGGTGCTTTGTGTCCCATTTTGTCTGGCAACCCTTTTTTATGCCTTGTATGATGTGCTTAGGACAGGCTGGAGGCAGGAACTCTTGTTTTTTTATCTTTCTTTGGTGCACTTTTATTGCTTAATGTTTTTTGAGTACCATATACTCAAAATGGATGCACCATATGATTTGAGCGTTGACCTTTAGTCTTCTTTCTTTTTGGCCATCTTCCTGCCCTCAGGTCAGGATACTCCATGCAAGGGAATGCATGTCAGTCCAACTTGGACTTGTGTCCAAGGGCCTCTGTGTGACTGAACTGTTTGAATCCTGCAGATTCATCACTGATCCCCGCACCTAAAGTCTCCTCCCATGTGGCTAGGTGAAGGCAGCTGCTACCTGATCCTGACCCTGTGGGTGGCATTATGAGCGAGGATCACATGGCAGGAGATGGCAGTCAAGGAGATGTGGTTACTCCCTAAGGAGAGAGATGCAGTATTCTTCTTTTTGTGGGGATGAGGATCCTACTATTCCCAAATACCTTATGGCATGCTGTCACCGCACAAGACCCTCCCATATTAAGACCCAAAGAACATTATATGAGAAATCACCTAAATGGAATACTTTTTAAACCTTAGAAATCCATGGGTCACGTGATGTACCCTGATCATAATGGTTCCGTCTTGGGTAAAAGTCCTGAACACTGTCATTGCACATATTCACATAATATCTTCTGTTTCTGATAAACTTAAGTCCAACAAAGAATTGAAACAAAATAGCCTTGGATAGTTTAAAAACATTATGGACTTCATTTCCCATAACTCCTATGGTACTGGGACGAGGAAATTGAGAGCACAGTCAATGTGGAACATGAACAAGCTATAGATGCAAGCTAGTTTTCAGAATCATCAACTGTGCGGGAGATTTGAAAAAGGGTGCATTTTACTATGCACAGGTGGAAGGAGGGGAGGAGATGGTCGCAGGAGTGGCAATCCGCAGAGGATTCTGAGCAGAATATAAACTCTGAGGCGAGGTGTGCTGAAGGAGGCAGGCACCCCTGTAGAAGCGCTGCATACCAAAGGAGAGAGACTCGGGTAGCAGTGTGCTGCTGCAGGACCCGACGAGACACGTTCTTGCAGAACAATGGTTCCTTTTGGCGGAGGCGCGAAAGACTGACGCAGGAACCAAGAGAGACTGTGTAACTGGTGCATTCGGCTTGGCGATGGTCCTCTGTTACAGACACACTTTAAACGGGTGAGTCAACCAAAAGAGGTTGGGGGGGGGGGGGTGCCCGGGAAGTGTTGGGAATTTAAAGGGCACTTTTAGGCAATTAGAATAACGACTAAGTGAAACAGAAGGGTTAAAAGGGTACAGTTCTATGTCAGTTTGGCAAACCCTGAAACCCATGTTGCCACAAGTAAGCCTGCAAAGGAGCAGTTGCTTTAAAGGAGAAAAATGTCATTATAAAGATTGTTGTTGAAAGAAAATATTAACTTTATCATCCTGACCAACTATTGTACTAATGGAGACAATTGCTTTGCTATCCTGACTGTTACATCCTTTGAATGGATTGTGACCTCCCATGTATTCCTCGTCTTAGATATATTCGTATCTTCAGCTTTGCTGCTTTGGAATTATTTTTCCTACCATGGGGCGCTGTGCTTGAGGTTGCAGCATCGATGTCCCTGGAGGGCTGCCATGGAGTGCAGACGTCATCCGCAGTATAAAGGGTTTGCGTCGCGCCCATTGAATTCAGTTCTGTTTTTCAGACAAAGCTTTGGCTTTGTGTTTACGATAACGGCGCTTCATTCTTTCGACACTTCAGTCTTTCAACAATGTCTTCATCAAATCCTTCTACCCCCAAAACTGCCTTTAAAAAGTGCCAGAAATGCAGGAAGAAAATGTCTATTCTCCAGCACGGGATTTATATGCTCATGAATATTCCCTGTGGTCAGGCTGGGAATCCTTGGTAAAGAAAAAATCAGTTTTCGTTTCTGAACTGTCTTTCTACTAATAACCAATCACTGGTCTCTCGGTCATATTGCTCCCAGCCAATGACTGCCCTCTACCTAAGCCCCTCCTTTGGCAGCCATCTTCAGATTTTTACTGCACGTTCAAGTGTTGGGATTCCTTGTGATGTAGCTCTCGAGCTTTTACTGCATATTGCAGTTTATTCAAAGAGTTTAGTCTTATTTTTCCGGTCAATTCGAGCCTCAAGCTCCACTGATTCTTCTGATCAACAGGGATACGTTTCGGAATTTTCTATGCGGATTTTCGTCTAATTACACTTCTTGGAGGATTCCGGAAGACCTTTGAGGCCTACCCCAATTAGGACAAACGAGATTCGACGCCTACTGGATCCAAACTGTTCAGGAACTGCCCAGGATGTGGATTACAGAAAGTCTTCAAGGAAGATGCGCACTCCCGGTGCCTCTACTGCCTTCATGCCGACAAGTCGCACGTGGAGGACGACTGTGCGTTCTGTTAGAACATGTCTGTCCGGACAATGGAGGACCGTCTTACTCGGCTCACCAACTGGCTGGAGGGGAAGAGCCCACTAACGGGTGAGAAGAAGTCCGAGTGGTGTTCTAAGACCTTTGAGGGCGCTCCAGCAACGGGGGCCCAACAAAAAGCAAAGCACTGTGAGTCCGCCGGCACTGGGAGAGCCGTTGGTTCGGCCTCCTCGGCTGCCAGGCAGGGCACGATGTCACCGACGCCATCATCCATGAGCCAACGCTCTGGCTCAGGGGGAAAAGGGAAGTCTGAGAACCCGGGTAAGCTTTGGGAGAAGCCCCGGTCGATCCCGATGGAGAAAGCCAAGGAGGGGTGGAGGGGGCAGGTGAGGCGGTGACCCTCCCCCTAAGGTGAAGGCCTCAGACGTGCCCAAGGTCGTGAAGGCCCTGACTCACCCGGCAAAGGCCTCGATTGAAGGAGTCGTGGCAGCCCTGGCAAAGGCTGCGGAGGCTAACCCAGTGGAGACTACTTCCGGGCCTAGACTTTCCCTGCCACCCCGGAGGGAAACCTCTTTCTAGCCTATCGAAGACACCCGTGAAACGCTGTGAGGAGAAAGGGGGGGGGCACGGTAGCCCTAATGGACACAGATGCCACCTCAGAGGATGAGCTGGCTGGCGTCAAAGCTAACCTGCACAAGAAGTTCGAGGCCTACGGAAAGGATCCTGACTAGGCGGATGTAGAGAGCAACGGTGGAGCCAACGAGGAGCCGCGGGCCGTGGAGGAAACGGAGGACCCTGCACACCAGTCGTCGCAACCGATACCTACGCCACAGGACAATTCAGGAGCAATCTTGATGGCTTTGCAGACCCTGTGTACGGAGATGAGGACAAGGGTGCCCTCCGCCCCAGGGGACGATCCAGCGGCACCTGGACCGCCAGGGAGCCCACCGAGCTAGCAGGGGCAAATCCATCCTCCCCCTCCCTTCCATCCCTCACCTCCATCCCCACCACCGAGGGATTAGATTGGAACGGAGATGGCGACGACGGGGACGTACGACAGTGGTGACGATGGGACGGATCTCCCATCACCCCCTGCCCGGGCCTTCCCTCCCGATGATATTGGCTCCTTTCACGCCATGATTGCCAGGGCATCAGAGCTTTTCCAGCTATGCCCCGAAGAGCAGAAGGAAGGTTTCCTCTACCAATGACAGGAGGCCAAGAGGAAGATCGTCCTCTCAGTCCCGTTACTGGACGACATCTGGACTGTCCCTGCTGAAGAACCCTGTCATGATCACTGTTTCCAAGGAGCCAGGACCAGCCCAACGTCCTTGGAAGCAGGCCCCTAACCCTAATCCTAGGCACCAGCCGGTCCCTACTGGGACCTTTTGGACCCTGTCCTGGCGCCGGTGGCACCAGGCTCATCAAAACCATCGGTCCCGGCACTGGAAGCGCCGGGCTCATAATTGGTGTGAAAGTGCTTGGGTGGACTTACCTGCAGCAGACCATGCTGCTTACTTACCAGCCACCTAGAAGCTATCTAAGAACAGGAACTACTTTCTTACCTGGGTGGGGCAGCTCCACTCCCTGGATACAGCACTAGAACTCTTCTGGAAACTAACTCTTTTCTTACCTAGGCGGGGCCGTGGAAGAAGACGCCTCATCACTCCAAGGCTATTTAAACCACACCCGATAGATGAAACGTGCTTCGCGTTATTCTGCATCTGCAGCAGAACGCTCACCGAGTGTGTTCCAGCCTTTCTTCTTTCGATCCTGAACCTGCAAGAATTATACTTAACCATTCCTGTATCCAGTCAACATCAGCACCTGCAAAAGACAAGAAACAACAGGTTAGCAAGCCAAACTTTACACGCAGTGCTTACTCACCTGATCCATCGGCAGCGGCCGTGTCTCACGCTGCACCTTCGCCTGCAAAGACAAAAGCATTGTTATACTTACCGGCACGCTGTGAATTCCGGATTTCTTCATTCTGCATCGTCGCCTGTGAAGACAAAGTATAGTTAAAACTTACTAGCATTCCGCTGACTCCGGCGCTGCAAACCAACATCTGAAAGACAAAGAAAAAGACATTAAGCAGGTATTTACTCACGCCCATCACGCTCGTCGCAATAAAACGCCTGCGAATACTCCGGCGTCTCTAACACGAACTAAGCTGCAAGGAAAGAGACAGTTAGAGCGCTTGCCATACTTACGAATTTCCAGGCGCTTCACTCCATCTTCCATCTCAAGAGTCCTGCAATACATAAGGGAAAAGCATTATACAGAGTCTTCAATAATAACGTGCCACGCATTTAAAGACTATAAAGACAAAAGGTGTCTAGAAACTCACCGCTCGTGCAGATAACGACGTTAACCATCCTCTGAATTCAAGAGGCCAATGTTTCACCAGTGAAGGAACTGGCAACGGCACCCTGCACCAGACGCAGATGGAGAGCCCAGCATTCACCTATCTAAGGTGAGCACGTTGACCTGGGGGGGGCTCTACAGAAAAGCTGGGAAGAGAGAGAGAGAGAGAGAGAGAGAGAGAGAGAGAGAGACATTCAACAACCCAGTCCATTAACCCCATATTCTTTCACCTGCAGAAACCTCACTCTTCGAGTTCGACACACAGTGCGAAGAGGTTCGACCTCAGAAGCC
Source organism: Ambystoma mexicanum (assembly GCF_040938575.1). Lineage (NCBI taxonomy): Eukaryota > Metazoa > Chordata > Amphibia > Caudata > Ambystomatidae > Ambystoma > Ambystoma mexicanum. The sequence goes on along the minus strand of NC_090933.1, from coordinate 944,363,180 downwards.
AATCGAGCCCTGCACATCACTTTTCGAGTCAGACACCTTCCTGCCAAGACCCGCGCCTCCGTGGGAATCAGGTGAGCGTTACAAACCCGTCCTCGGGCCCTGCAAAGTGGGACCGGTACGGGAAGTAGTACTGGGTGCCAGACTCCGCTCCTAGGTGCCTCAGAGCACAGCCGTCCCCCGATTCGGTGGTCTCTGAGGCAGCCAAGAAAAAATCTGCAGGGGCGACGGCATCAACTTCCACTTCCCCACCAGACGGCGAGGGGAAGAAGCTGGACGCCATGAGACCAGTTATCTCGTCGGCAGCAATGACCATCAATGCGGCCAACGCTCTCGCGATCGTGGCATGCTACGACAGGGAGCTGTGGTTCAAGATCGCTCCCCTCCTGGACTTCTCCCCAGATGAAAAGAGGGCAGAAGCCCTTGAAATCCTGCAGGAAGGAGAGGTGGCTTCGGACCACACCATCATGGTGGCCACGGACATCGCTGACGCCAGATTTCGCCAGATGGGCAACAGCGTTTGTCTTCGCCGGTGCGGTTGGCTCAAAGCCACGGATTTCCGTCAGGACATGCAGACCAGGTTACTGGACATGCCCTTCGGCAGGAACAACCTGTTCGGCAAGGCAGTGGATGAGTCACTGCAGGCCATCAAGGCGGACACCGAGACGGCCCGGGCCCTGGGTTCTCGCAAACATCGGGCGTCCTTTCGGACCTCTGGAGGCAAGTCTCAAGGTGCTGCTAAAGGATTCAGCAGCGGTTCTGCGTCGTACCGCCAGGCGGCCCGCTCCTCGTCGCAGGAAGCCTACAGAGGCCGCAGCAAGACTGGAGGACGCAGTCGTCGCCAAGGTGGTAAGGCCTCGGCGAAGCAAGACTGACATTGGGTCCCCACCCGAGCACCCCGGTGGGAGGCTGGCTGGCGACCTTCATCAGCGTGTGGGAGTCAATCTCCACCGATCGTTGGGTGCTAGATGCCCTGGCCCACGGGCACACTCTGGAGTTTCAAAGAAAGTGTCCCCGTTTACCACCTGTGGCCAGGAAGGAAAACCACGTGCCACAGCTGCTTCTGGAGGTACTAGCAATGCTAAAAAAGGGCGCGATAGAACTTGTCCCGAAGAGGCCTCAGAGTATACTCGCAGTACTTCCTTGTCCGAAAGAAGACCGGCAGCTGGCGGCCCATCCTAGTCTTCGCCGCCTCAACAAATACATCCAGTCCCAGAAGTTCTGGATGGACAACTGGAGGAGGGCGACTTCCTGTTGTTGCTGCACTTGGAGGATGCCTACTTCCACATCCCCATACACAAAGGACATCGAAAGTCCTACGATTCGTGGTCCAAGGGCGGCACTACCAGTTCAAGGCCCTGCCCTTCGGGTTGAAGTCGGCGCCGAGGGTCTTCACCAAGTGCTTGTCACTGGTGGGGGTGCGGCTGCGCCTGCAGGGAATCCACGTATACGCCTACCTGAACGATTGGTTCATCGAGCAAAGTCGAGAGAACTCACCGTCGATCACACAGCGAAGACCGTCCGCCTGATCACGGATCTGGGATTCTCGATCAACTTTGCGGTCCCACTTGGTACCGCCGCAGGACACCCTGTTCCTGGGAACCAGACTCGCGCGGTTGCCTTCACCGTCGGAGGAGAGGACGAAGTCCATCCTGGGCAAGGTACAACGGCTGTTCCACATCGAAGTGGCCAGGCTGATGTCCATCAAGTCCCTGCTCGGCATGATGTCATCGTGCATCTACCTCGTGCGTATGTGCAGGTTGCGGATGCGGCCACTGCAGGAGTTCCTCGACGCCCGGCCCGTTTGATGCAAGCGGCGGGCAGCTTCGAAGACAAGATCTCCCTCAACTTTCCATCAAGCGATCTGGTGGTGGGGCACCCGCGCGCATCTTGTGGCGGGCATGGATTTCCAGAGCCCAGCGCATCAGGAAACTGACGACAGATGCCTCCTTGGAGGGATGGGGATAGCACACCGGAGATCTCCACGCAAGAGGCCTTTGGCTCCGGAGGAGGGGTCCCTACACCAACATCCTAGAGCTCAGGCTGTTTTCTGGGCCCTCTGGTCTTTCCTTCCGTCCCTCAAGGGAAAAGTGGTAAGGGTCACCAGGGGGGCACCAGATCCCAGCCCTATCCAAGGAAGTGCAGGATCTGTGGCACTGCGCCATTCCCCCAGGGATGTTCCTGGTACCGTTCCATCTGGCAGGAATAAAGAACACCATTGCCGACTTGCGCTCTTGCCACGAGTGGGAGCTTTGGCAGAATCAGGTGGATCTCCTATTCTGACGATGGGGAAATCCCTAGATCGATCTATTCGCAACAGCGACGAACACCAAGTGCCGGAGGTTCGCAAGCAGGTTTCCCCAGCCGGGGAGCATGGGCGATGCATTCTCATTCCCCTGGGACGGCCTGTTCCTGTATGTGTTCCCACCGTTGCTGATGCAACTCATCAGTCAACTCAGAAGGTCCCGGTGCAGGATGAGCCTCTCGCACCAGCGTGGCCGAGGCAGATTTGGTTCATGGACCTTCTGGACATGTCGGCCCCCACCCTCCCACCCCCCCAGTCAAACTGCCGACGGACGCAGATCTACTCGCCTGGGAAGGAGGCGCCATCCTACATCACGACCCAGGTTCGCTGAACCTGCAGGCCTGGCTCCTGCAGCACTAGAGTTAGGAGGGTACGAGATCCCAGCGGACTGCAGGAAGGTGCTTGCAAAGGTCAGGGCGTCCTCAACTCTTAAGTGCTATGGGCATAAATGGAAGGGGTTCTCTGTCTAGTGCCGTGCGCAGCAGAATATCAACCCTCTGCGGATTACGGCCCCTTAAGTGCTGCGATACTTGATGTTGCTGGCCAAGACCGGGCTGGCTCATGTCTCCATCAAAATCCATCTGACGGCGATCTCCCGCTACACCAGAACTCTGGGGTGGTTGTTGCTGTGGTCTCATCGCCTGGTGAAGGAGTTCATGAGCGGACTATTCCGCTTGTTCCCGCCGGTGAAGGCTTCGGCCCCGGCGTGGGAGCTCAACGTGGTGCTGACTGGGCTCATGGGTCCACCATTCGAGCCGCTGCATTCAGCACCGTTTAAGTTCCTATCGTGGAAGACAGCGATTCTTGTAGCCATCACATCCACACGACAAGTGGGAGAAATCCAGGCCCTCTCCTGTATACCTCCATATCTGACATTCCACAAGACAAGGGTATTGCCGAGGACGCACTCCTCCTTCATGCCCAAGGTGCCGTCAAACTTCCATCTCAACGAGCCCTTGGTGTTACCTGTGTTCTTCCCGTCACCTTCGTTGCCGGCTGAGAGGACTTTGCACTTGCTGCTGGATGTGGCTAGAGCGCTGAAGTTCTACATGGACCGCACAAAGTTTTCGGAAGACATCACAACTGTTTGTGAACTTTGGCCCTGTGAACCAAGGGAAGGCCCTCTCGAAGGCTTCCATTTCCAGATTGCTCTCTGGCTGCATCATCCACCATCACCGGTTCGAGAGCCCATTGAACCAGAGCGATTGTTGCTACTACGGCGTTCCTGTCTGGTGTCCCCCTGCTGGACATCTGCAGGGCTGCTACGTGGAGGTCGACGCACACCTTCACGAGATTCTACTGCATCGACTGGGATTCCAGGGAGGAGTCCAGAGTCGGCCAGACAGTGCTGTGCAACCTGTTCGCTTGTGAGGAGGTAAGAGTTGCTTAATGTTGAGCCTTGCCACCTCCCTTCATTGTGCATATGTGTACTGCTATGTATTCTTGGATTCACATGCGAACCCTCCATCCAACCCCTCGGCAGCTCTTCTCTTGGTCTTACTTCCACTTTACGTTACGTGCTTCCAAATCTGAAGATGGCTGCCAGAGGAAGGGCTTATGTAGAGGGCAGTTATTGGCTGGGGGCAGTATGACCCAGAGACCAGTGATTGGTTGTTAGGAGAAAGACAGTTCAGAAACGAAACTGATTTTTTTTCTTTACCGACGGGGAATATTCATGAGCATGTTAATCAATGCCAAACCCATGCTGGAGAACAGTTAAAGGTAAGTAACTTGTTCCTTACTGACCCCTATCGAGTTTGCCTCTGGTGCTTGGGTCCGGACCATCGAGGTGATAAATGTGGTTCCTGTCAAGCCATGACCAACAAAACTCTCAAGGAACGAAGAGGTAAATTGACTGGGGGGGGAGCGGGGTGGGAATCCTTTAATCCTCTTCAAGGAAAAAGAAAGACTCGGTTGAGTCTAGTGGAAAATCCCGACGTAAATCTAGGTCGAGGAGTCGGTCTCAAATCTTCGTCGTCTTTGAAGAAGAGGCGTCACTGATATTCTTCGCCGTTGCCCGATACAGGGGTTATCCAATGTCTATCAAAGCATGAAATGGGAGGCATTCAGAGCCTCGATGATACGAATCTTTGAGAGTGCGGCCCAGAGCCCCTCGAAGAGATCGCGTGAAAACCATGTCCAGGCTCATTCGAAGTGTGACAGAGGGAGGTCACAGACTAGATGCTCTAAATACAGCAAAAATTTGTCTAGGGTGTCGTCGGGAGAAACCTCTCCGACACCTCATAAAATAAGTAAAACGGGCCCACCGGTGTATAAACCGAAGGCAACGGCAGACAAAAAAACGGTGTCAGTTACCAAACCGCCATCGACCGCGTCGAAACCTGCGTTGACTACTTGGACGCCATCAACGCCTTTGTTGAGAACATTGCTGATTCCGGCCCCAATATAGACGCCTTTGGTGAAGCCAAGGTCTATGCCTGCACAATCCACACGTAAAATATTTCACACTGTGCCTAGACAAGACTTTCAAGTCTATGGCTTATATTTACGAAGAACAATCTTCTGAAGAGATTTCCCCTTCTGGGGTAAAATATGGTACAAGGGATGTTCCTGAGGAACTAATTGGTCCTCACTCCAAAATGGCTGACCTCTATGAATGTCTGCACACAGCTAGTGGTCTAGACACGTCTTAATTGGAATTTGATAAACCCGACCCTACTGACCTTGCAGACTCTGGATATAGGAATCTTATGAATAAGGTGGTAGAATTCATGGGGTGTAATAGATATTCCCCTGTTTATGAGCAAGACGACATGATCGACATTCTCAGTGGTGGTCATCAAAAGGATCCTGTCCTTCCTTTTCACAATGCCCTTCAGAAGATGATTATGGCCACATGGAAAACCCGAGATTCTGGGCCAGCGGTAAATAAAAAATGTGCAGGAAAATATAGGGCCTCTTCTGATCCTGAATACTTAACCAAACATCCTATGCCTGAGAGCTTAGTAGTCCAGGCAGCTACATCCACAAGAAAATCGGCATACTCTTCAATTCCCCCAGATAGGAATGATAAGAGAATTGATTCCTGGTCTTGCAAAGTCGACAAATGTGACTTGTATTACTGCAGTGGCTGAACACATTCCTGACAGCGAGGAGAGGGGGTTTGCTTGCGATTGTAAAAGATGTAAAGGAGGCTATGGGGGAATGCCTTCAATCAAGACTGGCCACTGCTGATGGCATAAGCAGGTCCATGGAATCTAGCACAGTGCTACACAGGTTTGCGTGGCTGAGAAAGTCGGGCTTCGTACTGGACGTGCAGGCCAGACTACTCCATATGCCTTGACGTTTTGAGGTTTTGTTCGGCAGCAAGGCGGATGAAAGTGTGGAGAAGCTGCAGACCTCTAAGGCGGCAGCTAAGTCTTAGTGCCTCCATACGACAACCTCAACTACACTCCTACTCGGGGGCTCATCTTCCTGGAGGGGTCGTCCTTCTAGATTCTACTCCTATTTGGAAGAGGGCAGGCTAGTCAAAGAGGACAGCAAAGTAAATGTCCTCGTGGTAGAAGAGGAAAGAGTGCTAGATCAGCCCCAGCAGCGGCAACTGTCCCCTCAGCCGCAGCTGCGGCAAAGCCACTCTTTGGCCTTGGCCCACAAGACCCTGGTGGGAGGCAGGATTTCTCAGTATCTGAACATATGGGGGGGCATTACTTCAGATGCTTGGGCACTGGAGACAGTAGCTCAGGGTTACTGCCTTCCTTTTCAATGAAGGCCTCTGGACCATCCACCGGGAGCCAACTCTGCCAAAATTGCAGACCCTCTGCTTGTGCAGGAGATTTTAACCCTGCTAGAGAAAGGTGCGATAGAATATGTACCTATAGCGGAGTGGAACAAGGGTTGGTACTCCCTTTTCTCTTTCCAAAGAAGGACGGCGGATTGAGACCCATCTTGGACTTAAGGCACTTGAACAAGTTCCTCAGGAAGCACAAGTTCAAGATGGTAACCCTTTCTCAGATCCTTCAGTTCTCTCCAACTCCAAGACTGGTATCATTGGACCTTCAGGATGCTTACTTTCATGTGGCGATCCATCTCAAGCATAAGAAGTACCTGAGGTTCGAGATTGGCGGTTATCACCATCTGTTTTGAGTTCTGCCATTTGGGTTGACCTCCGCCAAGGTTTTTCCCCCAAGCTGATGGCTGTCGTGGCAGCGAGTTTCGGGAGAGGGGGATTCACGTCTACCCTTACCTTGATGACTGGTTAATCGAGGTGAGTTCAACTGATCAGTCCCAGGATAATCTGACCATGACTTGCCACTTCTTACACAGATTGGGCTTCTCACTAAATTACAAGAAGTCACAAATGAAAACCATTCCAAAAGCACCAGTTCATTGGAGCAATCCTGGATACTTCCTAAGGGAAAGCCTCACCTACTGAGGTCAGAGCTCTACACATTCTGCAGATGGTAACAAAGTTCCAGAATGCCCAGCATCTGCCGGCCTTCGATTTTCTGAGGTTGCTCGGCCTCATGGCACCCTGCATTCTTCTGGTGCCAGAGGCCCGATTGAGAATGAGATCCCTTCAATGGGCTCTCAGAACTCAATAGTCTCAATCTTCAGGGGATATGTCAGACCTAAAAGTTCTGTCCAGAGTGGCTCAAGAACTTCTATGGTGGACTTGCAAGGACAATATTCTCGAGTCTTTTTGGCAACCATGGCCGGAGATAACCGTAGTGACGGATGCCTCATTCACAGGGTGGGGAGCTCACACCAGCGATTTAACAATCAGCGGTCGTTGGTGATCTATCGGAGTCCAAACTACACATCAACCTGTTGGAGCTGAGGGCAATCGGACTAGCGCAGAATGCCTTTCTGTACGTGGAAAGAATGTCCTGATAATGACTGACAACACAGTGGCCATGTGCCACCTCAACAAGAGAGGGGTTGTATGGTCACTACCACTGTGCAGAGAACCAATGCAGCTCTGGTTCTGGGCAATACAAGAAGGAATCTGTGTCGGCAGCTTACCTAGCCGGAGAGAAGAAAACTGCAGCAGACGCTCCGAGCAGGCAGAGCAGTCTCCCCGAGCTAGTTCCCACTCGTGGAAGTCCTTCATGACATCTTCACCCTTTGGGGAACCCCTCAAGTGGATCTG